>NC_079439.1:10909089-11201589 GCF_903798145.1 Danio aesculapii
ACATGAATAAACAGTGAACAACACATGTTACCATTATTTAGTCTTTGTTAACATCTGAACATATATTAATGCATTATTTAGCACTTAAGTTAAAATGAAATAATGGTTATAGTTTTGTTTCTATAACATGTACAAAAATAATAATATTAATAATGAATAGTCTGAGATGAGATATTCATCATTTCAAAAATTCAGCGTATTGGTGGCCCATCAGCCTGTCATACTGAGCAAAGCAAAGACGGTTGGCGTTCTGCCACAAGATGGCGACAGAGACCACATAATATATCCCTAGAGCAGGGGTTTTCAAACTTTTAGGACACACGCCCCCTCAAGTTTGTCCAATTTCACTTGTGCCCCCCCCCCCCCCCCCCCCCTGCACCCAAAATTATTGAGCCAACATTATAATGCATGTGCAAACATCATTCACATATTTCTTGCTGCATTTAAAGTGCGTAGAATTAATTACATTGAAACATAAATATATAGCTTACCTGATTCAGTGTGATGGCTGAGCCTGTTTCTGTGAGGACTACATACAAATCTGTGGTTGGATTCCTGACATGACTAACAGTAAATCATCTTCCACTGTCAGTAAGCGTAAGCCATAGCATACTTACTTTTGATGTACGAACATACAGAAATTGCTGCTTCTCAAAGCCAAGTTCGCAGAGCCCTGATGGTGTGGTTGAGTCGAACGTTGAGTATGTTTACATGGCCAGCAGTACTTTAATACCATTTTAATATGATTAAAACAATACTCTGATTAAGAGTCGACCATGTAAACAGTGATTTTTGATTACCTTAATCCGACTAAAGTCATAATTGAACTAAACAGAAATGGAATATAGACATGTGGACATGTATACATATATTAGTGGCATTATTGAAGTAAACACTGCAATCAAACTATTACCGTCATGTAGGACTTTTCGTCGCATTTTGTGACAAGATCCACACACGCGGCTGTCAGTAAAGGATCGCGCACACACACACACACACACATATTACGAAATGCAGATGTTTTTTTTTTCCATTCGACGTGCGGTATCAATAAAAGCAACACTCTTCCAACAGTCCTTCATATTCACGTCAAATACCCCAGTTTGTCATGGGGGCATGAATGAAATGAAATGTTCAAAAAGCACTTCACGTAATTATATTATTGTCTTATTCAGATTAAGGCAAATAACTATGACTGATGTCCATGTAAACGTAATCAGTAGTGTCTTCAAAGTAAGTGAAAGATCCAGATAGGCATCCTGCTGAAATGATTCAGAATTTATTCGGCACTTTTTTGTCAGACGGCTCACCGGTTTGACTTTCATTCATTCATCGTCATTTGTTCATTGTAAAGAAAAGGTCCGACAGTCATACAGGAACACTGGTTGCTGCAGTGTGCGTCACAATGGCTAACGAGACACATCTTCTTTCCCCTGTTTTAAGGCCCACTTCATCACAGATGACACCCAACTCTCTTTAGAACATTCCTCCTCTGAGGATCAAAATAAGGCTCCCAGAATTTACACTCATTGAATGCATATGTTTAAAAAAGAAATGATCACCTACTGAATGACCTTCTGAATGACCCATCTTTTCTCAGGAAGGCATTTGCTTCTTAATATACGGTTGTTACGCGGGTCTGTGTTTCATTTAATTTGTTTATTTAATTATTTGCGGGTATGTGCTTGTTGCACTTGAGTTAAAGGTTTCCACACGGCTTGTCCAGGATTGGATGATGCCCGTGACGTCACTGGGGATTCTCAGTATATAAGGCTGACAGCAATGGAGGCTCACTCTCTTGCTCTCTCTCTCAGCTCGGTGGTGGCTTGTGCTCAAGCGGTCTGGCTGGCGGTGCTCCGCATGCCAGGCGATCCATCTACATGCCGCTCTCTTTAGAGTTTTGTTCTTTGTTAACTTTTTGATTCTTTAGTTTTCTTAATGTGTTAACTAGTTTGTTTATTTTGATACTTTGTTTTTTGTAGAAGGTAGTGGATTATTTTTCACAGGCACGTTTGGTATTTATTTAGTTTAGCGAAGGAAAGCAGTGGCCCGGAAGACTCACCTGTTTTTTATTCCTTTCACGGGAGTTGTAGGTAAGATATGTCTATAAAACAATTATAGACAGGGACCTGTTTTCTTAGCTGCCCTACCCGTCTACAGGATTTTTGTTAATGTTTTGTTGTCTTTTTTGGAATATTTGATTTGTGGAAATTAAAGCTTTATTGACGGGACGTCAATTTAATTATTCAAGCGTCTGTGTTCTTTCATATGTTCGGATCAAACCTTGATGTTGTTGTTATTATTCGAGCCAGTTTTGAGTTTTGAGCCATAACAACGTTGTTTCTAGTAAGAAAGAGATGTTTAAAGAAATCAATGTTTTAGTAATAATTAAAATCATTTTTTCCACCACAGCAGAAAGAAAGACCAATAAACACAAAACTAAGAGTGGAGTAAAAATGGAGAGAAAACGCAATATATACAAAACACACCTGGAACATAAAAGTGTATTAAGTGAAACTGTACTTATTTTATTTGCTTACCATCACAGTATAATTTAATAATAGTTTGTTATATTTTTTAACGTAATGTGTGCGCGTGTTTGTGTGTCTATGATTCTTACTGAATAGTTCATTCTTTCATTCATTGATTTTCTTTTTGTCTTAGTCTCTTTTTTAATCTGGGGTCGGTATGTTTTACGCAGCGGATGCCCTTCCAGCTGCAACCCATCACTACGAAACATCCATACACACTCATTTACACACATACAACCATGGCCAATTTAGTTCATTCAATTCACCTAAACCGCATGTCTTAGGACTGTGGGGGAAACCGGAGCACCCAGAGGAAACACGGGGAAAAATGCCAACTGACCCAGCCGAGGCTCAAACCAGCAACCTTCTTGCTGTGAGGTGATTGTGCTACCCACCGTGCTATCGAGACACCCTCTTACTGAATAGTTAAAAAGAAAAATTCATAACCACTGAAGGAGTAGTTTCTCACACACTACAACAAATTGTCTGTTCCACTTCATGGTCATGTTCAGATTACATTCAGAATGCTGTTGAAATTCTCCTTTTTTTGAAGCTTTTTAAGAAAATAGCCAGTAAGTGGCATATCAAAGTCAAACGCAGCAGTACAAGGGCGATTCACACTTTTTTTTTTATCATGACAGAATACCAAGATGGAAATAAATAAAAGAAGAGGCCAGGAAGAGAAAGCAGAAAAGAGGAAGCGATGTGAAAAAAGCACATTGAAATTGGCTCTGTACATATTGTTGGTGAAAATAGGAAGTAATTTTTTATAAAAACAAGAAATATGCTGCTGCACATACTATACCAGAGCAATATTAGCATCCTATTCTGAGAATAACTCCTTATGTCACGAGTTTACTCAATTAATCAGTTCTCCAGATAACAAGCTTCCCCAGGTTACAAGGAGTCAATTAACGGCTGGATGTTATTCATTCAGATTAATCAGCGGTGCAGTAGCATAGAGAAAGGGAGTCTTGTGTCTGTTTAATGCAAAATAAATGAAAAAATCAGTTCAAGCGTAAAAGAGAAGAACTACTATGGCTCATTGCATGACGCCTGTTCATTAAAATCAAACATTATCATTGCATCTGGTGTTTGCTTAGGTGGAACTCTTTCAATCAGTGCTCTTTTAGATCTTAATTGATTGTAATATAAACCTAGCTTGTTTTATTTAAAAATATATTTATAAACAATGGCCGTCAATTTCTGATATTTTTTTCCTTTTCAAACTACAATTTAAAATGTTGCAGTCCATTTTAAATGACATAATATTGATCATAAATGCAATAATAATATTATATATGTATGTGTATGTATATATATATATATATATATATATATATATATATATATATATATATATATATATATATATATATATATATATATATCATAAAATTCATATATATTTTTAAATAATCTAAATAAATGCTTTTCCTTTAAACAGTTATTTGATCAATGAGTCCTGATGATAAAATTACTTTTTTCAATGTATGAGCAGTATGTCATTAGAAATATTTCTGAAGTATATTTAGCTTTTCGTTACTGGAAAAAAGCACAATAATATATGTATAAACATTTTATTAGGTACACTTGTCCAACTGCACCTTAACAGAACTTTCTAATCAGCCAATAACTCTATATATTGTATGCCAATAAAATTGGATGCGCATAACTTTAGATTTATGCCGCAGTCACACTACAATTTAAGCTTGCCAAATTCTGTTGTATTGCGCTGCGAAAAGGGGCGGGATTAAACAAGATGATTAGACATTTAAAAAAGTGAGCGATTGGTCCATATTAAAAAAATTCTGTCCAGAGAGTTCACCAAGCTTGAACTTTCCAATGCAGCGAACTGCGAAACTTGATGCACAAACTTGCGTTTCTGGTCTGACGCATTCGCGTGCATATGAATGGACATCCATGGGGAGAAAAGTGCAGTCTGACTGCAGCTTTAGAATTCAAAACCTTGTCTCTGTCAATGAAAAGAATATTCAGATGACAAAAAAAACATGACCAGGTTATATACAGTTGAAGTCAGAATTATTAGCCCCCCTTTTAATTATTTTTTCTTTTTTTAAATACTTCCCAAGTGATGTTTAACAGAGCAATGACATTTTCACAGTATGTCTGATAAAAATTTTTTTGTCTGGAGAAAGTCTTATTTGTTTTATTTTGGCTAGAATAAAAGCAGTTTTACATTTTTTATGAACCTTTTTAAGGACAAAATTGTTATCCCTTTTAAGCTATTTTTTTTCCCGACTGTCTACAGAACAAACCATCATTATACAATAACTTGCCTCATTACTCTAATCTGCCTGGTTAACCGAATTAACCTAGTTAAGCCTTTAAATGTCACTTTAAGCTGTATAGAAGTGTCCTGAAAAATATCTAGTCAACTATTATTTACTGTCATCATTGACAGCTGGGGAAAAAAATAAACAGGGCTAATTATTCAGGGAGGCTAATAATTCTGACTTCAACTGTATATATGAACTCTCTCTGTGTGTGTGTGTGTGTGTGTGTGTGTGTGTGTGTGTGTGTGTGTGTGTGTGTGTGTGTAAATAATGTTCTTTACATTTATCAGCAATTAATCAATTAGGATTTGCTACAAACTTTTTATTATATATTGTACATAGCCCAAAAACTGCTCTATGAATCTAACTTCATATATGCGCTCACCGGCCATTTTATTAGGTACACGTGTCCAACTGCTTGTTAATGCAAATTTCTAATCAGCCAATCACATGGCAGCAACTCGATGCATTTAGGCATGTAGACATGGTCAAGACAATCTGCTCCAGTTCAAACCGAGCATCAGAATGAGGAAGAAAGGTGATTTAAGTGACTTTGAACGTGACATGGTTGTTGGTGCCAGATGGGCTGGTCTGAGTATTTCAGAAACTGCAGATCTATTAGGATTTTCACGCACAACCATCTCTAGGGTTTACAGAGAATGGTCCAAAAAAGAGAAAATATCCAGTGAGCGAAAGTTCTATGTGTTCAAATCCCTTGTTGATGCCAGAGGTCAGAGGAGAATGGCCAGACTGTTTTCAGCTGATAGAAAGACAACAGTAACTCAAATAACCACTCGTTACAACCAAGGTCTGCAGAAGAGCATCTCTGAACGCACAACACGTCCAACCAGAAGACCACACCGGGTGCCTCTCCTGTCAGCTAAGAACAAGAAACTGAGGCTACAATTCACACAGGCTCACCAAAATTGGACAATAGAAGATTGGAAAAACGTTGCCTGGTCTGATGAGTCTGGATTTCTGCTGCAACATTCGGATGGTAGGGTCAGAATTTGGTGTCAACAACATGAAAGCATGGATCCATCCTGCCTTGTATCAATGATTCCGGCTGATAGTTGTGGTGTAATACTGTGGGGCATATTTTCTTAGAACACTTTGGGCCCATTAGTACCAATTGAGCATCATGTCAACGCCACAGCCTACCTGGGTATTGTTGCAGACCATGTCCATACCTTTATGATCACAGTGTATTCATCTTCTAAAAGCAACTTCCAGCAGGATAACACGCCATGTCATAAAGTGTGAATCATCTCAGACTGGTTTCTTAAACATGACAATGAGTTCACTGTAATCAAATGGTCTACACAGTCACCAGAACTCAATCTGAAGCACCTTTGGGATGTGGTGGAAAGGGAGATTCGTACTTTGAATGTGCAGCCAACAAATCTGCAGCAACTGCGTGATGGTATCATGTCACCGAAATCTCTAAAGAATATTTCCAGTTCCTTCTTGAATCCATACCACGAAGGATTAAGGAAGTTCTGAAGACAAAAGTGCAACCCGGTACTAGTAAGGTGTACCTAATAAAGTGGCCGGTGACTGTATATTATATTTAAAGTTGTAATACTTTCTTAATACTTTCAGACCCGCTGGTCTTTACAATCTACATCACATGTATGTTTTTTGCTTCTGGATCATATTACCAAATTTAAAACCTGCTGTCCATGATATTGTATTTTTGTCATCCAATCAAATAGCAGTAATGATCTGCTTGTTGTAGTTTGAAAAACATCCTCTACGCTGAAGAGAAACATAGCAGCACTTGGTTCCAAACACAGAAGCAAGCACAATTTAAACGGCTTTATTCACATTTATTGATATGTTTGACAATATTTCATAGATTGTAAAGACCATTTTGAGGGATGTAAACAATCACAATGGATCCAATGTATTTCCTGTTTTACATTTTTAATTTCTATAGCTTCCGAGGATCCAAAAAGAGAGACATATTGATAAATAATATTATGATATCTGTTTTAACATTAAGATATTATTGAATTGCCTTTTGATGCAGTGATGAAATAGTTTGATAACAAGCAGGAAATGATCATGGGCCAATGACATGACCATATTGAAATGACCATATTATTCTCCATTTCCATCTGGGGATACTCTTCCCAAGGCCCTCAGACTATGCAGAGTCACTGATTCGATCCAAGACCAACGACGAGATGATCCCAAGGTTTCCATATCCTGGACCAGACCGAATCCTGAGCAGCTACTGTGATGGTCATGGAAGAGTGGAGAACATGAGACTGATTCCTGTGACGCTCCAGAGACAGACGAGTCTTCGCTGAGGCCAGCTTCCAGCCTCCGCCACTGAGACTGCAGCTCTGCACGAGACGTTTGGCCAGCGGAGAAATTAAAATGGTCGTGCCCAACTGAGCCTGGTTTCTCTCAAGGTTTTTTTTCTTCACTTTCGCCATTAGTGACTTTTTTTTTTTTTTTTTTTCCCTCTCCGCTGTCGCCACTGGCTTGCATGTTTCGGGATCTGTAGAGCTGCGCATCGTTGGATTTGCTCTTCAGTATTTGGACTCTCAGTAGTGATTATCAAACCACACTGAACTGAACTGAACTGAACTGAACTTAAACACTACAAACTGAACTACACTGTTCCTATTTACTGTGACCTTTTATGTGAAGCTGCTTTGACACAATCTACATTGTATAAGCGCTATACAAATAAAGGTGAATTGAATTGAATTGAATCTATAAAACAGATTAGATTTACTAATTAAACTTAAATATTGATTTTACAATTGCAAGCTTTACTCTGGGATTTTTTTAATATGTCTGTTCAATATAATGACCAGTGGGTTCTTCTAATAGGCAGTCTATAAAACAACAACCTCAAAATTACAGCTAAAAGTCAAGTCTATAACCTTTAGAAGAAACTAATATTTTAGTTTTAATTTCATATTGGTACAATATATTGGTTTTTTTTTAAATTGGCAAATAAATAAGTAAATTAAGAATTTTGACATTTTCATAAATTGTATTTAGTCTCATTTTTGGAAGCCTAAAAAACAGGGAAAATTAACTTTTCCCTATTTTTTTTCAGAAACTTGGAATATAATTGTTATGATCACCAGCGATCTAGCAGCTGCAGATCATTGGTAAACACACAGTTTGCCAAATAACTACAAATCTGCCGGTATATGAACTACAAGTTCCGTCATGCAACCCACACACAGCTGTTCCTGTTTCAGTTTGATTACACACACACACACACACACACACACACACACACACACACACATCTTTGCTGAGTCTTGTTTAACTGTACTGTGACATTACGACACACTTTGCCTTGTTTAGTCTTCCGGTGTTTTGACCTTTGCCTTGTTCTATCGTTTTGGTTCATTGCTGCCTATACTGACCATTTGCCTGTTCTTTGACCATGACTTTGGATTGCATGTACCTGTTTAACTCTGTTGACCATTGCCTACCTGACCATTCTCAAAATAAACTGCATTTGGATCCACACCTCTGTTGTCAGCATCCCTTCACATGACAATAATACAGATCTGAAGGGACTAGTGCCTTCATTCATTCATTGTATTTTTGGCTTAGTCCCTTTATTAATCTGGGGTCACCACAGCGAAATGAACCGCTAACTTATCCAGCACGTTTTACATTTAGCCTTCCCAATTCACCTGTACCGCATGTCTTTGGACTGTTGTGGAAACCGGCGCACCCGGAGGAAGCCCACACGAACGCAGTGAGAACATGTAAACTCCACACAGAAACGCCAACTGACCCAGCTGAGGCTCGAACTGCGTCGCCCTGAAGGGATTAATAATGAAATATAATCAACATACTTTTTTTTACCTTCCATTTTTTGAAACATGTAAACACACTGTGCTAAAAGTTTCTCCTGGTGATACTTCATAGTTCGCATTTTCCACCTTGCGTCTATTAACAAGCCGCTTGAATTCTCAGGTTTCCATCAAATGGTGGAAGAAAATGTTAATATTAACATCTAATTTTCCTAACTGGCAGGTTCCCCCATATGTCTGTGAGATCTCAGCAACCCAATTAGAGAACACATCTGTTCCATTAGACAATCCAGACGTCATCCATCAAATATGTCATATTCATCTCACCTCCGCTTTCCACATGCGCTTGCTGCACATTACACTCAACAAGATTGCCAATTTGCTTCAACTACGTTTTAGTTCAGTGTTGTAATAGAGGAGGGTTGGAATGGAAAGAGTTGATGCCGACCGTCTTGATAGATGTGTGGTAAAAATCCTGTCACTTTTTAAAGTTCTTATTTTTATCTCATGAACAGATTTAGTAAGATGTTTACAGTATTGATGTTTTTCTAAACTTTATTCTTTCTAAATAGACATATTCATTAATAATACAGCGGGAGAAATAAGTATTGAACATGTCATGTGTTTTTGATATGGAATTGAACCAGATTTTGGTAAAAACCCGAACAATATAAACAATAGAAAAAAATCTGTAATAACAATCTGCCAATGACTGATGACCTTTCAACTTACTAGCCACACCCTAGCAACCACTTACGCCACCCTTGCAACTGTCCCGTAGACTTCCATTGTAAAAAAAACGCCATTGACTTTACATTAATATATACTAGCAACATGCTAATTCATATGCTAATTCTAGCAACTACTTGGAACACCTTAGCAACCGCCTAGCAACCACTCAGAACACTTTAGCAACCACAGAGCAATGACTTAGCACACCTTAGCAACCGCCTAGCAACACCTTATCACCTATCAATGCCTTGACTACCACTTAGCAACGCCTTAACAACTGCCTAGCAACCACTCGGAACACCATAACAACCACCTAGCAACACCTTAACAACCACATAGCGATGCCCTAGCAACCTCTTAGCAACGCTTTAACAACTGCCTAGCAACCACTCAGAACACCTAAGCAACCGCCTAGCAATACCTTAGGAACCACCTAACCATGCCTTAGCAACCACCTAGCAATGCCTTAGCAACCGCCTAGCAACCAATTAGAATACCCTAGCAACCCCCTAGCAACACCTTAGCAATGACCTAGAACACCTTAGCAACCACCTAGCAACACATTTGCAGCCACCTAGCAATGTCTTAGCAACCACCTAGCAATGCCTTAGCAACTGCTTAGCTACCCATCAGAACACCCTAGCAACCACCTAGCAACACTTTAGCAACCACTCAACACACCTTAGCAACCACCAAGCAACGCCTTTGCAACCACCTAGCAATGACTTAGCAACTGCCTAGCAACCACTTAGAACACCCTAGCAACCACCTAGCAACACCTTAACATCAACCCAGTACACCTTAGCTACTGCCTATAGCATCACCTTAGCAACCACCTAGCAACACCTTAGCAACCACTCAGAACACCTAAGCAACCACCTAGCAACACCTTAGCAACCCCTCAGAACACTCTAGCAACTACCTAGCAACATCTTAACAACCACCTAGCAATGACTTAGCAACCACTCAGAACACCCCAGCAACGCCTTAGAAACCGCCTAGCAACTACTCAGATCACCCTAGCAAAGCCTTAGCAACCACCTTGCAACCACTGAGAACACCTTAGCAACTGCCTAGCAACGTCTTAGCAACCACTCAGAACACCCTAGCAATCGTCTAGCAACACCTTAGCAACTACCTAGAAAACCCTAGCAATCAACTAGTAACGCCTTAGCAACCAGTCAAAACACCCTAGCAACGCCTTAAAAACTGCCTAGCAACCACTCAAAACACTCTAGCAACCGCCTAGCAACACCTAAGCAACCACTCAGAACACTCTATCAACCACTTAGAATCGTAGACTGAAAAAGATATGGACGTAGTATCTGTGACGTCACCCATAGGTTTCTGAACACTGCAAAAGAAGCTACAAGTAGGCGCGGTCAACCGTCGCCATTTTGTTCGCGTCATTGCACCCACTGCGGGATACCAAACAAGGGAAAAGAGGCGGGGAGTGAGCGGAGCTACAGCTTAATACTTGATTACTTCCGTATTGGCTTCCTGAGGGAGAGCGGGAGGTTGCCGCTTGCTCGGAACCCCCTATCAACTGCCTAGCAAGAAACATGCCAATCCAAACTGGAAACCTGCTAACATACTGTATATGTAGTTATGACTGTTTCAAACTTCTTAAAAACTACTTCAACTCTTTTCACTTTTAAACTACTTCAAACTTTCAGAAGAGGCTTTCTCAAGACCCCATTAGGTTAGTCTAACTTTACTTTTCTAGGTAGATTTGTTTTCTTCGCATATATGGATTTCTTTGGTTGTTACCTGAATCCAGGGAACACTTCAGTCAACGACACCTTTAGAAATATGCTTTCTGAGAAAAATGGTGACGTGTTGAATACTTCTTTCTCCCTCTGTATGTCATTATATTGTTATGGAAGACAGTTACAGTGTTACAGTAGTTACAGTGAAGAATTATGCATATTGGCTTGAGGATTTCATAGGTCATTTACACAATGACATCACCTATATACTATATAACTGCAGGTTAACTATGCTTATATACAGTTGAAGTCAGAATTATTCGCCCCCTGTTTATTTTTTTCCCCAATTTCTGTTTATCGGAGAGCAGATTTTTTCAACACATTTCTAAACATATTAGTTTTAATAACTCATTTCTAATAACTGATTTCTTTTATCTTTACCATGATGACAGTAAATAATATTTGACTAGATATTTTTCAAGACACTTCTATACAGCTTAAAGTGACATTTAAAGACTTAACTAGGTTAATATTGTTAACTAGGCAGGTTAGGGTAATTAGGCAAGTTATTGTATAACGATGGTTTGTTCTCTAGACAGTCGAGAAAAAAAAATAGCTTAAAGGGGCTAATAATTTTGAACTTAAAATGGTTTTTAAAAAATTAAAAACTGTTTTTATTCTATCCGAAATAAAACAAGTAAGACTTTCTCCACAAGAAAAAATATTATCAGACATACTGTGAAAATTTCCTTGCTCTGTTAAACAGCATTTGGGAAATATTTAAAAATGAAAAAATTCAAAGGAGGTTTTGGAATCCTTTTCTTATACAAATTTCTTGTAATTTCTATATCCCCTGTAAATTTATTATTATTAATTTTTTTTTTCTACTGATTTGTTCCTTTGATGTAAAAAAATATAAACATTGTGTTCCTCATTTTTGTATACTATTGTTCTTGTTATACAATAAAAAAAAAAAAAAAATAAATAAATAAATAAATAGTCAAGTTTAAAAAAAAAAAAAAATTCAAGGGGGGGGGGGGGTGGGGTAATAATTCTGACTTGAGCTGTAGATACTGACCTTAACTATAAAAAGCTATTAGTTACTAGTTAATATGTTAAAGTTATTAGTAACTAATAAAGTTATGCTAACTAATAAACTTAACCTTTCTGATTTTGATTGTAATGCAATAATGTGCACCTTTTGTAAAGCTGCTTTGAAACAATAATTATTGTGATAACCCGATTATTAGGAAGTCGAATGATCTTTATGAGAATTGGATTATCAGATAAGCTTTTGTTTTGCTAATTGCTAACAGTGTATACTTTAATTACAGTAATTCACTCATTAATTCACTACAGTAATTCTGAGTAGAATCATCGTTTGTGTTAGTTTATGGAGGAGTTCCAACAACTGTAATTAAGTTTTGAATAGTTCGAGTATTTTATTTAAGCATCACATATGTGGAAGATTGCGTTTTTGTTTCTACATTTTGCTTTGGTTGTTAGTTTATTAGGTTGGGGTTTATTTAGAGAGTTTTGTTACATTTATTTCCTTGTTTTGGCAACACTCCTGCTTTTCATTTGATTCGGTCATTTAAATCACATTCCAAATTCCTTTATTCACTGTTTAATATTGTTTAAGAAATTGTTATGTTTGTTTCACATGTGCATTTGTTGTAATTTCTCTTATTTTCACCCAGCACCAGTAGAAAATCACTTAAACATGGAACACTAATATAAATAAACTTCAACTGAATCGAGTTCAATTGAGTTCATCTTCAAGCATAAACATTTTCTCATGTTATTCTGGCTTATGACATGCCTGAGGTATTGATCGAAAATGTTATGATTCTTTATTGCTTTACAATTAGGCTTCTTTTATTTACAGTAGTAAATTTGAACTAAGCTGAAAATCAAAACCCCTTTTTAAGGCATTTAATAATCTTAAGTGAGGTTAATTTGCTATTGTTATGTAACTCATTAATATAATCATTTAAAATCAGTTTTATTGAACCCTTCACTAAAATATGACGTTTGCTGTTTGTTCAAGCTACTTATTTAAAATGGGCTGAAACAACACAGTTCTTGAGTTCTATTAGGGACAACTTAATTGTTTTATGTTCAATCTACTTAAATTTGTAAAAACCAACCAGTTAAATTAATTCCTTTGTTGTCCCAAAACAATTCGATTGTGTGGAACCCAGCATTGTTTACAGTGTTTACTCATTAGATGCTTGTTCAAACTACTTATTTAAAATGAATTGAAACAACACAATTCTTGAGTTTTTTGGGTACAACTTAATTGCTTTATATTCAATCCACTTAAATTATATAAAAAAGTAATGAGTTAACAATTCCTTCAATTCCTTCAATATATTGTGCATACAATCAGTTACAGTGCATAAATATGTATTTTTGCTTGAAAGAAAAATGCTTGAGGATTTCATAGATTTTTTTTGTTTTCATAAGCATCAATATTTTCACATATTATTCTGGATTATGACATGCCTGAGATATTGATTGAACATGTAATGATTCTTTATAGGCCTGTTGCTTTACAATTAGGCTTCTTTTATTTACAGTAGTAAATTTGAACTAACCTGAAAATCAAAACCCCTTTTTAAGGCATTTATTAATCTTAAGTGAGGTAAATTTGCTTTTGTTATGTAACTCATAAATGTAATCATTTAAAATCAGTTTTATTAAACCCTTCACTAAAATATGACGTTTGCTGTTTGTTCAAGCTACTTATTTAAAATGAGCTGAAACAACACAGTTCTTAAGTTTTATTACGGACAAATTAATTGTTTCATGTTCAATCTACTTAAATTTGTAAAAACCAACCAGTTAAATTAATTCCTTTGTTGTCCCAAAACAATTCGATTGTGTGGAACCCAGCATTGTTTACAGTGTTTACTCATTAGATGCTTGTTCAAGCTACTTATTTAAAATGAATTGAAACAACACAATTCTTGAGTTTTTTAGGTACAACTTAATTGCTTTATATTCCACTTAAATTATATAAAAAAGTAATGATTTAACAATTCCTTCATGTTGTCTCAATACAAATTGATTGTGGAACCCAGCATGTTTACAGTATTTAGTGAGCATTTTATAGTGTTTATATCTTTAATAATATGATGTGATAATGAAAGTACAATATATTGTTATCACAGAAATTTCAGTTACAGTGCATAAATATGTCTTTTTGCTTGAAAGAAAAATGCTTGAGGATTTCATAGATTTTTTTTGTTTTCATAAGCATCAATATTTTCACATGCTATTCTGGATTATGACATGCCTGAAATATCGATTGAACATGTTATGATTCTTTATAGGCCTGTTGCTTTACAATTAGGCTTCTTTTATTTACAGTAGTAAATTTGAACTAAGCTGAAAATCAAAACCCCTTTTTAAGGCATTTAATAATCTTAAGTGAGGTTAATTTGCTATTGTTATGTAACTCATTAATATAATCATTTAAAATCAGTTTTATTGAACTCTTCACTAAAATATGACGTTTGCTGTTTGTTCAAGCTACTTATTTAAAATGAGCTGAAACAACACAGTTCTTGAGTTCTATTAGGGACAACTTAATTGTTTAATGTATCTACCTAAATCTACTTAAATTTGTAAAAACCAACAAGTTAAATTCATTCCTTTGTTGTCCCAAAACAATTCGATTGTGTGGAACCCATCATTGTTTACAGTGTTTACTACTGTTTAAAATGAATTGAAACAACACAATTTTTGAGTTTTTAGGTACAACTTAATTGTTTATATTCAATCCACCTAAATTATATAAAAAAGTAATGAGTTAACAATTCCTTCATGTTGTCTCAATACAAATTGATTGTGGAACCCAGCATGTTTACAGTATTTAGTGAGCATTTTATAGTGTTTATATTTTTAATAATATGATGTGATAATGAAATTGCAATATATTGTTATCACAGAAATTTAGTTTACAGTGCATAAATATTTCTTTTTCTATTTCTATTTCTTTGTGCTTGAAAGAAAAATGCTTGAGGATTTCATAGATTTTTTTTTTTTTTGTTTTCATAAGCATCAATATTTTCACATGTTATTCTGGCTTATGACATGCCTGAGATATTGATTGAACATGTTATGATTCTTTATAGGCCTGTTGCTTTACAATTAGGCTCCTTTTTACATTAGTAAATTTCAACTAAACTGAAAATCAAAACCCTTTTAAGGCATTTCTTAGTCTTAAGTGAGGTTAATTTATTATTTTTATTAACTCATTAATGTTCTAATTTAAAATCAGTTTTATTGAAGCCTTCACTATAAAATATGACGTTTGCTGTATGTTCAAGCTACTTATTAAAAATGAGCTGAAACAACACAGTTCTTAAGTTTTTTTTGTTTGCAACAACTTAAATGTTTTATGTTCAATCCACTTAAATTTGTAAAAACTATTACAAAGTTAACCTAATTCCTTCATGTTGTCCAAACACAAATCGATTGTGTGGAACTCTGCATTTTTTACAGTGCATTTGCTGCTTCTTCAAACTGAATTGCAAATGAGCTGAAACAACACAATTATTGAGTTTTCAATCCACTGAAACTAGTAAGTTAACTTTATTCCTCCATGTTGTCCCGACACAAATTGATTGTGTGGATCCCAGCAGTTTTTACAGTGTTCATATCTTTAATAATATGTTGTGATAATGAAATCTCATGATATTGTTATCACAGACACTTCAGTTACAGTGAATAATTTTACATTTTTTGCTTGAAGAGATTTGATTCAGTTGGTAATTTTTCTTCAAACATAAAATTCTGGATTATGACATGGCTGAGATTTTGATTGAAAATGTTATGATTCTTTATAGACTTTACAAATAGGTTCCTTTTTTTTACAGTAGCAAATTTAAACTAAACTGAAAATCAAAACCCCATTTTAAGGCACTTATCAATCTTAAGTGAGGTTAATTTATTATTGTTTAGTAACTCATTAAAGTAATAATTTAAAATCAGTTTTATTGAACCCTATAAAAAATGGCGTTTGCTGTTTGTTCAAATTATGTATTTAAAATGAGCTAAAACAACACAATTCTTGAGTTTTTTTGGGAACAACTTAATTGTTTTATGTTTAATCCACCTACATTTGTTAAAAAAATAACTAAGTTAACTTAATTACTTCATGTTGTCCCAACACAATTCAATTGTGTGGAACCCAACATTGTTTACAGTGTTCATTAATTTGCTGCTTGTTCAAACTACTTATTTAAAATGAGTTGAAACAACACAATTCTTGAGGTTTTTTTTTTGGGGGGGGGACTTAATTGTTTTATGTTCAATCCACTTAAATTTGTAAAAATAAAAAAGTAATGAGTTAACAATTCCTTCATGTTTTCTCAACACGAATCGATTGTGAAACCCAGCATTTTTACAGTGTTTATTGAGTGAAGAGCAATATATGTCAACTTCATCAACTATGAGTGTAACAATATTAAAACCCACACATGTCTTATCTGCCATTCATTTATTTTAGTAAATTTTTTTTGTTCAATTATGCAGTTAAGAAGATTAAAAAATGGCTAATCAGAATTAAGGCAAACTCTTCTCATGGCTGACAGAAAAGCCTCATTTAATAAGGATTATCTCTGATAATATTAGTGTAAGTGAACAGAACTTTTTAATATTTGATAACATATTCACAGTTGTACTGTAAACGCCTTAGATAATATTGACACCACAATGATCTGAATCAATGTGTACTGAACTAACATGTAGTTTTTAATGCTTGATTCTGGTGATAAATGCTCTGAAATGCAATTTTGTTTATTTTTTAGTCTGACTGTCAAAAAATATATATGTTTTTATCTGAACCCCCTAGGGTTGGCAAACATATATATGCATTTTAGTCCACAGCCATAAAAGGAGCTTAAAATACTCTTATTCTAATACTTTTTTAAATCAAATTGATGACAAATACAGATTTGAAAACTTTAAAGAGTCTATTTTTGTTTATATATTCAGAGCAGTTTCTGAATAAACCTGTAAAAATGGTTACCTTGTGCATTGTATTATTGATATTTTTGTACTTTTCATGTTACTCTTTGTAATCCTTTTGGCTGCGGAAACAACATACATTTTGGTGAGAAAGCTTTGTACTGGTTCATCTATTTGGCTTTAATAAATCTGTTGTACACTTAGTACAAAAAACTTTTTACCCAAGACCTTCAGGACAAAAATGTCCCCAAATGACAACATTTAAAATATCTTATCCGATTGGCATTTAAGTAAAAAGTTATACATTCTTTGTTAACCGGATTTCATTTTGTTGGGAGGGCTTAAAAACTAGAACTGTTTTTTTTTGGCAAATTGTTTTAAGTTTGTGGTGAAAAAAAGAAGCTTTTCATGTTTTGTTTGTTTTTGAGTACCGCAGGCAAACTGAATTACAATGATGTGTATTGGTATGAATATCTGAGTTTGTTTTGTTTATAAAGAATATATTTTTCTGTGTGTGTGTGCGCGCATGAGAGGTACAGTACTTTATCTTAAAATCTGTATGAAAAATCTTATATTTTATTGTATGTTCGTAAAAAATATAAAGGATTATATTTTATTGGTAATTATCATCAGGACTATATATATATATATATATATATATATATATATATATATATATATATATATATATATATATATATATATATATATATATATATATATATATACACATACATACATGCATGCATAAAAACATACATACATGCATATATACATACATACAGTACATACATACATACATACATACACACACATATATATATATATATATATATATATATATATATATATATATATATATATATATATATATATATATATATATACATATATATATATATATATATATATATATATATATATATATATATATATATATATATATTCTGGAAAAAGTTTTATTTCGGCTAGAATAAAAGTAGTTTTTAATTTTTAAAAGCCATTTTAAGGTAAAATTATTAGCCCCTTTAAGCCAAATTTTGTATAGTCTGTAGAACAAACCTTCGTTATACAATAACTTGCCTAATTACCCTAACCTGCCTAGTTAACCTAATTAACCTAGTTAAGCCTTTAAATGTCACTTTAAGCTGTATAGAAGTGTCCTGAAAAATATCTAGTCAAATATTATTTACTGTCATCATGACAAAGATAAAGTAAATCAGTTATTAGAAATGAGTTATTAAAACTATTATGTTTAGAAATGTGTTGAAAAAATCTTCTCTCCGCTAAACAGAAATTGGGGAAAAAAATAAACAGGGGTCTAATAATTCAGGGGGCCAATAATTATAACTTCAACTGTGTATGTAATTCACACATTTCACTTTGACTTAGTCTCTATTTCAGAGGTCGCCACAGCGGAATGAACTACCGACCTTCCAGCCTTTGCAGCCGCAACCCAGAATTGGGAAACATTCATACACACTCATTTACACGCACACACTCATACAGAAAATGTCACTATATTTATATAAAAATATATTGCGGTATGAATATAATTAATGATATGAATAGCTCTATTTGGAAATAATTGATTCATTAAAATTGATTGGGATTATTCTGTAAGGAATCTACACTAAAAAATACTGGGTTCCACACAAATGATTTGTGTCGGGAAAACATGAAGGAGTTAAGTCAACTTATAAATTTTTGCAAATTTAAAGCAGTTGAACATGAAACCATATTGATAATATAATTATCAGCTCTCCAACCCTATCAAACACAGCTGATCCAAATAATCAAGTTGTTCAAAAGAGTCATGAACACCTTCATCAAGCTCACACTAGTGTTTGAGCTTGCGTAATTCTGTCGTACAGCGCTGCGAAAAGGGACGGGATTAAACAAGATGATTAGACATTTAAAAAAGTGAGTGATTGGTCCAAATGTAAAACTTCTGTTCAGAGAGGTCATGTTCTGATCCTCGATTGGTCTTATGCAGTCATGAGATGCGATTTTGCAGGTCAGAGTTGACCAAGCTTGAACTTTCCAACGCAGAAATCGCATCACATGATTGTTGAGACCAATCGAAGATTCGAAGATTAAAACATGACCTCTCTACAGAAATTTAAAACATGGACCAATCGCTTGCTTGTTTTAATGTCTAATTATCTTGTTTAATCCTGCCCCTTTTCGCAGTGCCGTACTACAGAATTTCGCACACAAATACTGGAGCAAAACTGCAGAGCTGCAGCTTTGACTTTGAGACCTATGCTTTAAACTCTCTTGAAATACTCACAGGCCTTAAATAATCATGCAAATAATAATAATAATAATAATCATAATAATCATAATAATAATAATATTAATAATAATAATAATAATAATAATAATAATAATAATAATAATAATAATAATAATAAATAAAAAGGTTCATTCTATTACTCCATTATGACTCAATTCTTCAGTGATTCTACAAATCTCATGTATTCTGAACTGTGACTCCTGGTTAACTATAATCCCGACATTGCAAATGAGCACACTGTCATATCTATGCTGAAATGGTATATTGTGCAGCCCTGTTTGAAACTAAACTATACAGTCTGTTATATCAGTGTATCACCATATCCTAATAACAGGCGACATGACAAGATTCCAGCGACAAGCAATTTGGCTATCTGTACCAAAATGACATGACAGAAACATTTTAATACCAGCCACTGCACTGCCAACAAAATAGTAAAGGCTTTTAATCTGATTAATACATATTAATCCCTTTTTAACATTATTAATAGGCTACTCAGTGACTGATGTTGTATATTTGCACAGTTATGAATTTCATTTTCAAACCATCTGCTAGTTATTTTATTTTCAAGATCTGAGGTGAACTATCCTGCTGCTGCTTTCAGTTGTATGGCAATAAATAAATACATTTTGTTTAAACGTTGTCCAAAGTGTTTGACTCCAAAAAAGCATGAATATATTTATTTTCCTCGATCCACGCGATTGGTTCAGGCCGGGCTCCTCCGTTCGAGTAGTGTCACGTAATTTGCGACAAACGTAGGAAGGTGATATAATGCTCTCTACATGTAGTAAAACCATGGAGTAAAACAGACGGCAAATGGGAAAATATACGTTTGCGTACTCCTGGTTGGAGAAAGACGAGTTTAAACAGTGGTTGAAGCCTGTCGCTGAAAAACAACACCGTCATTTATTCTTTCAAGTTTTGTTTCTTCCGAGCTTATCTGAGTTCTGTTGCAGAGTTGTGCTCTTGATTAATCAAGACAGCTTAGTCTCTATTTCAGAGCAGCGGACTAAACAGCCAAATGTTCTAATATATGTTTTGCGCAGTGGATGCTCTTATAACTGCAACACAGTATGGGGAAACACTCATCCACACCACACACCAATTCACTTATACCGCATGTCTTTGGACTGTGGGGGAAACCGGAACACCCTGAGGAAACCCAAGCCAACACGAATAGAACATGCAAACTCCAAACAGAAATGCCCACTGGCCGAGCCGGGACTCGAACTAGCAACCTTCTTGCTGTTAGGTGACAGTACTAACCACTGAGCCATCGTGTCGCCCTGTTGATAAGTTGATGAGTCTTATTCATAACTGCTGAATCTGAAATATTTAGGAAATAGGCACTTGCTGCCATGTTTGGATTTGATTTTAATTTGTTTTGCTCTTGCTGCGTAAAGTGGTTTCGTGTTGTGGCCTCAGTATCCATTTGGACATCTAAGATGCACTTAAATATGTATGAATGTCATTGTGATTAGAGAACAAATATCAAATCAACTGGCACTTTTTGTAAAAATAGAATGGCACACATTGTACACAGCGCTTTTCATTAAACTGTTATGGCAGATGTCTCCGCTGCTCTTTTCTTAACACCAATGACCAATAAGGCTGGGTGTTGAATCAGATGTGCGGATTTAATTTGATTCTGTTTCAGAATCTCCCATTAGAGATTATTATGTTTATGTTTATTGTCATGTTATTATTATATGTTTTCATCCAAACATGTGAATTGATACATTAATAATAATTAATTACTTCAGTTATTTGAAGTAACAAATTACACTTTGTATGTCTGATTACAGTGTATGTCTGACACAATATTACTTCTATCACAACAAATTAGCAATATCACATGAGTAGCAGTGCAATAAGGCTGTATATCGGCACTATTGGGAGGTGTGCGTTGGCTCAAGGCTGCAGGCCGAGTGCCTAAGTAGCCTTCAGCAGTGCCGATATACAGCCTTATTGCACTGCTACTCATGTGATATAGCATTTATACAAAAGTTCGACTGCACAATTGTGTATATAAAAAAGAAAATCAGACACGAAGAGTCTCAAAATCCTTTTGTATGAGGAACTACTTTCTTCCACCATTCATTCACATCTGCAGCTAATGACAGAGCAGCAGAAACTGTTGCTACTTTACAAACGTCACTTTAGCGCTAGTATTTGAATGATTCTCTAGCTAATGTCTAAAGTGTCTAAAGTGTAGATTAATGTCTAAAGTGATAATAAAACTGGTAATTTTGCTCACATTTTAAGATTAGAAGGCTGAACGGCATGAAATGCCATCAGTCTACAGAGATTTCCCAGTATTTCTCTGTTGAAATTGGCAGATCACAATAATTAACCTCCAAAAAGCCAAAGCAAAGCAAACACTACTAGTTTCTGTGGTATAAATACAGCACTACAACATACAATAGAGAGAGATCGACTTAGAATGTCACTTACCTGTTTTATAATGATTTGATCAGCTGTAGTTTGTTTTCCTCTCTTAAGGACTTATTATGCAGTCTCTGTTGCCATCTTGTAACTGAACTTTAACCGTCACTTTCTTTGGTCTGCTCAGACAGGCTGATGCCAGCCGATGCACTGAATATGATGCTCTGAAATTATAAATATTTTAAAATAGGCACTATCCTCATAAATAAACTTCATAGTTGCAATCTTAACAACTACATTCTCGTCTGAAAAATTCTGAAAAGTACATTATGTTGTCCAACAGCTGCAATAGTTCTTACATTTTTTCAGTCCCTTTAAAGTGCCCCTATTATGCATTAAAAAGGTCATATTTTGGTTTTGGAGGTCTCCAACAACAGTCTGAAATACATGCAAGGTCAAAAAACACTTTTATTGTCTATATTTCTCATATGATTTGTTCAGCAATTCATTTGTTCCCAATCCCCCCGTTAGTGAGATGCTAATTTGCGCTGATTGGTCTAATTACCCAGTCTATTGGGATTGGTCGACTGCATTCAGTGTGAGACAGAGAGAAATGCCCACCACGGCTTATCAACATTGTTGAAGTAGTCAGAGTGCAGAGTGTATGTGTGGTGCGTATTTTGAAACTTGACCGCCATATGTGTGTTGTAACAGCTGACGGTGGCCAAAGCAATGACAAACAGCAGTGGATCGCGAGCTCATGAACGCATTTAAATCCGTAAACAAGGCCACACGCACCACGTTTTCAATGTAGGTTTAGACGCTATGTGACCATATAAAGAATTAACCAGATACAGTACAAGCAGTTACAAGTAGCAAAACACAATTAAATACATAATTTGCTAGCTAGAGAAAACAACAAGGCTACCATTTTAATCGCACTTACACTTGTGAAATAGAGGAAGAACCTGATCCATGAACTGTGCACTGTAAATTTGCAAGTTTCTGTGAAGCTTTGCAAAGTCCCATACATCAGTAGTCTTTTCTGATCCTTCCTTTAACAAATTGCCGACGAATCCCCCATTGTAAGCGTGTAGATTGCTGAAGCACTCATCAGAAAAATGACGGGAATACAGTACAAGGCTGGGGCAATAATGCTGAGGTAGTTTTGCAAAAATAAACCTCAATTCTTCGCAGCCTCATCTTTGGGTAGGGAAAATAACACTAACTTTCCCTCACACTTCAGAGCATGGCATCTTCGCGACATGATTCAGTCGGGATCTGCTACAGTGTTCGTCGTCTTTTTCTTTCTACAGTGTTTGTGGGCGGGGCCGGGGGAGGGGTTTCAATTTTCCCAAAACTGCGCGTGCAACAAATGGGCGGGGATTGAGTTCTGTATCGACGTCACGCCGACACAGCTAAAGACTCGTTACCTTCATGATTCATTTGAACCACTATGAGTCGACTATTTTATAGATGAATCAATACTTTGAAAGGTGCACTTTCAGATTTAAGCATCAGCTGGATATTTCACTTCACTTAGAGCTGTGTTACACACTGCATGCAAGGTCATTTTCAATAACCCATAATAGGGGCTCTTTAATCTCAGAGACAGCTAGTACCATTGTGTTACGATAAATTATGATATAAACTAAACAAACATTTCTGTCTTCATGACTGCAGATAATCGGAAATGGGAAAAAATTATCCAGAGAAAAAAATATAACTTCTTCACACGAAAGACTTTGTACATTACGCTTGACTCAGACGTATTAATCTTTTGATAGTTGGAATTAATAGACTAAACTTTGTCCCCCATTAGTAGAGTACAATAGAACAAGCCCTCTCTAATTCCACACTACTAATGGTAATCCATTAGCATGCATCATGAGTATTCATTTCACACATTTACGGAAATCTAAATCCCCCAGCAAGACAAATCGTGAAGCCTCAGATAAAGCGCCGAGGCCCAAGCTTTATAGTTCTGAGAAAGCATGTGATGGGATCAGTATTGGGGCCGGAGTCTGCTGTCTGAAGGCTACTTTCACACAGACAACCTTGAGATCAGCTGAAAGGGATTATTCGCTTTCAACTTTGAGTGCCATTATGGAAAAGGCCGGTCTTACCGTATCTCATTCTCTTCCCAGAGGTTCATCTGCCGTGCTATTTTCCGTTTCTTTACAGGAAGACTTCTTCTGAATAAAATGATAAACCACACAAGATTGGGTTTCACATCATCCTCCTCAAAGTGGGCTGTATTATGGGATCAAAATGGTTTATTTTGGCAAATGTCTCTGCGTTGTTTTCATGGTTCTGCTGTCCAGTGGTTTTGGTGCTTCTTTTTATAATTCCTTTTAAGGCATTAATATAATCATGTATACACCCTTAATTATATAATTTCAAAAAGCAGTTTTCACAGTGAGCCTTTTTTTTTTCTTAAACATTATGTGGAATGGAAATATTCAAGGGATAGTTCCCCCCAAATTGAGTAAATGGAAATTCTGTCTTAATTATTCAAACTTTACTTGATACATACCTCGAATTATTGATTTCAGTAGTGCTTTTTTTGTCCACTATTGAAGTCAGTGGTTACATTTGCAAAAAATTGGGAAAAATCAAACCCGATTCAAATTTTTTTTTTAATGATGGACAAAGGTTTTGGAGATATGATTGACACAACTTAAGATTGAAATATTTTTTTTAACGTGCGAAAATTACAGATGGAATTTCCAGATTCAGTGTGCAATTGGGACGAAATGAGACGCTTAATCTACGAGACGAGACATGAGATTGGGTTCACGAGACGAGACAAGAAGAGATTTTTATACCATTTTTTTTGGAATCCTCAATAATGAAATGGAAAATATAAAAGACTTTTTTTATAACGGAAAAATAAAATTACAAAATGCAAAACTATTTAGGTGCTTTTTTAAATAAACTTGTAATGAATGTTATTTTACTTCTATTTTACCCCTTTTACAAGATGTAAGATTAGTATTTAGTGTCTCCAGAATGTATCATTTATTTATTATAGCCTCTAGAATCTGCCTATCGTCCTGTCTTGAAGTACAGTGTAGCTGTTTTTGTAGCCTGTGGCTTTAAATGCAGGTGAACCGCTTCTCTCCGCCCATCGCTCCCACGTGCATGTCTGCTTCTCCTGCATTACGTCAGATAAACTGCCGTCAGTTATAGAGACAGACTCGGATGAAACTGAAATGCAGCCCATTAGTCAAAAATACCAAGTAAGTTTATTTGATGTATCTGTGGTGGAGTCTATTCAAGCCTTTCTGAAATGATGAGTCACACACAAATGCTGTTTGCAGTACAAACACACACACATATATAAGTGCGTTTACTGACACCATGCGGCCGTGTTGATTATGGCGGTTAAGAATAACAGCGATTTTCCTCTCTTTATTACAAACATGCTGTTTTAAACTTACAGAGAGTTGTAAATGTTTTAAATTCCAGTTTATTTGCAAAACAAATGTTCAACAAATGTTCTGTGTCTAGCCGGGCTTCCAGCTAATTCTATCAAACCTCTTCAGCTGCTTCAGAACGCAGCAGCACGAGTGATCTTTGATGAACCCAAAAGAGCACATGTCACTCCGCTACTC
This sequence comes from Danio aesculapii, assembly GCF_903798145.1. NCBI lineage: Eukaryota > Metazoa > Chordata > Actinopteri > Cypriniformes > Danionidae > Danio > Danio aesculapii. The sequence continues at coordinate 10,934,436 of NC_079439.1, forward strand.
GCCCATTTGCACTGGCTGCCAGTTGCGTCTCGCATCAAATTCAAAGCTCTGATATTTGCTTACAAAGCGACCTCTGGCTTTGCTCCTTCTTATCTGCTCTCACTTTTGCAGATTTATGTGCCCTCCAGAAACTTGCGTTCTGTGAATAAACGTCGCCTCGTGGTTCCATCCCTAAGAGGGAAGAAATCACTTTCCCGAACTCTCGCATTCAATCTGCCCAGTTGGTGGAATGAACTCCCTAACTACATCAGAACAGCAGATTCACTTGCGTTCTTCAAGAAACAACTAAAAACTTAACTGTTTAGTCTCCACTTTCCTTCCTAATCTGTAACTGCCTCTCTGGCTATACCACTAACTGTACTCTCTCAAAAAAAATAAATAAAAAAAAATTACATTTCTAATGCTTTGCTTCTTAGACTTTACACCTGAAACTTGTCTATAGCACTTGTTCACTGTTGCTCTTATAGTTGTGTAAATTGCTTCCTTGTCCTCATTTGTAAGTCGCTTTGGATAAAAGCATCTGCTAAATGTAAATGTGTATATGTGTTATTATAGAAGCATGGCATCTGTCAATCAATTCGGTGGGAGGGGAAACCGCACTCCTATGTCACGTTGCGGTGGCCTCAAACAACTGGGATTTGGATCCTATTTTCAGGAAATTAAAAAAAAAGAGACTTGTTTTTTTTCGTTTACTCCAGTATGTCAGTGGACACCTACACACTGTTCTGTCCTAACAGCTTACAAAAAATGATTTTCATCAAACGAAAGTGCCCAATAAAGGACATACAGACACTTCAAATATTTTGCTATGAACTCTACTGACTGGACAAATTGTGAGCTACTGGATGCGAGTATAAACTGATAGGACAGAGCTGTTTTAATGGAATTTGATACCGCACTCCGAATAAAAAGAAAGCTTCTGTTTTTTTACAGACAGCATAAATGATGACCATGATGATGGGTGTGTGTGTCTTAGAGGAGATGTGTGTGTCTGTGGTGCTTTACTGACTCGGTAGGTGCAGAGAATAAAGTCAAACAGTGTGTAGGGTTTGTTCTGTCGCAAAATGCAGCTATTAGTCCTACACGATGGTCATAGTTTGATTACAGAGTTTAATAAAAATGATAAATTAATGAAAGATGTAATTAAACATACCTTGAGTCTCTTCAGAGTTCAAATAATTGAGTGTAATCTGTAAATCTTGCATTTTATCTCCTGAGGTGAGTTGGATTATGCCTCGTGCTGCCGTTGCCCAGTAGCACACAGTCAACAAATTGGTCCAAAACAAAAGTCCTACATACATAGTAAGTGAAATGTACGCTTAAATATAACTAAGGGAGGGAAATTATCACCGTTGTCTCACTAGAAAACATTGTGGCCTATCAAACGTAGCATGAGGCATGCATATTAATGATCTCAGAGCTTTTTTAGGATCTCAGAACTTGATGACATGGCTCCTCATCAGGTCCGGATGAACGACCCAAAGTAGGCATACATGCAAATGAGGAGGGCATGGTCTGTGAGTCTCGTCACTGTTTGTTTTGTCTTCTGATTGATTGAATTTACATGAGGACGAGGAAACAGTGGTGTCTGAGGCTCACAGTATGCCCATTTCCATATACTGATCTTTTTTTATTCTACAATGACTTGGTATACCCAGATTTTCATCATAGGGCACCTTTAATGAGGTAAAATCTTCATTATGGATGTGACATCTGTCTGTTACTTATCTGACAGATCAATCAAATCAAATAGTTTGAAAGTGTTAACTGATACATTTTTGAGTATTTGTACAGTACTGTAAAATACAAGCCTACACAAACAACATAGAAAGGGTTTCACTATTTTGAAACCTTATTTTGTTTATGGTAAGGTTGACACTTGCATGGAATTGCCCATTTTCAGATTCCCTACAATATATTTGAAACGACCTTCTTCCGGGCACACACACACACACACACACACACACTGTAGAAGCACAACTACTTTATTTACAGTACAATGATGAATGTGCATGAAGTAGCACTATCTGTGATTTATTGTCATTTAGATGCTCCACATTCTTGCCACCGTGCAGTCACTGCAGTGTGCCAAAGAATTATTGCCGTTTGTCTGTTTAAAAAGGTGGTAGCAGCCGCCGCAGCAGCGGTGGAAAATACTCACAGGGGTGCACTTGGCGCACAATAGCCTTCTTAGACATGCTGAAGAGAACTGATCACCAGCATATGTTGTGTTTTGTATTCTGGTCCCCAGCATGAGAGACTGGTGTGCTGGTGTGTCCTCACCATACTGCAAAATCCTGTTTACAAGCTGGCAGCTGCGGTTTTATTTGTAAAAAAGCATTGCACAAATACACTGTAAAAAATGGAGTTCATTCATGCTGTCCAATTTTAAGTGAATTGAACATAAAACGATTAAGTTGTCCCACAAAAATCTCAAGAATTGTGTTATTCCAGCTCAATTTAAATAAGTAGCTTGAACAAGCAGCAAAATAGTATTTGAGAGTACACAAATGACATTTTATGTAAGATTAATTTGATTGTTAATTACTTTTTTTTTTTGTTTTTTTATTTTAGAGTATACTGATTTTCAACCCAGATGGAAACTGTAGGATTTTTTTTCTCTTTCATTTTTTGGAAAGGCTTTGGAAAGAATATTTGTATTAGGTACGGTTTTTTAAATATTTATCGGCTTATATACCGGTTATCTGCCTCCAAATCTTAAGAGTTATCGGTTATTGATATCAACCAAAAAAATCCATATCGGTGCATCCATAGGAAGAATTCTCACTTTACATTTGCTTCTCATTAATAGTTATTAAGGTAGTAGGGCTGCACAATATATCGTTTCAGCATCGATATCAGAATCAGAATCAGTTTTATTGCCAAGTGTGTTTCACACACACAAGGAATTTGTTTTGGCTACAGAAGCTTCCAGTGTACATAAAGTGACAAGTGACAACACAAAATAAATCTGAAAAAATAAAATAATAATAATAAAAAATGATGAACATTAAACAGATGCGGTTAGTGAAGAAACCTGGATGTTAAGTTGTATGTACAGATTGTTATAAATATACAGGTTATAAGGTGCTGTGTACAAGTGCGAATGTAGGGAGTATTGCATTGTATATTGATATAATGTGCTGTGTACAAGTGCGTATGAGAAAGTATTGCACATATTTATTGCACAGTAGGGGAATATTTAACTGTTCATAAGGTAGACAGCCTGAGGAAAGAAACTTTTCCTGTGTCTGGCTGTTTTTGTGCTTGGTGCTCTGAAGCGCCGACCAGGCGGTAACAGTTCGAACAGGTAGTGTGCTGGGTGTGAGGCGTCCAGAGTGATTTTGCGAGCCCTTTTACTCACTCTGGAAGAGTACAGTTCTTGAAGTGTAGGAAGGGTTGTGCCAGTGATTCGTTCAGCAGTCCGGACTATTCGCTGTAGTCTACGGAGGTCGGTTTTGGCAGCTGAGCCGAACCAGACGGTGATTGAAGTGGGCAAGTCTGCAATAGTCACATCGCAGGGATCTGCAATGTAGTTGGAACTATAGTTGCCCAGATATTACAGTTAACAACATAGTGGAGCATGAAATCTACAACATAGTTTTCATATTTTAACATTAGAGTGAAAGTTTATCATTTGCATGTGTTTTTAAGGCCTGACTATAAGAATTTGAAGCAATTTTAAGCCATTTTGGCACAATAAATGAAGCGTTTGTAGCTCATTCATTTTATATTATTTTATTATTATTATATAATTATTCACTCAAAACGATAAAGTGTGATTTTTTTTTTATTATTATTTGGTGATTATTCAATGTCTGCTTCTGAAAACAGTTTCACTCCCCAGAAAAAAAAAAAATGTCTATTTGCATCTTTTCTCTGTTGTATTTAACTTTGCTCATAATTTATTTACAATTATAAAATAATTACATAAAATTATATTTTATGCAGATACCCTTCTCTTACAGAACCATCCCAATCGATTTAAAATGATGAATGATAATATAAATCACAGTGAAGGAAAGTATTGGAATGTCAGGTTTTTCCAATACCGTGCAGCCCTATAAGGTAGTAGTTAGTAGCTGGATGTCAACCTAGATCAGGGGTCACCAATCTCGGTCCTGGAGGGCCGGTGTCCCTGCGTGGTTTAGCTCCAACTTGCCTCAACACACCTGCCTGGATGTTTCAAGTACACCTAGCAAGACCTTGATTAGCTTGATCAGGTGTGTTTGATTAGGGTTGGAGCTAAAAATCTGCAGGACACCGGCCCTCCAGGAACAAGTTTGGTGACCACTGACCTAGATTATCCAGTTAGATTATTAACCCAGATGAAAATTGTAGACTTTTTAATAAATTTTTTTGTTAAGGCTTTGGAAATACTGTTTAGTTACATTTCATTTTACGTGCAGTTTTAGGTAGTAGGTTTAGCTATATACAATGCATGATATATTGTCGGCCAATAAATGCTATTTTTAATATTATTGTTATCAGTCCGATATGAAAATTAGGCCAATATCTTTAAACCTTTAGATTACGTAATTGTGCTGAACTATCTTTGTTAGTATAACTTGTTCAGACTTATAATGGAGCTTTCCTTACATTGTTTAATCTTTCTAAGTCTGTCCTTTCTTTGTGTGGTATTGCTGTGCTTTAATAACTCAGTAAATAACCATACTCCTTATCATTGAAGATATGTTTAATAGAGTGTCATCGGTTTTTCAGACATTACATACAGTTGAAGTCTAAATTATTAGCCCCCTGAATTATTACCCCCCTGTTTATTTTTTTCCCCAGTTTCTGTTTAACGGAGAGCAGATTTTATCAACACATTTCTAAACATAATAGTTTTAATAACTCATTTCTAATAACTGATTTATTTTATCTTTGTCATGATGACAGTAAATAATATTTGACTAGATATTTTTCAAGACACTTCTATACAGCTTAAAGTGACATTTAAAGGCTTAACTAGGTTAATTAGGTTAACTAGGCAGGTTAGGTAATTAGGCAAGTTATTGTATAACAATGGTTTGTTCTGTAGACTATCTAAAAATATATAGCTTAAAGGGGCTAATAATTTTGACCTTAAAATGTATTTTAAAAATGTAAAACTACTTTTATTCTAAACTAAAATAAAACAAATAAGACTTTTTCCAGAAGAAAAATATTATCAGGCATACTGTGAAAATGTCCTTGCTCTGTTAAAAATCATTTGCAAACTATTAAAAATAATAATAATAATAATAATAATAATAATAAATCAAAAAATCAAAGGGGGGCTAATAATTCTGACTTCAACTGTATTTGTACGCGTGTTCATTACTGTAACACGTTTGATCTAGTTTCAGTTCTTTCATTTTCATTTCACTTGAAATTTATTTATTTTACTTGTTTGTTAATTCAATCCCATTTTGTTATTTAAGCTATTGATTTTATGCAACAGTCAAGTTGCCTGTTAATGTGCTATGTGAAGAAAAGGAAATATCTTATTTTTGGCATGCTGATTTATGTGAAATCGTGAATATAGGTCTATATTATCACTTCGAAATTTTTAGATAATAGGCTATTTAGTTAATAAGATCAGTTTAAACTTTCATGAAGTTTTGAAAATAAAATGAGTAGTTTACTGTATAAAAATATAACATTTTGAAATATTTATCGGCTAATACTGAGTTATCGGTTATCGATATAGGCCAAAAAATATCGGTGCACCCCTAGTTATAATTCTCACTATACATAAACTTACATTTGTTTAATAATTATTGCTTATTAATAAGGTTGTAGTTAGATATGAACCCAGATTAACCAGTTAGATTATCAACCCAGAGGGAAATTGTTGACTTTTCCTATTTTTGGCAAGGTTTTGGAAATACTATTTGGTTACATTTTGTTTCAGGTGCACTTTTAGGTAGAAGTTACAATTCTCACTATACATAAATGTACATTTGCTGCTTATTAATAGTTATTAATGTAGTAGTTAGTAATTAGGGTTAGATATTGGATAGGATTAGGGATGTAGAATATGTGCTTCATAAATACAAATAAGCAGCCATTATATTTATAATAGGCAGGTAAGATAATTAGTATTTGACTAACGTGTTACCGTACATGTATATGTTGAAATTAAAAAAAGAGAACCTAATTTAATTTAATTTAATTTAATCTTTTTATTTCAGCTAAGTCCCTTAGTCTTCAGGGGTTGCCACAGCAGAATGAAGCGCCAATTTATCCAGCATATGTTTTACACAGCGGATGCCCTTCCAGCTGCAACCCATCACTGGGAAACATTCATACACACTCATTCACACACATACACTACGGACAATTTAGTTCATTCAATTCACCTGTCTTTGGACTGTGGGGGAAACCGGAGAACCCGGAGGAAACCCAGACGGACACAGGGAAAACATGCAAATTCAACACATAATCAGGGACCTTTTTGCTGTGAGGCGACTGTGCTAACCGCTGAGCCATTTATTTTATTTATATATATTTATATTATTTTTATTTATTTTATTTTTATTTTTAAATATTTTAATAAAATGTGTATATATTTAAAATATTTAATTTTTGTTTTTATTGATTTCATTTTTTTTATTTAAACGTTTTATTCTGTTTCAAAATATTCATTATTAATTTATTTATTTATTAAATAATTAATTAATTAATTAATTTATTTATTTATTTATTTATTTATGAATGAATGAATGTATGAATGAATTAATTTATTAATTATTATTTATTTATTTATTTATTTATTTATTTATTTATGTATTTATTACTTTATTTATTTATTTATTTATTTATTTGTTTGTTTGTTTATTTATTTGTTTAAAACAATACATATTTTAAAATAATTTTTAACTACACTGTTAAAAGTGCTGGGTTCCTCACAGTCAATTTGTGTTGAGACAACAAGAAGCAATATTATTTTGAGCTTATTTTAAATAAGTACGTTAAACACACAGCAAACCCCATTGTTTAAGTGTAGTTTTAGCTTTACTTATCAATGACAACAACAACAACACACATATACACATTAGAAAGTTCTTGCCTCCAGTGCTGGTGCACCTTTGCAATGAATAATTAAATATTTTAATACCAATAATAACAACAAGCAGAATATTGTGGAAGTCAGTGGATGCTATTCATATTAAATTCATATATATATGTTTGATGAAGCTTAGGTTCACATCAGGCTTGCTCTGTTTCTAAAATCTGGGCTTTAGCCGTATTAGTGACTCCAAAACGCTTTCAACTAAAAGGTCGCTCCACTAAATACCGCAGCAGCTGTGAATATGATCCGGTGAACACCAGCGATAGCTCAACCCTCTGTGTTTTCTGTCAGGCTTGGGTAACGGTGCAACATGTTTAAGTATTACACCACAGTTCCTTTCCGTCCCCAAACTATTAGTAGCCATTTTTCAACCACAGCACACGTTTAGAACATAATGATTCGCTTGAGTGGCTGCCAGAATTTCGTTCTTAAACGCCTCCTATTTTCCTTTGTCCTCTCTTATTTTGCACAGGCACACACACACACACTGTACACTAGAGGCTTTTTTAGGTCCTGATCTCTAAAGCTTGTCCGGAGGAATGGAACGATTCGAGCCATTGGTGGAAAAAGGCATGGCCTGCATTATTGACTGCTTATCTACTGCTTTCTGGACACTGAGCTTCTGTATCTTGATGACACGGCTGTTGATGTCAAAGGCATTTCCAGTAAGCCCATAAGCAACACTTTCCCTGCTGAGTGACAATCAGAGCACAGCGGTCAGTGTATTTCTCGCTTTAGGGAATTGAATCGGAAGAAATAACGCCAGTTCTGGGTTTGCAAGCTCTAAGTGTACATCATGCTGTATACAGTTGTCTGATTATTACTAGATGGATACAGGCAATGTGGTCACAGTTATCAGTTTATTCAATTCTTATTGGCTTGTAGTTATTTTGTTTTATTAGAATTGCTGATGAGAGCAGAGCTCAACTGGAGTTGTGACAGACTTAAGTTTGGGCTCATTTAACTCAGACTACCAATTTGTCAATCACTGATGACCTTTCAACTTACTAGCCACACCCTAGCAGCCACTTATGGCATGCTTGCAACTGTCTCATAGACTTTCATTGTAAAAAAACTGCCATTGACTTTACATTGGACATACTAACAACATTACCAACCTTACTAGCAACATGCTAATTTATTAATAAGTAAGTCATGCCAACAATACTAGAACCATGCTAATTTGTGTTAGCAACTGCCTAGTAACTACTAGGAACACCTTAACAACACCTTAGCAACCACCTAGCAAGACCCTAGCAACCACTCAGAACACCCTAGCAACCACCTAGAACACTTTAGCAACGACCTATAACAGCAAAACAACCACCCAGCAACCACATACCAAAGCCTTAGCAACTGCTTTGCGACCATTTAGAACACCCTAGCAACACCTTAGCAATGACCTAGCGACACCTTACCAACCACCTAGTAATAGCTTAGCGACCGCTTAGCAATTCCTTAGCAACTGCCTAGCAGTCACTCAGAACACCCTAGCAACCACCTAGAACACTTTAGCAGCGACCAAGAACACCTAGGCAACCACCTAGCAATACCTTAGCAACCACCTTGCAACACCTTAGGAACCGCCTAGCAACCACATAGCAATGCCTTGGCAACTGCCTTGCAACCACTTATAACACCCTAGCAACACCTTAGCAACGACCTAGCGACACCTTACCAACCACCTAGTACTACCTTAGCGACTGCCTAGCAACAGCTTAGCAACTGCCTAGTAGAACACTTTAGCTGCGCCCAAGAACACCTAGGCAAGCACCTAGCAATACCCTAGCAGCCACCTTGCAGTGTCATACCAACCACTCAAAACACCCTAGCAACTGCCTAACAACACCTTAGCAACCGCCTAGCAACCACATAGCAACACCTTAGCAACCACCCAGAGCCTCCTTTCAATACCATCTGCCTGTTTATCGACCACGACTCTCAGAGTCGCCACCGCCAGAGCTGCCAGAGGCGCAGCTGCCAGAGCCAGAGCCATTGATGGCACCAGAACCCTCTGTATTCCCCAAGTGGCGGGCGCCAGATATCTCTGAATCCCTCGAGTGGTGGGCGCCAGATACCTCTGAATCCCTCAAATGGCGGGTGCCGGATCTCTCTGAATCCCTTGAATGGCGGGCACCAGATACCTCTAAATCCCTTGAATGGTGGGCGTCAGATACCTCTGAATCCCTCAAATGACGGGTGACAGATATCTCTGAATCCCCCGAATGACGGGCTCCAGATATACCTTAATCCCCCAACTGGTCAGGCAAGCAACCGTCAACACAGGGGCAAACGTATGTATATGGGCAATCCAGAGTCGTGGTCAGTAAACAGGCAGATTGTCAAAAGGCAGGCAGCAGACAGGGAAAAACAAACAAAGCAATGCAAAGATTGGTACACGACAAGACCAGGCAAGGGAAACACATCGTAATGAGTATACAGTTCAGTAAGACTCAGCAAAATGTGTGTGTTTGAAAGGTGTATATGTATAGTCTGTGTAATTAGTCCTGAACAGCTTCAGCTGTGTCTGTTTGCAATTATGGAATCTAGACCAGGTGTGTGAGTGGTGCATGACTAAATATGTAGTTCTTTAGCTGGCAGATTTGTAATTCTCCAGCAATCTGCATGTTTACCAGCGATCTGCACCGGCTGGATCGCTGGTGATTGTGACACAAATCCCTTGTGCTTGCCACTTAATCCACGTCTAGTTAAACGCAGCATTACACAACCGTCTCTAGGGTTTATTAAGAATTGTCTGATAAAGATAAAATATCCTTTGAGGGCCGTTGTGGAGGTGAAGATGTTTTGTTGGGGCCAGAGAGGAATTAACAAACTGGCTACAGCAGATAGAAAGACAACAGTAACCCATTTAAGAAGAAATCTAAAAAACCTTGTTTCCTTAGTAGCAAAATAAACAACCCGTATTTGTTCATTTTTCACTATAATCTAATTCCCTTGCACGATTGAAACCTCTGATATTTGTCTTCATGTAAACAGCGGAGACACGAAAAAAGAAATCACTTAGGCAGGATTGCTCACGTCTTAATAAGGAAGCAGGCTTCATCAAGCTTTTAAAAATTTAGCATCAAATATTGATCCAGCAGGCAGTGGATGTTTGCTTTGGCACGGCAAGGTGTCCTCTCTCTTCTCCCAGCATTGTTTTAACAAGTATCCAGGCGAACTCAGCAGTCAGGCTTCGGGGACTAGAGAGACAGATAATATGCAGCGTGAATTCAAGATGAATTCCAATACGAAAAGAGAGCAGAAAAACCTGCAATGCGGTAGAAATCAAACCTCTCCGCCCTCTCTGTCTATCCTTCGCTCCTGTCCGTCTTGCTTACGCGCGATTGGGAGTCCATTCAATAATTTATAGCGTTAGTATAATGAGGATACGCATGTACGAGGATGGCAGAACTCTGAGGTATACCTGTCAGGTGGGATTATGGATGAAGCGTCAATGTTATTCGGAATACAAAGGTAGTTAGGCCAGGCTTGCTCATGTGAAGCCAATGAGGGCAACGAATATAGACATCAGATCAGATCAAAAGGGAAATGGAGAATTCTGATGAAACAGGATCAAAGGTTTGCGTTGTTGCTAGGGCTCCACGATAATGGAAAAATAATGGAATAATCCGCGATAATGGAAAAATCTGACATTGCCATATTTTGTATTGCTGCGTTTATATATTGCAATATCTATACAGTTTTACCAGATGACTGGAATAGCCCTACTCTGTAAAATATCTAGAAATCTAGAAAATATCTAGAAATATCAGTTTTCTATATTTTGTGATTCATGTTTTGTCGTTTTATTTTTCTCCATTTATTTATGCCTTTGAATCACCTCTGTGATGCTGGCACCCCATAAAAATAAATCTCCAAAACTATGCCACTCGTTTGTGATATGTTTGTGCTGATTTGTGCCGCAAAAACGAACGTTTGTGCTAGTTTGGGGTCTGAGATATTAAGCATAAATTTTTTTGACCGCATGACGATTTATTTATTTATTTATTTATTTATTTGTTTATTTATTTATTTATTTATTTATTTTTATTAGAATATACAAAAGGTACACAATTTGAGATGATACAAATACAAAGAAAATGAAACTATAACAAATATACAAAAAACAAAAACAATACAGTCAAATACTGGCAGGTGCGTGTGTGTGTGTGTGTGTGTGTGTGTGTGTGTGTGTGTGTGTGTGTGTGTGTGTGTGTGTGTGCATGTAAAGGTAACTTGGTAAACAGGTCAGATTACATACAAAAGGAACAATAACAGTCACTAAATGAAGCAAGTAACATATATATATATATATATATATATATATATATATATATATATATATATATATATATGTTACTTATATATATATATATATATATATATATATATATATATGTTACTTATATATATAGACTCATTGGAAATAAAGGAAATAAAACTCAATGCACATAGTTTTTAAAGAGTATTTGATTGTTTTAGAACTAAATGTATAAATCTTTACAAAAAACATTTTTTTAGCAGTTTTAGATTGAAAGACCAAAGAAATCCCGTGCAGTGTGATCGGAAGTGTTCAAAACACTCTAACCTTAAGCATTTAAATGGCTTTTTTTTTTTTTTAACTAGAACGTGTCTCTCTTCTTTACTTGATATATGATCGAGCAAAATGTCTTATTACCATGTAAAGAGGGCAGCATCAGTCATGTTAAATTGGCTGACTCCCTCTGTCTCATTTGCGTAGTCATCCTAGCCTTTCTCATAGTTATCTTCATAAACTAGCCTACATACGGTGCATGATTGCTTTGGTTGAAAAAGCCACACACTGCAGCCCGCAGGCGCACAATGACAAAAATAGACTGCATCAAAAAGGCGCTAAGAAATAATATTAGAAATAATATAGTGCCACCAAACACATGAAAACGAAAGTAACGAGCCTGAGAATTTAAGGAGTAGAAATTACAGATATTTGTGTAAGAATGTAAGAAGTGAAAGTAAAAAGTTGTCAAAAAAATAAATAGTGGAGTACTGATACCAGAAAAATCTACTTAAGTACAGTAACGTAGGTAAAGTACAGTAAAGTATTTGTACTTCATTATTTCCCATCTGGCGATGTAATTATTGCAATATCGATGGTGAAACCAACTTGTTTCCCAAGATGTATCTCTGCCATGGGGCAATTACATAAAGAGCCTAGCGGAGACTGAATTTCAATTAAACAATGCGGCACGACTGAGATAACCTAGGTGCAAACTCTTTTCTAATGGGCAGGTGCAAGATAAAGGTTGATTTGCAAAGGCGCGCGTGGATCATAATTGAGCTTTGTGCTTGTTCCGACAAGGGAATAAGGATGACATTCATCCACCCACTGCAGGTTGTTGGTTTTTTTCCTGTATTTTCCAGCGATGCTGAATCGGGTGGTTATAATCCGCTTAATTCATGAATATGGAACACCTTAGTCATGACATTTTTGAAGTTGTTTTGGGTTTATGTGCTATCATGGCAAAGCTAATTTACATGTTATTTTGTAAGGGAAATAGATTTAAATCAGGATTTGATGTGCTCTAATAATACCGTGTTGACAGGTAGTGCGCTTGATGAAAAGGCAGCAGTGTTTTCTTATACCCATAAGCCATGCTTCCTCTGACGGGAGATTTGTTTTTACTCTAATTTGTTTAAAGGGGAATACATGTTGTAAATCAGCAGATGGGATTGAAGCAAAAACTCATAAGAGAGAGACAGACCATTTTTTGGGTCATTCCTACGATGCTGTAGGGTTGTCAAAAGTATAGAGTTAAGTACCAATCAGTACTGGAATTTTCAACCCAGGCTCATTCTGAAAACGTACCCCTGTATACATTTCTGGAGAGTGTCAAATACGTCCCAGGAGCTATGTTTTGTTTTGTTTTTTTTGCAGTTTTTGGCGAATCCACCAGAGGCCTCTGTGTGCGCTTTTTGAGATCTCAAATTTCTCTCACAAGTGCCATTCGCACCTGCTGTTCTCATGTAAATCCACCAGAGGCCGCTGTTGACTGACTGACTGACTTACTAATCGACCGATTTTCCCCACCCACCCCTTCCCTAAACCCAACTGATGGTGTTTTCTAAAGCACAAATTGACCAGCGCCCACCCAATTTCCTAAACCTAACCGACAGTGTTTTGAAATGCAATCCAGAAAAAAAGCCCTGATTTTTTACCAAGTTTTCAGATTTTACCTGATTTACCTTACCTGCTTTCTGGAACTGTTCTTCGCCGGAATCGAACCCCGTCATCGATGCTCTCTGCATCTCAAGTCTGCTGGCATACACTCCGAGCCACTGGGCAAACTGGTATCAGCAGGAAAGCCGTTTATACAGTGGTAATCAGTCAGCTGCGAGCACGAAAAGGAACGGCATCATACCGCCCCGTATCGTTTGTTTTAAAGTTTATTTTAAAGATGGATAGGGTGAGCCATATGTACTTCTGGCTACATAATCCGCAATCTCTAGAAATGCATGTAGGGCTACGTTTTCAGAATGAGCCTATGTTAGGAAATTTTTAAAACAATAATTTTTAGCTCTATAATCTGATGAATGCACAATTAACATTAAATAAAATGGCAAATTTTAATGGACGTTTTTAAAATGGCCAATTAGCTGTGTTTAAGTACGTGCTCAACAGTGCTCAAATGTTAGCGTGAAATGGATGTTTTTAAAATATGTACCAAACTCTATACTTTTGACAAGCCTACTATGCTGGTTATTTTCATAATAGTATATCCTATGGTGGCCCAGAGAGGTCAAATGCTCTGCAAGTTAAGACATTGAACTATCGAAATGATTTTAAAATTGTATTATTTGTTTACAAAGATGTTATTAATCTTGCTCCTCGGTACCTCACAGACTTGCTCTTTTTGTATATCCTAGCAATCTCATTTATCTCACTGTACCTAGAAGATGCTATAAAAACATGAGGTGATCACATATTTGTGATTACTGATCCTAAACTTTGGGACACTACAATGTTATATTAGACATTTAAAAGAGACCTATTAAACAAAAACACCTTTAAAAGGGGTTTAAACACAGTTGTCTGGCAACAGTCGGAGTGTAACATCTAAATAATATCTGAATATAGCCAGCTGCTAATGGTAAAAATGTATTTATTTTATTTTCTGTTGAAACACTTTGACTGACATTCTTCCTTTGTACATGTCATCAGAGCGGGAAAGCACTGTGACGATCTCTCCCTCATTAGCATATAGGACGTTAATCTTATTTTTTTGGGGGTCTGAGATGCCGCTATGCTGAAACATAGGCATTTGAACAGTGTAGTTCAGTTTTTAGTGTTTAAGTTCAGTTCAGTTAAGCTCAGTTGAGTGTGGTTTAAAAAGCACTACTGAGAGTCCAAACACTGAAGAGCAAATCCAACGATGCGCAGCTCTACAGATCCCGAAACATGCAAGCCAGTGGCCACAGCGGAGAGGGAAAAAAAACTTGACTATTTGGTGAAAGTGAAGAAAAAAAACCTTGAGAGAAACCAGACTCAGTTGGGCACGACCATTTTAATTTCTCCGCTGGCCAAACGTCTTATGCAGAGCTGCAGTCTCAGCGGCAGAGGCTAGAAGCTGGCCTCAGCGAAGACTCGTCTGTCCCTGGAGCGTCACAGGAATCAGTCTCATGTTCTCCACTCCTACATGACCACCACAGTAGCTGCTCAGGATACGGCCTGGTCCAGGATATGGAAACCTTGGGATCATCTCGTCGCTGGTCTTGGATCGAATCAGTGACTCTGCATAGTCTGAGGGCCTTGGGAAGAGTATCTCCAGGTGGAAATGGAGAATAAAGAAAATAATTAGCGTAGCTGCTGTTCATAGTGTACATAAACAAGATGCAGAAACCTGTGTGGAAACCCGCTAAGTGGTGCACTGAGTGTATGCTTTACTAAACAGGTAGGTCTTTTATCTAGTTTTGAGTTGGGAGAGTGTGTCTGAGCCTCGGGCGTTATCAGGAAGGCTATTCCAGAGTTTAGGAGCTATAAATGAGAAGGCTCGACCTCCTTTAATCGACTTAGCTCTTCTGGGTACTACCAGAAGCCCTGAGTTTTGAGATCTTAAAGAGCGGGTTGGATTGTAGTGAGACAGAAGGTTGGTTAGATTAACAGGAGCTAGATTATTTAAAGCTTTATATGCAAGAAGCAATATTTTAAATTCAATACCAAACTTAACAGGCAGCCAGTGTAAGGAGGATAAAATTGGGGTGATGTGATGAAATTTTCTAGATCTGGTAAGAACTCTGGCAGCTGCATTTTGTACTAATTGAAGTTTATTAATAGAGGATGCTGGGCAGCCAGCAAACAGTGCATTACAGTAGTCCAGCCTAGAGGTCATAAAAGCATGGACTAGCTTTTCTGCATCTGAGATGGATAGCATACTTCGTAACTTAGCAATATTACTCAGATGAAAGAAAGCAGTTTTTGTGACACGGGATATATGATTTTTAAAAGTTAAATTGCTGTCTAATATGACACCCAGATCTTGAATAGTAGAGCTAACACTAACTTTGTATCCCTCTTATTGTAGATTGAGTTGCAGATCTTCTGTGTACAGGATTTAGGCCCAATAAGTAATAATTCTGTTTTTTCTGAGTTTAAGAGAAGAAAATTGTTGGTCATCCAGTCTTTAACATCTTTAATACATTCAGTTAGCTTGGACGGTTTAGACATCACATCAGGTTTAGTTAAAGTATATAATTGAGTATCGTCTGCATAGCAGTGAAAGCTGATCCCATGTCTTCTAATAATGTCCAACCTCTATTGAATTTAAAGCGACAGTCACCAAAATGGCACAATTAGGATCAAAGCCTAAAAGGGGCAATTTCAGAGAGTTATAAAACATTATTTGTGGAGTATTTTAAGCTGAAATTTCACAAGCACTCTATTGGCATCAGAGACTTATTTTACATCTTGCAAAAAGGGGCTCAAGTGACCCCTTTTTAAAGATGCATCTATTTTCCTCTTGATTTTTATGCTCCTTGATTACTGGTTATTGCTTTTACTGATTACTGATCTTATTTTCTTTTTACAGTTTTTTTTTTACTCAATTTTTTAGTACAGCACTTTGGTTGTTTTTAAATGTGCTTTATACCATAATAATGTAGTATATTGTCCTGGCATTCTTTAAAAAAGCAACATGCCAACATTTCACCTTAACACACTTCCTTATTTTTTGATCAGCACACTCATGAGTCCACAATATGACGCAAATGGATTTGCTACTTAAAATATGTGGTGCAAAACATGAAAATTAGGGTTGCGCTGGTCTGAAAATAGCAACAAATCACGTCAAACACATCTTGCAGCTTTTTGCGCCGGGTGTATGATAGGGTCCCATATTTCTTTTGGAAAGCAATTCATTTATAATTGTTTTTTCTTATCAAAACTTATTTGACTTGGTTATTTTTTTTATTATTATTTATTTCTTTAAGATTTTCCATATAGTATTTTTCTTCCAAATGGCACAAATCAGTTTTTTTTTCTCATTTCTGTGGCACTTGATTAGTTGGCACACACAGTCCTGGAAGTAGGCAATTTTAAACCTGCCATCTCTGCTAGAAAAAATGATGTCATGATGTCAATGCTGATGATTCTGTGAATGGCACCACAAGATGTAAAAGGCTTTGGTAAAACATCATTGGTAAAAACGTCATTGGTAAAACATCTACTATTAGGACATATTTACTTTAAAACTGCATATGTTACTTGCAAAAAAAAAAAAAAAAAAGAGCCAGAATGCAGAGTATCGTAGAGGGTTTTATTAGACTTTGGTGGATGGATCTATTGCCATCTAGGGAACCATTTGTCCCAATGTAGTACATGTTAAAAGCTAATTTAAGAGTGCCTATCCCTTTTCATTTTAAAAAGAAATGCCTCTGTATTGATTTGTACCAGGACTTGCAAGTGGAATCAAACCTCATTTTAGTTGATAGTTCCTCAGTTCACATTACATCCACTGGTGTGGTCTGGGAAGCCAAACATTTTCTGTATAATAATACTCATTTTTATTTATTTTATTACTATATTCTTTTGTTGTATTATTATTTTAGGATACATTATTAAATTTAACTGAATAAATCCAATATTAATTTCTGTTAACAGATTTAGATTGATTTGAAGGAATCTGACTATACATAAAAACAGACTAATTAAATAAAATCCAAAGGTTACAAACAGTTAATGATAAACTTTATCGTGATTCATTTTTTTGAGTGTACTACTGTTGTATAGCTGAGAGTGTATATATGGTATAGGGTGTAGCTTTCAGTTGTGGCGAACACAGTTGCCATAGTTATATTTTATTCATAGATAA
This sequence comes from Danio aesculapii, assembly GCF_903798145.1. Lineage (NCBI taxonomy): Eukaryota > Metazoa > Chordata > Actinopteri > Cypriniformes > Danionidae > Danio > Danio aesculapii. The sequence continues at coordinate 10,951,839 of NC_079439.1, forward strand.
AGGTCTATGGCTCTGCGTACAGTGACTTTATCTTGCTGGAGTTTATAACCGTTTCACTTCAGGGCGCATTAATGCCACTTTGTAGGTCTATTGGAGACATTCACAAATATTCCTAGCAAATCTAATAGATGTTGGAGACATACTTGTTAAATAACACTTGTTAAGTGCACAAAATCGCACTTCAGCAGCGTTTATTTTAGAGCGTACAAGAAAATCTGTTTATTTGAGGGTGTGCAAGAAGTTTTGTGCTCGAACAGGGGAAATTACATGAATGCGATCTCGACTTGTAATACTGCGCTTACGGCATTTGTCAATGAAATAACGCCACAGGTAGTTGGTAGATCTGTGTAAAAGGTCCAACAGAGTCTGCTGCCACAGCTGGAAAAAATCCTAGAGGAAACACTGCAGTCTGAGATGATTTGCGCTTTATGACATGGTGTGTTATACTGCTGGAAGTAGCCATCAGAGGATGAGTACAATGTGATCATAAGGAGATGGACATGGTCAGCAGCAGTACTCTGGTAGACTGCGGCATTGACTCGATGCTCAGTTGGTACAAATGGGCCCAAAGTGGGCCAAGAAAAAATCTCCCACACCATTACACCACCACCAGCTGCCTGAACGGTTAATACAAGGCAGGATGGATCCATGCTTTCATGTTGTTGACTCCAAATTCTGACCCTACCATCCGAATGTCGCAGCAGAAATTGAGACTCATCAGACCAGGCAACGTTTTTCCAGTCTTCTATTATCCAATTTTGGTGAGCCTGTGGGAATTGTAGCCTCAGTTTCCTATTCTTAGCTGACAGGAGTGGCACTCGGTGTGGACTTCTGCTGCTGTAGCCCATTCACCTCAAGCTTGGACGTGTTGTGCATTCAGAGATGCTCTTCTGCATACCTCGGTTGTAGCGAGTGGTTATTTGAGTGACTGTTGCCTTGGCCAAACCAATTTGTCCATTTTCCTCTGACCTCTGGCATCAACAAGGCATTTGCGTCCACAGAACTGTCGCTCACTGGATATTTTCTCTTTTTCAGATCATTCTCTGTAAAGCCTAGAGATGGTTGTGCGTGAAAATCCCAGTAGATCAGCAGTTTCTAAAATACTCGGACCAGCTGGCTGGCACCAACAACCATGCCACTTTCAAAGTCACTTAAATCACCTTTCACCAGTTTGAACTGCAGCAGATCATCTTGAGCATATCTACATTCCTAAATGCATTGAGTTGCTGCCATGTGATTGGCTGATTAGAAATTTGCGTTAACAAGCAGTTGGACAGGTTTAGCTTGCAAAGTGTCCGTTGAATGTATATTAGGGCTGGGCAACTAGTCAAAAATGAACTTGCAAACACGATTGATCATACATGTGATTGTCATGCACATCTTGTCAGGAAAGCAAGGTTAAGTGATCTGTAAATCTCCTCCAAAAGCCAGAGGAAGCTCTTGTGTGGAAACTCCAAACACCTACGAAGAAGACACCCAGGAAACCCCCATATCTTTGTATTATAAACAGAAAGGCTGCACTCAGTAGGTACTGCATTTAAATTTAAACGCACCACTCAGCCATTAGAAAAGTATGCTCTGTACAGTATGAATTTGAACAGTATGAATGGAACTCGGACATACTACATCTGCCATTTTGTCATTGTCACGTGACCTACTTGCACTTCACTCTCATTCATGAATTATCATCGAATTGACGGGGCATCATGGGATAGCGTAGCGTCCATACGATGCACACTTCAGAATCTCGCAGGAAGTAGTAGGCCATCTGGGTATTTTTCTGCATACTGATTTTTGAATTTTATGAATTCCGACATACCACATGGCTTGCATACTTATTTTAGCGTAATATATAGTATGGAAGTCTGCGATTTTGAGCGCAGCCAATATGTTACAAGTTTCTTTGATTTAGAGGGATGAATAATCACACATCTACAGACTCATCTCACAAGAAGAAAGTATGAAGTGGGTAAACTTTTCTTTTTACATGTGGTGTTTTTATGCTCATCATTTAGTACTCAGAGCTGTAGTTTATTGAGAAGTGACCCAAACAGCTGTCGTTATCACAGAATGAATATCTTGATTTCATTATTGACTTGATATCATTCGATTTCAATTTTAAACATGATTTTGCGTATCTTGTCAATGACTCTGAAAAGCATCAGAAAGCACTGAACCGCTGGACATTTCCTAGCTTTACTGACAAAATGTCCTACGTTTTCCTTTTACTGCCCTAAGTATACTTCATTATTTTTATCTCATGCTGTTAATTCATATCACTTTATTCAGAAGGATTTCTTTCTTGCCTGTGTGCCAAAAAGGGTGGTAGATTTCTTACAGAATACGATAGAGAGAAATATGATCTAAAGCCCTCCATATTGTGTCACATATCAATGTGAGTGTCATAGACAATGTTCGACTCATACATCAATTCTTTGTTTATGGCTTTGATTTCGAAGAATCCCTCTGCCAGCAGGCATTCAAAAACAAAACGTAGTTTTTTTCCACCCCCTGGCCGGATAAACAATGCGCATCGCTTTTGAAATCATTCAGAACACAGGGAATCCAATTAAACATGTAAACTTAAAACACTGGCCTGCTCTTTGGCTAAAATAACCACCTGTTAGCAGCACCGCCAGCTAAAAGCCATTCAGGGCAACAACAAAGCACATGGATGTGTCGTGGAAAACGGCTCGCGCTCAAAATGCTAATTTGACCCGGGTGAGCGTCCACACAGCGGGCATGCAGATGAGAGCATGAATGACTGTCTGGCACTCAGAACTCTCGTCTGGAAAGCAGGATTTTATTTATTTATTTATTTTGGATCGTTTTATTCATGTGGCTCTCTGTGGTCTGTGTTGACATTAGATTGTGAAGAGCATGGGGCTTTATTGGAGACATGATACTCTATGTAGCTAAACAACAAATGTGTCAAATGAAATACTTTACGTTTTAGACCCCAAATTGTGTTAGAGGGTGTGCATGTTGTTTATTTAGTATGTTTTAAACCCTTGAATGGCACTAGTGATTAATCTTTCTTTGCCATTCCAGATGACTTTATTAATAAGTGATTTGAATCATTGCAGAGATGTATGGATGCAGTTCTCCAAGCTCATGGGAGTCATACACAATATTCTTTTTCCACTGCACCTTGACTTTATATTCTATACTGTACATTATTTCTGTTAAGTGACAAGACTTTTGTATAAGCAAAGTCAGACCTTACTGTCCTAATTAAATAATTAAAAATCAAGGCATGATCATATTTTATTTTGCTAAAATAAGCGTAATCTAGAGGCCTTTACCTTTTATATAAGCCACTTCTGATACCAAATGATCAGCTAGAAGTCAAGTTATTATTTATTACTTGTTGTTCCTAAAACTTTGATAGTCAACATGTTTGTGTGTGTGTGTGTGTGTGTGTGTGTGTGTGTGTGTGTGTGTATATATCCACCTCTATATGTGTGTATATATATATACACAGTTGAAGTCAGAATTATTAACCCCCCTGAATTACTACCCCCCCCCGTTTATTTTTTTCCCCAATTTCTGTTTAACCGAATTTCTTTTTCAGCGAACTTTAAATATAATACTTTTAATAACTTATCTCTTATAACTGATTAATTTTATCTTTGCCATGATGACAGTAAATAATATTTTAGGCAGAATAGAGTAATTAGGCAAGTAATTGTATAACGATGGTTTGTATATATATATATATATATATATATATATATATATATATATATATATATATATATATATATAGTTATTTATAAATATATAGCTATTTATAAATATTTTGTAATTAATATAATTAATTTATTTGACTTTTTTCACGAAACCATCCATTGGATGAAAATAAATTTCTAACATGATTTTAATATCAGTGCATCCCAACTTAATTTTTTATGCGATACTTTAAATGCATTTCAAATGATAACTTCAAAAAAAATCACATAAATTCTTTTGACTAGTTTTTTTTTTTATTGAAGCTACTGTAAATGCAATACTTGTTAAAACTATAATACTATTTAATCAGCTAATAGTTTTTTTTATATATGTTTTTATTCATAAAATTAGACAACTATGTGGCACCAACATTTATTTGTAGCAACTTGTATTTTTTGGGTTTTATTCATTAATTGTTTTAAATATTTTTTTTATTATTATTAGAAAAGTTGGCTTTTTACTCATTGTCAGCCATTACAAAATGAATCTGAATCTGCCAGATTTTTTATATTCAGTGCTTTACAATAAATACAAGCTTATCTATATTATGTTTCAAATAAACTTCAATCAAAATTGTTTTTTTTTTTTAATCATCTGTTTACATACTACATTTTACAACATGAACTACAATCATTATACAAATGATATAAAAGCATAGTTTGTTTGCTTGAATGTTTTATTCACACAATTGAGTTGTGCTTTCAAGAGTCCACAAGAGTTTCCAAATCAAGATGCTATCATTAAGCTGGAACTCAAAAGCTTTTAATTTGTCTCTAATTGTGCATCAACTGACCTCAATTAGCAGCGGTTTAACAAAAGGCTTGATCACAGACTGCAGTAAACAGTGAGGTGAGCAAGTGCACTTCAGCAGACGTGTTGAAATGTCTGTTGTCTGATTTAGCTTGTCAAACGCATGTTAAAAAGGCTCTGTGAATAAGCTGACGGCTTTTCTATTGGTACCTCTTTAATGCATTGGCTTTGTTAATAAAAGGCTGAGTTATAAATCGACTTTTGTTCTCTATAGATTCTGTTTTAGAAAGATGCGTAGGTGTTTTCTGTCATAAAAAAGAAAGAGAATAGGTGGGATATTTTCATGTAGAAGAGGGGCTCTGCGTATTTTGGGGGTTATTTAAAACCCTGGAGCTACAGAATCAGCCCACATACCCTGGCATGAAAGTCAAAGCCGAGTGTGGGAATATCCCCTGAAAATTAATTTCACTGCCGAGGCATTTATTACCTTTTAATTTCATCTTTTTGTATTGCAAAAGAACAAGCCTGAAGGCTTTAACACTTCTGCTACAATACGTTTCTTTCCACTTCACTATTTTTTCCAAGATAAAGAGGATCAACTTACGATTAAAAATGATGCTCTCCTGAAACAACAATTGTTTAAATATGATAACAATATTCCCTCAAAGGCCATATAAGTCAAACATAAAAAAATGATGTTTGAGCTGAAACAACACAATTCTTGAGTTTTTTGGGGGGGGCAACTTAAATGTTTTATGTTCAATCCACTTAAATAAAAAAAAAACTAATACTTTAACTTAATTCCTTCAGGTTGTCCCAACACAAATTAAGTTTACTTAACAAATTTGAGTGGATCGAACATAAAACTATGAAGTTGTTCCCAAAAAATTTCAAGAACTGTTTTTCTACTTATTTTAAATAAGTAGTTTGAACAAGTGTCAAAATCTTTGTTTTTTTTGCGTGTATATCTTTATAAAATCAGATGCACATTTGATTAATTTTTTTTTTCAAACAGAAATATCATACATTAAAAAATTATTTAACAAAAAATACATTTCAACATGGTCGAAAATGGAGGATGAAGCACAAGCTTATTATTTTCCCACCCCGTTACTACACACATCATTCGTCTATTGCTTAAACTTATTTCTTCTTTTACTAATCTCTTTTTTTACATAAGGCATATTTTATACTCTTGGCGTCTTTGACATATTGTGTATTTGATTCCATTTACACATTAACATTTTATAACATAGATCCAAAAAATACATAGTATTGCAAACAGCCATTAATTGAAATGTTATCACACCTTTCTCAGCTATAAAATCTGTAAAAAAGTGTTTTAAAGAAAAAAGAAATCTGTCAATCTGTCTTTAAGCATTGTAGGCTCTTTATTCATAAACAATTTTAATCTAAATAATTATGTAAGCTTAATAATTATGTAAGCCTGCTTTAATGAAATACATATTGTTAAGATCACTAGCAGTGTTGCTCTTGCTCAACTGCACTACAAATCCCATCATGTACTTCACTCACACACCTGGCCCAGATTCCTTGATTGCTAACACACACAGCTGAATTTGTTCAGGACTAATCAGATGGATTATAAACACAGCACACACACACACACACACACACACACACACACACACTTAGGTCCCCTCATGGTCAAAATTAAAAAAACATTACCAAAGGTCTTTTCACTTGATTTTAGCATGTTTTAAGGCATGTCCAAGAGGGGACCTGAAAAAAGGTCCCCTCTTGGCTCCAGGTCCCCTCTTGGTGGGTGTGTAACCACGACATGGTCCCCTCTTAGATAGGTGCGCAAGTGCACACACACACACACACACACACACACACACACACACACACACACACACACAAATCGTTGCTGAGTCCTCTTTCTGGTATTGTTACACTACGAAAAGGTTCCTAGTCTAGTCTTTCTGTGTTCCTCGTTTCATAGTTTTCGTTGTTTGCCGCCTATATCAACCATTTTCCTGTGACTTGACTACTCTTCTGGATTTAAAATCCAAGGTATTCAAAAGTATTTACATTAATTGTATTCCAACTGGTTCTTCACCCAACCACTCGTTCAAAGTGGGGATCGAACCGGCAATTCCTGCATGGGAGGCAAATGCTAGGAGGCTATGGGAGTGAGGCTTATGGGCTGCGTTCGCCAGCTGGCCTCCGTTACACACTATACTACAATATGCTGTGGCCTTCTTTAAAAATAGTTGTAAATAGTACGCTAACACACTTTACTATGGCTCAAAAGCTTTTTACTATAAATTACTATTGTATTTTAGTTGAATTACTGGTGCGCGGGACCGGTGCAATGCTTTGAAACAGTAGAAATGTATGTGATTAATGCCTAATCTCTCTCTATACACTTAGCTATACACTCGCTAACCTATGATTAAACCTTTGAATCATAATTGGAAGCAGTCACGTGAATATAGGTGAAAATTATGCTTTGGACGTCACTGATCACGTGTTGATGGAAAAACGAATCAAGCTCCGGTACTCTGCTTTACAGCGAGATGTATCATGTTTTTGATACATGCTTTGAAGCCTCGGTGCACAACGTCACATGACTACCTGACTGATTATTCTTGTAAATAAAGGCGCTGCATTTGGATCCTCAACTCATGTTGTCCCAACACAAATCGATTAAGTTAACACTTTTAGCAAATTTATGTTGATTGAACATAAAAAATTAAGTTGTCCCAATGAAATATCAAGAATTGTGTTGTTTTAGCTCATTTTAAACAAGCAGGTTAAACAAGCAAAAAAATTGAGTGCATATACACTATTTTTACATTTTTATTTAATTTTTTTTTTTGAGGAGAAAAACACTAATGCTAACAATTGCTGCATTTATTTGATCAAAAATGCATTACATTTCATACCATGCATAGCTGTTTGAATTTTAGTACATTAGAATTAAAGTTTAGTTAGTCTAGTATTTGTGTTGTTAGAAAAAAATATAAGTGCACGATATGAAATCTAATGCATTTTTAATCAAATAAATGCAGACTTTGTGAGCATTAGTATTTTTTTTTTTACCACAAAACGAAATTAGACTTTTTTTTTTTTAAAGATAGTGTATATTAAAGCAGAGTTACATAATTATTTTACATATTTAAAAAGTTTATGAATAAAAAGCCTGCAATGCATAATGATAGATTGATGCTAACATTATATACAGTAAAAAAAATCATTGGATTTACAAATTTATTTTAAGGTAAGTGGTTTTATATGGGCTGAATTTAAACGAACAAATTAAATATAACAATGTTCAACTTAATTTGTTCGAATTCGGCCTGTATAAATTGTTTGGAACCACTTACATTAAAATAAATTTAGTGCATCCAATAAATAATTTTTTTCAGTGTACCTTTTTTTTATATTTCAAAAGTTCAAACAAAGAATTACTACAAAAAACAGAGTGTAAAATAAAATTGATTTGACATCTGTTCAGTGTAGTGCTTCTCCATAGCTTAGCGCTGGATAAGGTCACACAGTGAAAACCTACCAGTGAATTTCATTTTCAGCCTGCACTTTTAAATTAATACATTTAACTCCAGCTTCCTAATCACAGTGGAGGGCAGATCCGCATGCTAATATTGCACAGGATAACAGTGCTGATAAGACCATGTTGGTTCATAAGAGAGCTGCGCCAATGGTTCTTGTAGATCATCTGGTTGGATGGGATAGGGATAATCACAGGGACGTGTGTATGATTGCTTCCAAGTGATGGGTTGCAGCTGGAAGGGCATCCGCTGTGTAAAACATATGCTGGATAAGTTGGTGGTTCATTCCGCTGTGGTGACCCCAGATTAATAAAGGGACTAAGAGGAAAAGAAAATAAATGAAAAATTGAAAATTCAAAACCCAATTCGTAAATACATAAATCTAATTTGAAAATTCAAAACACAATTCATAAAAATAAACCCAATTTGTAAATTCAAGATACAAATAAAAAATTACACAAATCCAATTCATAAATTCAAAACAATTCGTAAATAGGCCAATTCGATTGGTAAATACACAAATCCAATTTGTAAAATCAAAACATATTTCGTCAATTCATAAATGCACAAATCTAATTCATAAATTTAAAAACACCATTCATAAATACACATCCAATTCATAAATTCGTAAATTCAAAACACAATTCATAAATTCAAAACACTGTGTAAATTTGCTAATTAAATTGGTAAATATAATCAAATCCACTTCGTAAATTCAAAACAGAATTCATGAATATACAAATTCAATTAATAAATTCAAAACACAATTCGTTAATGCACAAAATATAATTTGTAAATATGCAAATCCAATTTGTAAAAATTTAAACACAATTTGTAAATTCGTAAATTCAAAACATGATTCATAAATACACAAAAACAATTTGTAAATTCAAAACATTTCATAAATATGCAAATCCAATTCGGAAACTCAAAACACAATTCGTAAATATACAAATTCAATTAATACATTCAAAACACAATTCATAAAAATCACTGCTGCTCTTATAGTTGTGTAAATTGCTTCCTTGTCCTCATTTGTAAGTCGCTTTGGATAAAAGCGTCTGCTAAATGACTAAATGTAAATGTAAAAACACAATTCATGAATATACAACTTCAATTAATAAATTCAAAACACAATTCATGAATATACAACTTCAATTAATACATTCAAAACACAATTCATAAATATGCAAATTCAATTAATACATTCAAAACACAATTCATAAATATGCAAATTCAATTAATACATTCAAAACACAATTCATGCATATACAAATTCAATTAATAAATTCAAAACACAATTCATGAATATACAACTTCAATTAATAAATTCAAAACACAATTCATGAATATACAACTTCAATTAATACATTCAAAACACAATTCATGAATATACAAATTCAATTAATACATTCAAAACACAATTCATAAATATGCAAATTCAATTAATACATTCAAAACACAATTCATGCATATACAACTTCAATTAATAAATTCAAAACACAATTCATGAATATACAACTTCAATTAATAAATTCAAAACACAATTCATGAATATACAACTTCAATTAATACATTCAAAACACAATTCATGAATATACAAATTCAATTAATACATTCAAAACACAATTCATAAATATGCAAATTCAATTAATACATTCAAAACACAATTCATAAATATACAAATTCAATTAATAAATTCAAAACATAATTCATAAATATACAAATTCAATTAATAAATTCAAAACATATTTCATAAATATACAAATTCAATTAATAAATTCAAAACACAATTCATAAATATACAAATTCAATTAATACATTCAAAACACAATTCATGAATATACAAATTCAATTAATAAATTCAAAACACAATTCATAAATATACAAATTCAATTAATAAATTCAAAACACAATTCATAAATATACAAATTCAATTAATACATTCAAAACACAATTCATAAATATACAAATTCAATTAATAAATTCAAAACACAATTCATGCATATACAAATTCAATTAATAAATTCAAAACACAATTCGTTAATGCACAAATCCAATTTGTAAATATGCAAATCCAGTTTGTAAAAATGAAAACACAATTTGTAAATTCAAAACATTTCATAAATATGCAAATCCAATTCGGAAACTCAAAACACAATTCGTAAATTCAAACAGATTATCGATCGTTTTGAATTTATGAATTGGATTTGTCTGTTTATGAATTGTGTTTTGAATTTCTGAATTAGATTTGTGTATTCACAAATAGTGTTTTAAATTTACACATTGGATTTGTGTATTTCTGAATTGTTTTGAATTACAATTATGAATTGAATTGAAGTAAATGTGAATTGTGCTGTGCATATTTGAGTTTCATTTTTGCAAATGTATTATTTTTGAGACTGATCTGGCTCCATACTCAGCACACATGCATCCGCAGCTAAAACAACTGGCAATGTCAAAAAAGAGACGAACACAAGGTTTGAGGATTTATTTGCTAATTGGCTTGATTTTCACTTTATCCCTTGTTGGGTTAAGAATGAAGGGCAGGATTGTGTATCACTGTGAAGCCCTTTGAAGTGTACAGATGGGTTAAAATGTGGGACCTGCACATCGGGAGGGAGAACTCTTGACATGCATATTGAAGAGTGTGGAAACCATTTACCTGATCATTGGAAACATGTCAGCATTAGATTGAGCCAGGATGTGTTTCCTGAACATTGACAGCTCACTGATTATTCTTTCTCCACTAGCGTTCTTGTAAAAGTTGCTAGACATTTTTGAGCATATATTATCATGCGCTATGTAACCCTGGACCACAAAACTAGTCAATAAATGTTGATTTTTATACGTCATCATTAAGCTGAATATATAAGCTGTCCATTGATGTCTGGTTTGTTAGGATTTGACAATACTAACTGCTTTGTTAGGATTTGAATATACTAAATAAGGCTATCATGATCGTCAATATTGAGAGACATCCTTTATCAAATACCTCCTAATGGTTACGATCAGATCGTCGATATTGTGTACACAGGTGTGTATAGAATAGGAAAATAGGAAAAATTATTATTTATACCCCAAGCAATTACGTTTTTATTCCTCCTCCCTCAGTTGCTGGCTAGTAGACTGGATATTTATATAGATTAGGGGTTCCATGTTTTTAAATGACTTGATTATTTTATATATATATATATATATATATATATATATATATATATATATATATATATATATATATATATATATATAGTTAAGATCAGAATTATAATATTAAAAATTATATTTTCAAGGAAATTTTCACAGTATGTCTGATAATATTTTTTCTTCTGGAGAAGTCTTATGTGTTTTATTTCGGCTACAATAAAAGCAGTTTTTAATTGTTTTAAATCCATTTTAAGGTCAAAATTATTAGCCCCTTTAAGGTATATATATATATTTTTTCGATAGTCTACAGAACAAACCATCATTATACAATAACTTGCCTAATTGCCCTAACCTGCCTAGTTAACATTATTAACCTAGTTAGGGCTTTAAATGTCCTTTTAAGCTGTATAGAAGTGTCTTGAAAAATATCTAGAAAAATATTATTTACTGTCATCATAGCAAAGATAAAATAAATTAGTTATTAGAAATGAGTTTTATATTTTTTTATAAATGAGAAACTATTATATTTAGAAATGTGTTGAAAAAAAAAAAATAATGTCTCCGAAATTGAAATTGGGGAAAAAAATAAATAGGGGGGCTAATAATTCTGACTTCAACTGTATATATGCCAAATGTGAAATGTCAGAAGTCTCTGTGAGTGTATGCTGCAAATGAAATTTCCTTACGAGGACAAATAAAGTTACTAACTAACTTGGCTGATATACAACTATGTGAAAATCTGGAATCTGAGAATTTATCAAAATCATTGAAGTTGTCCAAATTCAAGGGATAGTTCACCCAAAAATGAATTCATTAACAGAAATTAAATGAAAATGAACTAGGAAAGAAAGTAAAATAGGTTTGGAACGAGTGAAGTTAAAGTAAATGATGACAAATTTCATTTTTGGGTGAACTATCCTTTAAAATTTTTCACAATGTATATTACAAAGTTCAAAAAATAACAGCAGTTACTCACTGTTTCATTATAGACAACCTGACAAAAGTCTTGTCTATCCAAGTTTTAGGAACAACAAATAATAACGTCTAGTTGATCATTTGGTATCAGAAGTGGCTTATATAAAATTCCTTATTACACTTATTTTACCAAAATAAAATATGATCATGCCTTGATTTTTAACTATTTAATTAGGAATGTAAAGTCATGGTGCAGTGGAAAAATAATGAATATTGTGTATGACTCTATGAGTCTGGAGGACTGCATCCATTCATCTCTGCAATGACTCAAATCACTTATTAATAAAGTCATCTGGAATGGCAAAGAAAACGTTCTTGCAGGACTCCCAGAGTTCATCAAGATTCTTTGCATTCATCTTCAGTGCCTCCTCCATCTTACCCCAGACATGCTCTATAATGTTCATTCTGGTGACTGGGCTGGCCAATCCTTGAGCACCTTGACCATCTTTGATTTCAGGAACTTTGATGTGGAGGCTGAAGTATGAGAAGGAGTGCTATCCCAAATAGTTTTCCCTCTCCTGTGGTTTGTATTAAATGGGCAGCACAAGTGTCTTGATACCTCAGGCTGTTGATATTGCCATACACAGATCTCAGTGTGCAGATCTCTTGCACACCTCCATACTCAATATAACCCCAACCATGATTTTTCCTTCTCCAAACTTGACTGATTTTTGAGAATCTTGGGTCCCTGCTGGCTCCAATAGGTCTTCTGCAGTATTTGTGATCATTGGGATGCAGTTCAACAGATGATTCATCAGAAAAATCTACCTTCTGACAATTTTCCAAATGAAAGTAAACTAAAAGTCAAATTATTATTTGTTGCTCTTACAACTGGGATCGACGACAAGACTTTTCTCAGCTAGTGTATATGGTAACATTTGTCTTCACTTTTGATCAGTTTAATGTGTCCTTGCTAATCCAAAAAATATTTTAAATAAATAAATCACAAGCTTCAAACTTTTGAATGGTACATATCCATTCAATTCAGCCACAGATATCAGCTTTCTCACAAAGACAGTTCAAAGTCATTGTTGTCGTGCAGGCAAATGAAGCATTGAATAGATCCGGGCAAATTTAATAATCATCCGTGTTAGAATTCATGAGCTGAATTTAAATTCTCCACTCCTCCCGGGGAACTAAATTTACAGAGAATCACCTGCTGAATTTCTTTTAAGTTGTATTGTCATTCTGGGAAATGAAGTATACTTCAATCTGGTCCATAAAATGAAAGTTAATTAAATCGCATCAGGGGAAACTGTTTCCTGTTGAATCAACTGAAGGACCTTCTTGTCGACACGACCAGCATAGATAATTGCCTTAATAATGTTTTCTTTTGCAAGCTGGTGTACTTGTGTCTCTTGTACTTCCTTCTAACAGGCTTAAAGGGTCCGAAATTGAGAAAGCAAATTTCTATTGATCATTTGACATGCGATTTCAGAACTCAAAATGTCCTTGATAGTTTGAAAACAGCTTTTATTAAACAATAGCTGTCAATACAACTTATTTTCGAGTTTTGAGACAGCCTCTACAGATAAACAGTGCTTAAGATGGCCACACCCACTAGTGCAGTATAAGGTAAGCAAATACAAGGTGACTTGAAGATGAAGTGCTTACCATATTGGAGTAATGTCACAACACATGCAGGTATTGCTGTTTTTGTGTCAGAATTGCAGTAAAATTTTAAGTGAGGAAAATAAGCATTGAACACGTCACCATTTTTTTCAGAAAACATATTTCTAAAGGTGCTGTTGACTTGAAATGTTCACCGGATGTTGATAGCAACAAAAGAAATCCATATATGCAAGGAAAACAAAACTAAATAGTTTACGAATTAAGTTATGTGTAATAAAATAAAATGACACAGGGAAAAGTATTGAACACATGAAGAAAGGGAGGTGTAGAAAGGCAGCGAAAACCTAGACAGCAGCTGAAATCTCTCAGTAGTTCTTCAGAAACCCTCTGCCCTTCATCATTGTAAACTAATATTAGCTGCTTCAGTCCAACATCTACAGCATCTAGCAGGAGGATGAAGATGAAATCAGGGTGGACATTTCAGCAAGACAATGATCCAAAACATGTTCAATACTTATGTTCCTTGCTGTACAGTATGACTGGCAATTTTGGTTTCCCGTAATACTGTAAAATTAAAAACTGCATCTGATCTTATCAAAGTAAAGAAAATAATAATTTCTTCAGAAGAAAAAAAAATATATATATATTTGTTAAATACTGTAAAAATTCTTGTTAAACACTTGGGAAATATTTGAAAACCAATAAATAATTCACAGGAGGGCGAATAAATTTGCATTCAACTGTATAATTGTGATTAGTTTGTAGTTTTGTAACCAAAATTACCCAGGTTGTTTTAAATCAAGGTGACACAGTGACTCTGGCTGGGCCAGTTGGCATTTCTGTGTTTGCATGTCCTCCCCGTGTTGGGTTTCCTCTGGGTGCTCAGGTTTCCCCCACAGTCCAAAAGCATGCGGCATAGGTGAACTAAATTGGCAGTAGTGTATGAGTGCTTTTGTGTATCGGTGTTTCCGAGTACTGGGATGCGGCTGGAAGGGCATCCGCAGCGCAAAACATATGCTGGAATAGTTGGCGGTTCATTCCGCTGTGGCCACCCCTGATAAATTAGGGACTAAGCCACATAAAATGAATGAATTAATGTTTTAAATCACACCACAGCATGTACACATGCATTGTTTTAAAATACAAAGCAGTTACCAAATCAAAGCATAATGCGTGTTTTAAAAGATGTTCAAAATATGATTGATAATGGCTTAATAGTTCTAAATTATACAATTTATGTTTACAAAAATGTATATAGGTTATTATAGTGAGCCTCAACACACTTTATACAATATCAATAAAAAGCAGTTCATGGCTCCTTTTAACTAGGAAGATTTTTCTTCCAGTTTTTCTAGCAGTTTCACTAAAACATCCACACAAAAATGTGTAATTCTGGCCAAAGCTGCTTTGCTTTTCTTTCTTTAATCCTTTTAACACATCTGAAATACTTAATAATGCTTAAATAAATAGTATGGATTATTTAATAGCATAGGTTATGGGAAATATGAGGTAGCCTAATCATTTTTGGGATTAACAGTGCTGTATAATTTTAATTCAAACAGTTGGAATTAATTCGAATGCCATCTTGATTATTTTTGTTTGTTTGTTTTCAGTTCTCAGATGATGTATGTCCAAAGTTTTAGGCAAGTCATTTCACTCAGTGGCCATCTTTGAAACGTCTCTCGGGCAGTATGCTCAGGCATTCTGTCTGAATGGGGAAACATTCAATTCTCCAAAACTGTTAGCCAAACTTACGATTACATTACATATTTGGAATCACCAATAAAATAAAACAACAACCGTCTCATAAGTGTCATTTCTAAACATCTGAATCAAACAAAATCGAAGAAACAAGGTCACGACACCAAACTCATTTATGGCCATTCTACACATTCTCATCCTCTAAATAATGCTTTGTCAGATCGCGCTGGTCTTCTGAAGTAATTTACAACTAGGTCTTGATGGTGAATCTCCTCCAGAAATGACACCGATTCTTTGTTTACAAGTTTGTGGCCAATTGAGTAGTTTCTGTCATGTGATGTGCGATTGACAGGACAGACTTAAGTTATCTCGCGTTTGTTTGACAGTATACAAAACCAGAAAACGTTTGTTATCAAGTTCACTTGGTTCATTTAAAAGCACAGATTTCAAGCTTTATGTGGATATATTTCTCATGTCTGTGAAGCAAGTATTCGCTGAGATTCCATGCGTTTGTTGACCACCAAACTGTCAAAAAAGCACACACCTGATCCGAGCTTTTCCCCAAGAAAAACACCAGCCTATAGTGATTGATGATTGGCTCCTGTACTAGTAGGCGGAGCTTCTTTGATCATTACACTTTTCCCCATTCAAAACTATATGAGTGGCATGTCTGAGGTATTGGGTGTGGTTAAGATACTTAGCCATACCCCTCCAACTGTCAGTTTTGACAACAAACAAAAATGGTGAGGAGTAGGTGTCTGTTAGGTTGTAATAACTTTCCCAAAACACGTTCCCCCATCTTTCTGAATGAAATGCCTACTTTACTACATCCAATCAGCTCGCAGTAGAAAGAAACAAGCCACACCCACTGTTTTCTCATTTAGTATTTAGTTTCTCTAGGAACTGCGTCCAAATAGGAAGAAAAAAATGGTCGCAGCTTCCGGTTCATGTGGACTTCAAGCTGAAAAGATAGTTGGACTCCAAAGGATGAATAACCAAAACCCCATCTTCACTCATGTCAGCAGCTCATCTGCAAAAAATGATTTTCTGCCGCATGTTTGTTTTTGAAATGACAGTTTTGCAGAGGTTATCTTAGATTCGGGAATCATTCTAACCCTATGTGGGTAAACAAAACCCATTTTCAGCCTTTGTCAAGTTGTTCTGTTGGATGACTATCGGGTGAAATCCAGATCCAGGATGGTTTAATGTCAACATTACACAGCAGCTCGGTGCTCATTAAAATTCTTCCACGTTTGGAATATATTCAGCGGCTTTCCCTGCCAGCACAGCTCAGAGCACAACGTCTAGACGCTGCTTGCTGTACAATTTAAAAAGAAATCCAGGATTTGCGTTGCAGAAGTTAATAAAAAAAAATATGGTGTGTCTTGACATTGTTATTTTGCAGCTCTGAGAATATTTATTCAGTTAGGGAGAAGGAAGAGGCTGATATGTTTTTAAGGCAGTTCATTTCTACGGTTCACCGCACATAAACCAAGCGCCTCTTTTATTCAGGCACTCTGAAGTTGGTGGAGATCCGTGCACCCGAAAGCAAATTTTCATGACATTTCACTGTCCCTGGGGAGATTCCTTTGGTATAGGAAAACAACCCAAGATTTATTTTTTTGCATTTATTTCTGCTTGACGTCCTTTGCACTGCTCGATCAAACACCTTCCTCTGATTCCACTTCTCTGTGCACCATCCAATCAACAACATACGGTTGAATTAAATTATTAGTCCACATTAATTATTAGCCCCCTGTATATTTTTTTTCCCCCAATTTCTGTTTAATAGAAAGAAGATTCTTTCAACACATTTCTAAACATAATACATTAAATAACTCATTTCTCATATTGGATTACTTTTATATTTGCAATGATGACAATAACATAATATCTTACTAGATATTTTTCAAGATACTAGTATTTAGCTTAATGTGCAATTGATATCATTGATATCACTTTATTTTCAGCTGATTTGAATGTTATCACTTGGTTGAATGGGCATTATCAGCTGATATATATGAGCCTGTAGGGGCCTTCTGCACCTACTGGTAGACTCCATTTTATTAACGTCCATCCCTAACCCAACCCTAAACCCAATAATCACAGTAAATCAATTTGATTCACCTTTTTTTGTATAGCGCTTTTACAATGTAGATTGTGTCAAAGCAGCTTACATAGAAGATCATAGTAAATGGAAACAGTGTAGTTCAGTTTTCAGTGTTTAAGTTCAGTTCAGTTAAGCTCAGTTCAGTGTGGTTTAATAATCACTACTGAGAATCCAAACACTGAAGAGCAAATTCATCGATGCGCAGCTCTACAGATCCCGAACCATGCAAGCCAGTGAGGACAACGGCGAGGAAAACACTTAAAAAACCTTGAGAGAAACCAAGCTCAGTTGGGCAAGACCGTTTCTCCTATGGCAGCAGAGCTGCAATCTTGGCGTCGAAGGCTGGAGAAGGCTCGACCTCCTTTACTCGACTTTGCTATTCTAGGTACTACCAGAAGCCCTGAGTTTTGAGATCTTAAAGAGTGGGTTGGATTGTAGCGAGAAGATTGGTTAGATAAACAGGAGCTAGATTATTTAAAGCTTTATAGGTAAGAAGCAATATTTTAAATTCAATACGAAACTTAACAGGCAGCCAGTGTAAGGAGGATAAAATTGGGGTGATATGATCATATTTTCTAGACCTGTTAAGAACTCTGGCAGCTGCATTTTGTACTTGCTGAATTTTGTTAATAGAGGATGCTGGGCAGCCAGCAAACAGAGCATTACAGTAATCCAGCCTTGAAGTCATAAAAGCATGGACTAGCTTTTCTGCATCTGAGATGGATAGCATACCTCGTAACTTAGGGATATTTCTCAGATGAAAGAAGGGTGTTTTTGACATGGGATATATGATTTTCAAAAGTTAAATTGCTGTCTAGTATGACACACAGATCTTAAATAGTACAGCTAACGCTGACTTTGCATCCCTCTAATTGCAGGTCGAGTTGTGATATCTGCTGTGTACAGGCCCAAAAAGTAATAATTCTGTTTTGTCTGAGTTTAGGAATAGGAAATTGTTGGTCATCCAGTCTTTAATATCTTTAATACACTCAGTTAGCTTATAGACAGTTCAGACGTCTCATCAGGTTTAGTTAAAATATATAATTGAGTATCATGTGCATAGCAGTAAAAGCTGATCCCATGTCTAATAATGTCTCTCAGGGGTAGCATGTATATTGTAAACAGCAAAGGGTGTAAAACTGATCCTTGAGGCACCCCATACTTTACTGGCCTGACTTGTAAAAGCTGTGCATTAATATTCACAAACTGGTTACGGTCAGCTAAGTATGACTTAAACCATTGTAAGACCTGTCCCTGGACACTTGTAGAATTTAAGCGATTTATGAGAATATTGCGGTCGATGGTGTCAAATGCGGCACTAAGATCGAGTAAAACTAATAGCGAGATGTAAAAACAGATCTCGATCTTGAGTCTTCTCGATTAGTATAGCTGATTAACCATATGGATTTATGATAACAGCGTTCTGAGCCTATACCAGTAGGTGCAGAAGCCCCCTATGGCCCAGATGAGAACCACTGATAACAGCCATTCAATTGAGTGATAAAATTAAAGCGAGTGATATTTTGATGGTCCCCATAACACATTTTGTTGATTTTTAGTTACATTGCATCTGCATGGCGACTAACCCCATTAGGTTGGGGTTAGGGTTAGTCAGGACTTAATTTGTGCCAGAACGATCGGGATCCGGCACCTCTGAAATCTGATCCGGCTCCTCATTTTACGGATCCCCCTCCTCAACCGCCCTCCTCCCCCCTCTGCTGTTCACTTTCACTTTCTTTCGCAACTCCCCAACCCTCTTCACTTTTTTCCACGACACCCCACCCCGCTCACTTTTGTCTGCGACACCCCTCTGCCATCCACCGCATTATATATTTGTATATTTGTATTTTTTCATACACAAACACAAGAAAACATTCATGTAATGACCTAGAAAAAATATGCCTTGAAAGCCAGATGTCTCATGACATTTCAAATTTGATGAAGATAGCATGCAAAATAGGATATCTGTTAAAAGTTTTCTGAGGCTATATCGGTGTTCTTCTCTCCCCCACCATCAGAGGCACTTTCTCAAAAATGACCTTACCAAACTAAAACAGTAACAGTTGCTGAATAATTTGGTCTACATTCACAGTTCATGTACCTTTGGAAAGAAAACACTGGGCTTTACTCTCTACCATCTAGAGCAGTGGTTCAGAACCTTTTTACTGCGGACATGTCAACATTATACAATTTTATTGCGTACTGGTGGGTGGTTCTCAAAGGATGACAAGCTGACAAAAAATTGCTGTCGCTCTGATACAAGTTTTATTTATGGAGAAAATTACAAAGCACTGCAGTGTTTTGGTGTTCTGTGTTTGTCTGAAATAATTAGTCTTACCTAAATGTGTATATTCTATACAAGCTGAAACTGATCTGTAAATTCTTGTCGCGTGACTCGCGATGCGCTCGCGGTATTCTTTCAACTGGGTGCATCTGTAAGGCACAAGCGTATCACGCTGCTTGCGAGCGCAAGCCGCAAACCTCTATTGGAAATAACGAAGTTGCGCAAACTCTAGAAAAGACGCAATATGCGAAGGCCACCATCATTTGGGATCTCCATCTGTTGATCTTCTTGCACAGACATGCTGGATTCACCTGATTTGTTGACAAATGGGTTGCAGATCCGTTCCTTGGCAGGTCTTTGGTCTTTCACAGGGCCTTTTCCCCTTCACAAAGAAACTTTCCAAAGACGTCTGTATCTTACTCATTTTGCTGCTTGTGGATTACATTTTGGCACTCAAGTGACCGAGATGTAAGAGGGAGAATATGGTCATTTTTCAAAATAAAAGGTTTTTAAAAGTAAAGGTCGTTCAGGATCAGATAACAAATAAAGCGGAAATAATTAAGGATTTCTTTTGTGGGCCGGTACTAATTGATCCACGGACCTGTACCAGTCCGCAGCCCAGTGGTTGAGGACCACTGATCTAGAGTTTTTAATACTCAAAACAAAAAATTGTACAGATACTTAAGTAATGTAAAAAAATTACACTAAACATCTTATTATTTCATTAACAAATATATGAAATTAGTTAATTAACTAGGTTAATTAGGTAAATTAGGGTAATTAATGATGATTTCTTCTGTAGACCTTTCTTCTGTAGGGGCTAATAATATTGACCTTAAAATGTTTTTTAAAAATGAAAGACAGCTTTTATTTTTAGCTGAAATAAAACAAATAAGACTTTCTCCAGAAGAAAAAATATAATAGGAAATACTGTGAAGTTTCTTTGCTCTGTTAAACATCATTTGGGGAATATCTAAAAAAGTGGATCCGTTTCTTGTTTTCACAAGTGATTGCTTTTAAGCAGTTGTAACCTTCCGTCTATGAGTCTTTTCTCCTTGAACTAGAATTTCTATTTTCAAAAGAATTCCTTTGTATACGGCCAAGAACATTTATTCGACCTTGTATCCGGTTTTCAATCAATGTATTTCATTAAGGTTTCATCAGTTTTTATTAGCTATGGTAAAAATCCGAATGATGGATTGCTAAGAAGTGTCCTTGATATCTGTTAATTTGGGGTTTAAATGTATCCATTCATTTAAAACATGACACTGCAAACAAACTGTGGAAGCTAAAAAGGTCAATGTCAGCTTTTTATTTTTGGGAGTGTTCATACAGATGGCTTGTCTTATTAATGTAGCAAAGAAGAAATATTGTAAGCACTGTCGCCCATGTCAATATTTATCACAGCACATAAAAAGATGAAAGATTATTTATGTGATCAAAAGATTTCTGTTGCTTTGTTGGTGATTGGAATAGGAGCATTTCATATGGAGTGAAAAAAGTTGAACTGAAAAGTGATACTGTATATGAAGAAACAGAGACAGACATTGAGTAAATCACAGCAGAGAGGCCAATCAAGGACACTGTCGCCTTCCATCATTAAAGGGTCAAGAAACACCACACATGTTTTGAGATGTTGACAATCATATGTGTCCCACGTTGCTAAAAACACTATTAGGACACATATATTTCACAAAAAAGTGAAGATTGGTTGTTTTTGCCTTATTTCAAGCAAATTCGTTCGTCGGGTTTGAAACTAATTTTTGAAGCTCTGTCATGACAATTAGATCCTTGTGTGTAATCCAGCAACACTGAAAAAAAATATTCAAAGATGATTACTTGGATTTACGTAATTTTTTTACATTAAGTGTTTGTAAACAATTTATTTGGGCTGAATTTAAACAAACAAATAAGTTGAACATTGCTCAATTTAATTTGTTTGTTTAAATTCAACACAAATAAATTGTTTGCATGCAGTTTTGCATGCAACACTTTTTTCAGTGAAGGAGAATGGATGTCTGTACCTCCGAGTACATTGTGACGTCTCTGAGTTTGCAGCATTAATTCTTGAGAAACACTTGATTCAAACCAATTAGCGCGCTCTATTCTGTATGAGGTGCAAATTCAATAAATATGCATGATAGCTTCAAAGACTGTTTTTACCTGTTACAGTGTTCAGACGGCAGAGAGACGCCATGTTGTGTTGGCAAAACAAGTGGAAGAAGAAGAAGAATTGTTTGGAGACATGGGTTGTCAGTGTTTTGTTTCTAAGTGTGCTGCAGCGAAGGTTTTGTTTTCAATTGGATGTGTGGATTACAATGCTCTGCTAACATGCAACAGAAATGCGTTTGTAAGGAACATTTTTTACCCGAGAGCTTTTCGCATCTGAAAATACTTGTAGAATTTAAGCGATTTATGAGGATATTGTAGTCGAAGGTGTTAAATGCGGCACTAAGATCGAGTAAAACTAATAGCGAGATGTAAAAACAGATCTCGATCTTGAGTCTTCTCTATTAGTATAGCTGATTAACCATATGGTTTGATGATAACAGCGTTCTGAGCCTATACCAGTAGGTGCAGAAGCCCCTTATGGCCCAGATGAGAACCACTGACAACAGCCATTCAATTGAGTGATAAAATTAAAGCGAGTGATATTTTGATGGTCCCCATAACACATTTTGTTGATTTTTAGTTACATTGCATCTGCATGGCGACTAACCCCATTAGGTTGGGGTTAGGGTTAGTCAGGACTTAATTTGTGCCAGAACGATCGGGATCCGGCACCTCTGAAATCTGATCCGGCTCCTCATTTTACGGATCCCCCTCCTCAACCGCCCTCCTCCCCCCTCTGCTGTTCACTTTCACTTTCTTTCGCAACTCCCCAACCCTCTTCACTTTTTTCCACGACACCCCACCCCGCTCACTTTTGTCTGCGACACCCCTCTGCCATCCACCGCATTATATATTTGTATATTTGTATTTTTTCATACACAAACACAAGAAAACATTCATGTAATGACCTAGAAAAAATATGCCTTGAAAGCCAGATGTCTCATGACATTTCAAATTTGATGAAGATAGCATGCAAAATAGGATATCTGTTAAAAGTTTTCTGAGGCTATATCGGTGTTCTTCTCTCCCCCACCATCAGAGGCACTTTCTCAAAAATGACCTTACCAAACTAAAACAGTAACAGTTGCTGAATAATTTGGTCTACATTCACAGTTCATGTACCTTTGGAAAGAAAACACTGGGCTTTACTCTCTACCATCTAGAGCAGTGGTTCAGAACCTTTTTACTGCGGACATGTCAACATTATACAATTTTATTGCGTACTGGTGGGTGGTTCTCAAAGGATGACAAGCTGACAAAAAATTGCTGTCGCTCTGATACAAGTTTTATTTATGGAGAAAATTACAAAGCACTGCAGTGTTTTGGTGTTCTGTGTTTGTCTGAAATAATTAGTCTTACCTAAATGTGTATATTCTTTACAAGCTGAAGCTGATCTGTAAATTCTTGTCGCGTGACTCGCGATGCGCTCGCGGTATTCTTTCAACTGGGTGCATCTGGAAGGCACAAGCGTATCACGCTGCTTGCGAGCGCAAGCCGCAAACCTCTATTGGAAATAACGAAGTTGCGCAAACTCTAGAAAAGACGCAATATGCGAAGGTCACCATCATTTGGGATCTCCATCTGTTGATCTTCTTGCACAGACATGCTGGATTCACCTGATTTGTTGACAAATGGGTTGCAGATCCGTTCCTTGGCAGGTCTTTGGTCTTTCACAGGGCCTTTTCCCCTTCACAAAGAAACTTTCCAAAGACGTCTGTATCTTACTCATTTTGCTGCTTGTGGATTACATTTTTTCACTCAAGTGACCGAGATGTAAGAGGGAGAATATGGTCATTTTTCAAAATAAAAGTTTTTTCAAAGTAAAAGATCGTTCAGACTCAGATAACAAATAAAGCGGAAATAATTAAGGATTTCTTGTGTGGGCCGGTACTAATTGATCCACGGACCTGTACCAGTCCGCAGCCCAGTGGTTGAGGACCACTGATCTAGAGTTTATAATATTCAAAACAAAAAAATGTACAGATGCTTAAGTAATGTAAAAAAAATTACACTAAACATCTTATTATTTCATTAACAAATATATTAGTTAATTAACTAGGTTAATTAGGTAAATTAGGGTAATTAATGATGATTTCTTCTGTAGACAATTGGAAAAAAAAACATTCCTTAAAGGGGCTAATAATATTGACCTTAAAATGTTTTTTAAAAATGAAAGACAGCTTTTATTTTTAGCTGAAATGAAACAAATAAGACTTTCTCCAGAAGAAAAAAATATCATAGGAAATACTGCGAAGTTTCTTTGCTCTGTTAAACATCATTTGGGGAATATCTAAAAAAGAAAAAAATAATTCACAGCAGCTAATAATTTTGACTTCAGCTGTATATATTTTGCCTGTACTCATCAAAAGTGGATCCGTTTCTTGTTTTCACAAGTGATTGCTTCTAAGCAGTTGTAACCTTCCGTCTATGAGTCTTTTCTCCTTGAACTAGAATTTCGATTTTCAAAAGAATTCCTTTGTATACGGCCAAGAACATTTATTCGACCTTGTATCCGGTTTTCAATCAATGTATTTCATTAAGGTTTCATTAGTTTTTATTAGCTATGGTAAAAATCCGAATGATGGATTGCTAAGAAGTGTCCTTGATATCTGTTAATTTGGGGTTTAAATGTATCCATTCATTTAAAACATGACACTGCAAACAAACTGTGGAAGCTAAAAAGGTCAATGTCAGCTTTTTATTTTTGGGAGTGTTCATACAGATGGCTTGTCTTATTAATGTAGCAAAGAAGAAATATTGTAAGCACTGTCGCCCATGTCAATATTTATCACAGCACATAAAAAGATGAAAGATTATTTATGTGATCAAAAGATTTCTGTTGCTTTGTTGGTGATTGGAATAGGAGCATTTCATATGGAGTGAAAAAAGTTGAACTGAAAAGTGATACTGTATATGAAGAAACAGAGACAGACATTGAGTAAATCACAGCAGAGAGGCCAATCAAGGACACTGTCGCCTTCCATCATTAAAGGGTCAAGAAACACCACACATGTTTTGAGATGTTGACAATCATATGTGTCCCACGTTGCTAAAAACACTATTAGGACACATATATTTCACAAAAAAGTGAAGATTGGTTGTTTTTGCCTTATTTCAAGCAAATTCGTTCGTCGGGTTTGAAACTAATTTTTGAAGCTCTGTCATGACAATTAGATCCTTGTGTGTAATCCAGCAACACTGAAAAAAAATATTCAAAGATGATTACTTGGATTTACGTAATTTTTTTACATTAAGTGTTTGTAAACAATTTATTTGGGCTGAATTTAAACAAACAAATAAGTTGAACATTGCTCAATTTAATTTGTTTGTTTAAATTCAACACAAATAAATTGTTTGCATGCAGTTTTGCATGCAACACTTTTTTCAGTGAAGGAGAATGGATGTCTGTACCTCCGAGTACATTGTGACGTCTCTGAGTTTGCAGCATTAATTCTTGAGAAACACTTGATTCAAACCAATTAGCGCGCTCTATTCTGTATGAGGTGCAAATTCAATAAATATGCATGATAGCTTCAAAGACTGTTTTTACCTGTTACAGTGTTCAGACGGCAGAGAGACGCCATGTTGTGTTGGCAAAACAAGTGGAAGAAGAAGAAGAATTGTTTGGAGACATGGGTTGTCAGTGTTTTGTTTCTAAGTGTGCTGCAGCGAAGGTTTTGTTTTCAATTGGATGTGTGGATTACAATGCTCTGCTAACATGCAACAGAAATGCGTTTGTAAGGAACATTTTTTACCCGAGAGCTTTTCGCATCTGAAAATAGTGAAATCCGGATTTGCTGCTCATCTCCTTTTAAAAAAGATGCGACTCCAGTTTGTGTTGATTGTCCTGTCTCTACAGATTTGGTAAGTGATTGAACAGTGGTCTTTGTTTTTTTATTCAGATGGCAAAGTTAGTTCGTATTGTCAGCAGTACTCTTTCAGTGTTTAAAGACATACCATAGTGAAAATGATTTGTTTACTCAGTTTACAGTATGTTAATATCACTACAATATTATGGACTGTAAGATCCGCTGTAAATACTGCTCTCCAAATGTAAACACCTCAATCAAACAAATACCGTTGTGTACAATTTTCGCTGCACTTTGTGACAGGATAGTCTATACACACATGGCTTTCTGACGCTATCCATCAAGTGCATCTAAGTTACAGAGAAATGCAGAGGTTTTTTTTTTTCTCTCATACGCCATGCGGTATCAAACATTCCATCAAAACTACACTCTCCAGCAGTTCCTCGCATACAATATCTTGTTTGTCACAAGGGGCATGCATAAAATTTTCAGGAATGAAAGTGAAAGTGCCAAACTGCAGTTAAAGTCGACAAGATAAAAATTTGGCAAGTAATTCGATTACTGATGTCCATGTAAACACCGTCACTGTCTTTCTCCCCTACGTCTCTGTGTTTATTTTGCCTCTGTGAAAATCAGCGCGTGCCCATACGGAAACTCCCGTTTTCATGCAAAACCTTCCCTCTTTCCCTCCTCTGACACTCCCACCTAAACAGAGCTGGACACACCTACTTTTTCCGAACTAGAGGTGTGAAAACACCATGCTGAGACAGGGGGTTTCGTGGTTCTTTAAGGTTTTTATCATAATTGTGCTTCAGTGTATGTTTCATATTTTGAAAATGTGCTGGGAGACTTCATGGTAGTGGACGGAGCTTAGTGGGATTTTTCTGTTGAGCGTTATGGGTAATGTAGTTTAATGTAATTTTGGTGTGCAAACACTTAATTTTTATTAATATTTTATGCCAAGTTGTCAATCAACAAAAGGACAGTGTAAAAAATACTTGCAACTCATTTCTATAGAGGACCAAACCTGCACGAATCATCTCACTCACTCATACATTTATACAACAGTTCTGTCTGGTTCTCGAATCTGATTGGCCGATAGCTGTGTGATATTCTGCAATAAAAGCACTCATACAGCCTCTTCACTCTTGTGTATTACTGTGCGCACATAGAGTGACAGCAGATCAATAAACTCACTAGTTTGACAAATGTTGCTGCTGTTGGACAACATAATGTAATTTTGAGGCTATTGTAGGTGAGAATGTAGTTGTTTATATTGCAACTATGCCATTTATTTATAAGGGTAGTGTCTGTTTTAAATATTTATAAATTCTTTTTTAGTGCGCCGGCGGCCATTAACCTGTCATACTAAGTAGAGCAAAAAGGGTTAACGTTTTGCCACAAGATGGCTACAGAGACTGCATAATACATCCTTAGGGGAGGAAAAATTTCAAACTACAGCTGATCAAATGATTATAAAACTGGTAAGTGACATTCTAAGTCGATCCCTCTCTTTTTATGTTGTAGTGCTGTATTTATACCATAGTAATCTGGTAGTGTTTGCTTTGCTTTGGCTTTTTTGGGGTTAATTATTGTGATCTCCTGACTGCAACAGAAAAATACTGGCAAATCTTTGTAGACTGATGGCATTTCATGCCGTTCAGCCGTATAATCTTAAAATGTGAGCAAAATGGCCTGTTTTTTCATCACTTTAGACATTACGCTGGAGAATCATTTAAATGAATGGCGGAAGAAAATTTTTTGAGACTCTTGTGTTTGATTTTCTTTTTTATATACACGATTATATTGTCAAACTGTTGCATAAACGTAATATCACACTCATAGCAGTGCGATATGGCTATATTTTATCACTGCGGCCTCGTGCCAAGGCATACCTCCCATTTGTACACTTTTGTACACATTTATACATTAAAGAGTACATATTAATAGCTAAAAAGTACAAATGTGTACATCATATTAACTTAAAGGTACAAAAGTTTACCATAAAGGTATAAAACTGTACCTTTTAGGTACCAATGTGCACCTGTAAGGTACAAAGGAGTACCTTCTGAGAACAGTTAGTTGTGTTTGTACCATTATTTCTGATAGTATATGCCTTTATTTTGTTTAATCTTTCCTGATACATTTTCACAATGAACAGAACATATTTGCATGTATAGATTGCATAATATTTGTACCTAAAGTTCGGTTTTCCACCACAATAACAATCCTTTGCCTGTACACTCTCAGAAATAAATGTTCTAGAGCTGTCAATGAGGCAGTACCAGTGTACAAAAAAAGTACACATTTGTACCTAAATGTGCATATTAGTACCTAAAAATGCAAGTGTGAAACTCTTGATATTTCTAGGATCTAATATGTACCGTTGAGGTGCCAATTTGGACCCTTTAAGTTTACAGGTAGATACACGTGTGCTTTCTGTACTCTGGTACTGCTCCAGTGACAGCTCTAGTACCTTTATTTTTGAGAGTGTATGTCACCAAAGTAGATAAGATGGCCCTGTTAACATGCAATAAACAGTTAAATCAGTGTCAGTTTTGCTTTTATTTAAAATTACAACTTACATTTCTACTATAGATCAGCTCTTTTGCTTATGAACGCAAATTGAAAATTGCTTTAGCCTGATTTACTGATTTAGATTTTGCTCAAAGTACATCTGGGCTTAGATTATAATCATTAAAACCCGGAGAAAAGATATGTGCAAAAGTTAGCTGTGTTGATTATTCATTTTAGTACATTTTTGAAGTCATTTCTAATACTTTTGAAAACATCTTAATGTCGTAGGTTTTCTTTTGAAGGTGTTCTTGTTGTGCACATGGCAGATTGTCAGTATACAATATGCAGAGCAGGAAGCACACGTCCATTGCACACTGGCAGCATTTCTGCATTTGGAGCATACAGTTGAGCCAATGCTGAACATGTAGCTCTCCAGTCACTGTCAGCCTGTCACATGCCTGCCATACGCTGATCTGATGCCACACTTTCCCCTTCCACACGCAAACATACAACCATATAAGATGATGACCCATATAGCATAATGCAGTGTAGATTATATAGTCTTCAGCTCTTAATCATTTTAATATTATGATGTGCTTTTCAAGTTTGGTGAAAGTGTGTGTGTTTATCCATAATAAAAGTCAGTTGACTAAAAAAGTAATTTGTGTGCTGCATTTTGTGTGCTACTTCCTGTTTATATATATATAGTCGCTTAAGAAATGATGATATTTTTGGTCTTCATATTCCTAGATCATTCGATGTACTTTATCTTGGGGATATTCTAATTAAATCTGAAAAGAAGGATAGATATCTATTTAATAAATCCTCTTCATTGGTTCAGACTGTTGGTCGTGGTGTAATGGTGTGGAGGATATTTTCTTGGCACACTTTGGGCCCATTAGTACCAATTGACCATCGTGTCAACACATACATATATATATATATATATATATATATATATATATATATATACATACATATATATATATATATATATATATATATGTATGTATATATATATATATATATGTATGTATATGTATGTATATATATATATATATATATATATATATATATATATATATATATATATATATATATATATATGTATGTATGTATATATATATATATATATATATATATATATATATATATATATATATATATATATATATATATATATATATATATATATATATATATATATATATATATGTATGTGTATATATATATATATGTATGTATATATATTTATTTTTTCCTGTTTTGCTCTCATTCGTTATATGCTCCTTAAAAACATTAAGTAAAAAAAAAAAAAGCATCATTCATCAGCATCACGTGATATCATTCTAATATTTGGTGATCAATAAATATTTCTTATTATTATCAGTGCGAAAAACAGTTTTGTTTTTTTTTTTTTGTAAAAAAAAAACTAGAATACAAAATTCTAAAAAAACAGCTTGTATTTGAAATATAATTTATTTTAAAACATTTTCAATGCCTGTACTGTCACTTTTGATCAGTTTAATCAATGCGTTCTTGCTGAGTAAAGTTATGAATCACTTTTGAAACATCTGACTGACCTTAAACTTAAGAGTTGCATAAATGACCTTAAAATTGAAACCCACAAAACTCCAATGTTTCCTTTCATGTATTTTAGCTTGTTCCTCACCCAAAGTTAGCTTTAAAAGATTTTGAGTATGGCACGCAAATAAAATTACAGTTTTCACCTCTGTAATCTATTCCTCTAATTGATATCTGCAAGCAAAAACAGGTCTGCAAGACGTGCGTGGCTGTTTCTCCCTAGCCTCAAACTACATTAACGGTGAGCTCTGGTATCCAATTATATCGCACATAACTATGTTGTGTCATAACGTAATGATGTGCGAGTGAAGTAATAATGCAGTGAGCGCTATGATGTAACCTGACAAAAGTATCAGACAAAGCTGTAATTTAATTGGATGGCCAGGGAAGTAGAATGAGAAGAACTCATGATAAAAAAGCACGCTTTTTTAATTTATACCTGATTTTGCACGTATAATAGACTGGCAGATGCTTAAAAATCTGTCTGTAACTGTGTCATTAGAAAACATGGTTACTCATTTATTCTGGCTCAGGCAGCTGGAGATCTTGTAGTTAACTAGAATGTTGATGTAGTTTATCTAGGGGTTATATCACTAGTTTCTTCATCATCCCTCACAGAAAAGTGGCAATCTGCAATCATTACGTCACCCCAAAATTTGAAATCCCTCATCATTTACTTACCCAGACTGATAGACTGACAGACAGACATACTTGTCCCGCGAGTCACGCAACAGTCTACTTTGTGTTCTGATTGACCTTTTGTCCATCGGGATTTTACACTGGTGGAATTTACATGGTTTGGCCATTTTCATATACTCATCTCATATTATTCCATTATGCATAGATAAACCCATATTTTAGAATAGGATAGGATAGGGTAGATTAGGATAGGATTAGATGGATGCAAATAATGAGGGTGTGCCCATGAGTCACGCAACAGTCTGCTTTGTGTTCTGACCGGTCTTTTGTCTATCAATGTTTTACACTCATTGAATTTACATGAGAACAAGAAAACATGGTTTGGCGATTTCCATATACTGATTTCTTATAGACATATCCATATTTTTTGGATAGGATAGATAGATAGACAGACAGACAGACAGACAGACTTGCCCTGTGAGTCACGCAAGAGTCTGCTTTGTGTTCTACTTGGCCTTTTTGTCCACCGCGGTTCTACACTTCTGGAATTTACACATAGATAGATAGACAGACAGACAGACAGACAGATTTGGCAATTTCCATATACTGATCTCTTATTATTCCATTATGCATAGACATACCCATATTTTTTGGATAGGATAGATAGACAGACAGACAGACAGACTTGTCCTGTGAGTCACGCAAGAGTCTGCTTTGTGTTCTGATTGGCCTTTATGTCCACCACGGTTCTACACTTCTGGAATTTACATGAGAACAAGGAAACATGGTTTGGTCATTTTCATATATGAATCTCTTATTATTCCATTATGCATAGATATACCCATATTTTTTAGAATAGGCAGACAGACAGACAGATAGATAGTTTAGACAGTTTCTTGTTAACGGATTTGAGTTTAAATTAACACATTCATGCAGGATGGTCATTTAAAAGGACCACAAATATGATTTTTTATACATTCATTCATTTTAAATGCAGCATAAACAACTTGCAATTAAAAAGTTAGACCAGAGATGCCCAAACTAGGGCCCATGGGCCAAAGTTGGCCCATGGTAACCTTTGATTTGGCACACCATCCCATCTGAGAAAAGAGGGAGAGTGGTGGGGATGGTTTAGAGATTGTCATTTCAAATTTAATGTAACCTTTTATTTGTTTGTTTTATTGTTAAGCGACAAAAAAGGCTAATTAAAATTAAATGTTTCAATTTAAATGCTGTAATTTAGTTTAAAATGTACACACCGTCACCCAACGGATAGAGTTCTGCTCGACTAGTGTATTCCGCAATGAACTCCACTGTGTTATAAATGTGGTTATGTTTTTAATGCAATACTTAGAATTAAAAGTTTTACTGCATTGGTTAATACAATTTAAAGTGATGTTTACTATTTATTTTATAATGTTATAAAATAAATTAGGAAATTATCCATGGCAACTTTAATGGGAAACAGTTTGGTATGTTTATCTTCGGCTCACAGCTCTCAATAATATCTGTTTTTTGGCCCTTCATACGTAAAGGTTTGGGCACCCCTTATTTAGACATTCCTCAACTTCTGTTTATCTTCAAAACACCTCATCAGGTCCAGATAAATGACCTAAAGTGCATGTAAATGATGAGGGTGTGACCCATGAGTCACGCAACAGTCTGCTTTGTGTTTTGATTGGCCTTTTGTCCATCATTGTTTTACATTCGTAGAATTTTCATGACAATAAGGAAACATGGTAAGTATCTTATTCAATTATGCCTAGATATACCCAGATTTTCTTTATAGGGCTCCTTTATTTCTTTAATTAAAAGAAAATGGTCTTTTTATAGGGTCAATGTCATTATTTACAGATTAGAATTTAAACCATTTTTTTTCATAGCTTATAAATGTACTACGCCTTTGTGTTTAAATGCTGCTCCATCTAAATGCACATGCTGGAGTTTTACTAGAACCTGCTTTACTGATACAAATGCAAATGAAAATCACCTTGATTAAATCGCCCTGCTCATATTGTCCATAAGGCCCAATCTCATCTTTACTGAACTGAACTCCTGTTATTTACTTTGTGGAGACCATCCTATAGCCATACAATAATACCCCAGCAGGGCGCCTGTGGTTACTAAACACCTCTGAGCGACAGGTCTTATGGGAGAAACCGGCGTATTGTTTTGCATTGTCACTACAGGCAAGGTCTCATTCACAGAGGCTGCCATTACTGTCAGCCAGGGAGAAATCCAGGTGCCCTCCATTAGTAGAAAGTAAAGGCAGAGAAAACAGTTGGACTGTTTTCGTCATGATAAAAGGAAGGCAGGCCACAAACTCAGGGTTGCAATAATACCAATGTAGATTTTGAGGGGTTTTGGGGTTAGAGGAAGACACTATTTGAATGGATAAGATGCTGCGCAGATGGATAATGTCCTTGGTTCACTTTCAGTGTGTTCAAAGTTTCATACGCTGATGTATGCATTGTGAGCATGGAGCATTCATGGGATTAATTTTATTATCAGTTTTAAATTAAAGCTGGGAATAAGCCAGAGGAAAATAATCAGAAACAGACCTTGTAATAGAAGCAGAAGGAATGTTAAAATGATTAGACATAGAAAATACTAAAAGAGTTGACATGTGTCATTTCTGCATCAGTAAAAAGAACCTCTTGTTAAATGCAATGTAACACACAACAATGTAAATTTGCATGTTAATTTAAGAATCCTCAAGCCATTCGAGATGTTGCAAGATGTTTCAAGATGTTGCAGGCTTTTTTGTTTAGCAAAACAAAGATTTTTTTTTGCTTAATATGTGGACTTTGGTGCTTGATTTTAATTAATACCAAAGTTAGTTTAATTTTACACATGTTTTTTTTTATTTTTGGACTCTCAAGATACCTGAAATGTTTGATTGCTATAAAAAGAAGCAACTTACATCTTGGACATCTGGATTGTTGATGATATACAGCGTATTTTCATTTTTGGGTAAATCATGCCTTCAAGTCTAACATCAAATCAAAATAACTTTTATTGTCAAATCATCAGCAGCATGTGTGCTATGATGAGTGAGAAGCTTAGGTGCTGGCTCCAGACAGTGCAAAATCCAGACAGTGCAAAATACAAAGACAGCGCAAAATACAACAACAGTGCAAAATCCAGACAGTGCAAAATACAAAGACAGTACAAAATAAATTGACAGTGCAAAATAAAACAGTATACTCCCAAAAAACAAGACAGTATACAATATCGCAATGCAATATGTAGAAGACAACGAATACGTGTACAAATAGTCTGACTGTTAGTGGAAAATTGTAGTAGGCAATATTGTTTTAAGTATGGATTGGTTAAAGTGCAGTGCATGCTACATCTTGATGGTATGCAGAGAGGGATATGGAAAGAGTTTGTGTGAGGTGTGTTAAGTGTTTACCAGCCTGATACTTTCCTTCAGTCGACTGGTGCGTGACCGGATGCTGTGGAATCGTCTGCCTGAGGGTAGCAGAGAGAAAAGTCCATGGCTTGGGTGGCTGGAGTCGCTGATGATTCTCTTGGCTTTCCTCATGCACCGCCTGGTGTAAATGTCCTGGAGTAAGAGAATATCACCTCCTACTATGCGGTCAGCAGTTCACACAATCCTATGTAGACCTTTGCGATTGCTGCTGGTGCTGTTTCCATACCAGGTGGTGATGCAGCCAGTCAGGATGCTCGAGCGGAGGATGTGGTGGCTCATTCCAAACCTCCTGAGACGCCTGAGGAAGAAGTGGCGTTGTTGTGCCTTCCTCAGCACTGCGTCTGTGTGAGCAGTCTATGTCAGATCCTCAGCGATGTGGACTGCAAGAAACTTGGGAGTGTGTTCTCTCTTCTCTCTCCTGAAATCCACCACCAGCTCCTTGGTTTTGCTGATGTTGAGTGAGAGGTGGTTTTCCTGACACCATTGCGTCAGAGTGTGCACCTCCTCTCTGTAGGCCGTCTCATCATTATTGGTGATTAGGTCCAAATGCTCCATCAGAGCTAACAAACGTAATTAAACATTTGTGTTTATAGAACTATGTTGGGCTTACATTTGGCTGGTTTGTTCAAATCTTTGGGTTCTAAGCTTTATGTAAATCTTAGTTGGATTATATTTTGTTGGTCAGTTTTTTCTCCTCTAAAAAGTAGCTTAAAGTCACAATGAAAGCAAAAGGGACAATCCTTATTTGAGGAATAATGCAGTACTGTAAATGATTTATCCATGAAAATATTTTGTTTAAACTTTGACAGCTATTGGTCAACTGATGAAGTTGGTTGAGCTACTTTTATGAAAGTAATGCTATTAATGAGTCTAATAACTATTACATGATTAGATTTTGCCTTTTTAAATTTTGGTTTATAATCTTTTTATATTTCTGTTTTGCTCAATTAAGGGGACCTATTATGCAAAAATCACTTTTATAAGGGGTTAAACACAGTTGTTTGGCAACAGTCTGTGAATATAACCAGCCTCTAGTGCAAAAAATCTATTAATTAAATTTTTTATTATCACACTTGGTTAAAACAGTCTGCTGAAACACTTTGATTGACATTCTCCCTTTGTACGTGTCATCAGTGGGGGAAACCCCTGCCCATTAGTCACAATGTCTCTCATTAGCATAGGACGTGAGTCTTGTTTTTGAATCTGCCCCTATGGTGACAGACCGGCATTTGTAGCTCCGCCCTCTTTTGAAAAGAGCACAATCTCATTTGAATTTAAAGCAACAGTCATCAAAATTGCACAATTAGGATCAAAGGATAAAAAAGGGCCGTTTCAAAGAGTTATAAAACATTATTTGTGGGGTATTTTGAGTTGAAACTTCACATACTCTAGGGATATCAGAGGTTTTTTTTTTTCATCTTAAAAATAAGGGGCATGATAGGTCCCCTTTAAGAATTTGTGTTCAATTGAATGTACAGTATACTGCTGGTCATTTTGTGACAAAATACCAGTACCACAACTCTCTTTTTAAAAAATTAAGAAGCCAACAACACTATTTTCTACAAACTACTCATTCATTAATTTTGTCTTTGGCTTAATCCCTTTATTAATCAGGGCTTGCCACAGCAGAATGAACCGCCAACTTATCCAGCATATGTTTTACGCAGCGGATGCCTTTCCAGCTGCAACCCATCACTGGCAAACACCCATACACTGTCATTCACACACACACATACAATAGGACAATTTAGTTTATTCAATTCACCCATAGCGCATGTCTTTGGATTGTAGGGGAAACCAGAGCACCCGGAGGAAACCAACGCAAACACGGGGAGACCATGCAAACTCCACACAGAAACTGACCCAGCTGAGGCTCGAACCAGCGACCTTCTTGCTGTGAGGCGACAGTGCTACCCACTGTGCCACCGCGCCACCTCGTCTATGAACTATTACGAACTACCGCGTACTACTATGGTTTTATAAATTATTTACACAAGCATACTCCATATTTTTCTATCTCTATTTTTTGAGAAGCCAATTCACTTGGATATGTCATCATAAAACTGAATAAGAGATCAGAATCTCAATTTCATGCTAACATTAAACTTTTTCAGGCCTCAGAAAACAGATTCAGCACAGAATGAAAGCAAGCAAGGGCCAAGAACAAGTCATTTGAATTAATTCAGAGCTCATATATTGGCAGACAATTGTCAATGGTCAATAATGTGAAGGGCCGATTATGAAACATGACTGTTTGAATTATTTTCAGTCCAGAATTTCACATCTAGCAGAAGGAAGAATATGGCCAGAACACACATTACTCCAGAAGGCCATCTACAATTGAATTCAGATTTATAAGCCCTCCAGGATTATTAGCCCCCGTGTATATATATATATATATATATATATATATATATATATATATATATATATATATATATATATATATATATATATATATATATATATATATATATATATATATATATATATATATATATATATATATATTTCTCCAATTTCTATTTAATGGAAGGGTTTTTGTCAACACATTTCTAAACATAATAGTTAGTAATAGTTAATAACTCATTTCTAATAACTGATTTCTTTTATCTTTGCAATGATGACAGTACATCATATTTCACTAGATATTTTTGACGATACTAGTTTTCAGCTTAAAGTGACATTTAAAGGCTTAACTAATTAGGCAAATTATGGTAAGTAAGTAACTCATTGTATAATGATGGTTTGTTCTGTAGACAATTAAAAAAAACATTTCTTAAGGGGGCTAATAATATTAACCTTGCAATAATTTAAACTTTTCATTCTGAACAAAATGAAATAAATATTACAGGAAATACTGTGAAAATTCCTTTGCTCTATTAAACATAATTTGTGAAATATTTGAAAAAGAAAAAGAAATCACAGGAGGGCTAATAATTGTGACTTCAACTGTATGTGAAATCAGTGGAGGACGTGTAGTGAGAAGGGCGGGGTTGTGAGGTTGGTTTTGTCCACTTGCTGCTGATGTTGGCCTCGTGCCTGGCCGTGGCATGCAGGTGTGCTGGAGAGAGAAGAGTGGAAAACACTGGGCAGGAGGATGGATGGACAGGTGATTGCGGGTGACTTGGTTTACTTGCCCTCTTCAGAAACAAGCGGAAAAGCTGGCATGCGTTGCCTTCCCGATTAAGATGCTCACATGCAACTAGCCTGGCCATAACTAAGACCGCTAACCTCATCACACCGAATAAGGCTTGGGGCTGCATGATATATCGGAAAATTATCATTATCATGATAATAGTATGTACAATGTCCATATCGCAGAGAAGTGTAATAAATAAAATGACTTTTATGTGCCATTCAATTGTGTGCTGGTATGCATTGGTTGTTTATCTAAATCTGACCAATCACGTGGCGTCTTTGCTATCGTTATTCGTTATCCCCATCTCTCTTGTAGGTGCTGTAGGAACCTAGAGCTGAAAATAAATATGAATGCTGGGAATCAAGAGAGAAAAATGACCACAGTCGTTAAGAATACGAATTTCCACCAAAGATTTCTGTCATTCATAGTGTTTTTTTTGTCTGTGTTTTTTTAACCTATTACTTGTTTATTGTAGTATGATCACTACATTTTTTAAATGCTGATAGTCTTGCATTAGTTAGTTATATCAAAAGAAATATTACTATTATTTCACTGAAAGGCATTTTAGTGGGTGTCCTGTGTAAATCATAGTAAAAATATCATATATGACAGTCTTAACATTTAATAGTGATTACATTTTTAATGTGAAAAACATCACATCAAAAGTGCAAGCCCAAAACTGTCATTAACTCACTAATATTGAATTTTGATTGTTGGACAACAAGTTGTATTTTAACCACGGTCATACTTTATAACTGAATATATGTGCAGTGTTTCCTCTAGGATTTTTTCCAGCTGTGGCAGCAGGCCTTTGACGTTATTTCGATGACAAATGTTGCGAGTCGAGAATGCCATTATGTAATATGAACATGCAAAACTCTTTGCTTGCGAGCCGATTTCCTCTGTGCTTGCACAAAACTTCTTGCACGCCCCCTCAAATTAACGTTGCTCATTTGCGATTTAGTGTGATTATGTAACGAGTATGTCTCCAACATTTATTAGATTTGCTAGGAATATTTATGAATGTCTCCAATAGACCTACAGAGTGGCACTGATGCGTCGTGAAGTGAAATGGCCATAAACTCCATCAAGATAAAGTCATTGTATGCAGAACCATAGACCTTTATCTATAAATAAAGTATAATTATGGAAACTGTGTTCATCTTAACTGAAACGTCGTGTTTGCTGGCCTCACGCATTGCGTAGCCCAGTCAGTCAGTCAGTCAGCATGTAACCTTAAAGGGTTAAACAAATTACACACAGCACTACTACGGCTATAGAAAAGTTTACTCTGTTATAATTCACTTACATTTTAATACGTTTTGGTGTGATTATAACCGCTAATTACAAAAAACAAAACAAAAATGATTGATTGTTTTGAATGAGAAGCGTTAATGTGGACGTGGCAGGATGAATTTTGGTGTGGCGCCCCGCCATG
Organism: Danio aesculapii; assembly: GCF_903798145.1. NCBI lineage: Eukaryota > Metazoa > Chordata > Actinopteri > Cypriniformes > Danionidae > Danio > Danio aesculapii. The sequence goes on from NC_079439.1 coordinate 10,990,323, forward strand.
GAAGAATGAATGTAGTAGAAACCATGTATATGGCATATTTATCCTGAATAAATCCATCCAAAAATATAATTTATTGTATTATAATTTTATTTATCTTGTATCTCTTTATTGAATTGTAAAAGTGAGATATTGTAGATTATTGCATTACATGGTTGTGCAAATTTCAGGAACTGGTAGCAAATAGTATTACTTTATTTTGATTCTGACACTGTGTTGGTAACAGACTAGAAACTACCCCCAAACTTACAGTCTAATATTCTTTCGAGAATTAGTTTGCACATAGTTGTATTGAAACAAATAAATCAACAAAAGGGGCCATCAAAATAAAGTGATACAGTTTTTCTCCCTGAACTTTGCACAATCATTCATTCATTTTCTTTCAGCTTAGTCTCTTTATTTATTAGGGGTTACCACAGCGGAATGAACCCCAAACTTCTCCAGCATATGTTTTACACAGCAGATGCCCTTCCAGTCGCAACGCAGTACTGGAAAACACTCATTCAGTCTCATTCACACACATACACTACGGCAAATTTAGCGTATTATAAAAATATAAAATGTATGCACCTGTACCGCAACCAGAACACCCGGGGAGAACATGCAAACTCCACACAAAAATGCCAACTGTCCCAGCCGGGGCTCGAACCAGCGACCTTCTTGCTGTGAGGCGACAATGCTAACCCCTGACCCACAGTGCCATCCTTACACAATCATGTAATGCAATAATCTCAATAATGTAATGCAATAGTCTCACTTTTACATTCCAATCAAAGCACTGTCAACATTATAAGCAAAAGCAAAGGTTACCAGTGTAAATCTAATAAATCTCAGAGATGCGATAAAATGCAGAAGATGCTCGGCTCCTCAGTCCTGAGTGAATCACTGTGGACGTGGTCTTCCTAACGGCAGGACGACGGGACGGGGTTGTGACACTACTTTAAAGCTACTTACAAAGCTGTTAACATCCATAGCCCAGCGCTTTCACCCTAATTCACATTCGCACAGCGCTTGGGAGATTCAGAGCATCAGAGAGAAGCTCCTTCACTCAAGGCAATTCACAGGCCACAGTGGCACTTAACCTCCACGAGGCTTTCAGATGCCACCCGCTCCTTATTTGAATACCATGACATGAACATTTAACAACCTGGTCAAATGTCTGTCTCTTTCCCCCTTTTTTTCAGATCGCTCAGTCTCTATTGTGGATCAACCAGACACCATAGTCGATGACTCTTCATTTTGTCTTGGTAAGCTAAAAGTCTTTGTAAACCAGTGAGATCTTTGCTATTATAGTTTGGATTCATATTTAGAATTGGGATTTGTTTTTCAAGTTACATTTAAAGTTTCAGTAATTTAGTGAGTTTTATGTTTTAGTGTATTTTAGTTCATTTTTTTAGTAGTAACGCAACATTTCTTACTTTTTAAATGGTTATTTTTTCATTAAATTGTACAAATTACACAAAAAATTGATAAACCATTCATCTATATTTAGACAGCACACATACAAAGCAAAAATAAATAGTAGCTGTGTGTGTGTATGCTCGTGTGCATGTGTATGTGGATAGGTAGGTTGCTTTATTGTGAAGCTTCATGTCATTTATAGATGCACTGTAAAAAATGAATGATTCCTCACAATTCATTCATGTTGGCCCAACACAAATCGATGAAATTAACTTAAAGGGCCCCTATTATGGGTTTTTAAAAGTGACCTTCCATGCAGTGTGTAACACAGCTCTAAGTGAAGTGAAATATCCAGCTTAGGCTTAAATCTGAAAGTGCACCGTGTTTAAAATGATTGATTCATCTATTAAATAGACGACTCATTGTGGTTCAGATGAATTGTGGAGGTAACGAATCTTTAGACGTGTCAGCGTGACGTTAGTATGGAACTAAAGCCCCGCCCATTTGTTGCGCGTGTAGACCAGGGATCTTGAGTTGAAGTGAAACCCTCTGCCAACCCACAAACACTGTGAAAAGAAAAAGAGAATAAATACTGTAGCAGATCCCGTTTGAATCATGTCGCGAAGATGATGTGCTCTGAAGTCTGAGGGAAAGTTAGGCCCAATCCCAATTCTATTTTTGTATGCCTACTTTAAAATTTACGCCTAAGAATTGGGATAGCACTACAATACCTGCACACGTTATCATAAATCATTGCGATCTCTTGCTTCATATGAGATCAGACGGTCACGACTGCTGTAGTTATTCCAGTTGTGTTATTTTTTGGTATTTATCTTCAGGAAATCACAGAAGGCATATTTTATGTTATTATAACGATCTAATGTGGCAATAAGATCGTAATGTACTGTGTATTTACACAGTGGCCATATTTATCTATGTAAACACACAAACACAACATTAACATTATAGCAGACACTGTAAAAAGCGCATTCCCAGCCACTGGACTTTTCTGACAGGGGATTCGAGTGTCATAGAGTTTCAGAATGTTGTGGGACTTATACAGGAGTTATTAATAAGGATTATAGATCGCGGAATTTAGCGGGGTTTTTTTTAGCGTTTTTTTTTTTTTTAAAGCATGACGGAAAAACACGAACGCGGTTATGAATATATTAAAACATATGTTTGTTTGTCGTAAAAATTCGTAATAATGACAAAATATTTGAACACCATACCATACGATCATGACGCTCTTCATTATGTCTTCGTAAGTTAAAATTCGTCAGTCTTTTTAACCCTATAGCCACCACCCCGACGCGGATGCACTGGGGTACTGTTTTTCCACATGTCAATGTTTATGAATAGATTACACCAAAATGAACACAAGTAATCTTGACAAACTGTACATCAGTTTAAAGCTACAACCCTCATGTAGGCATTGCAGCTACTTGTTTTTCAGTGGGAAGCTTATAAAGAATGTATTAGCTAAATCTGTGTAAGTTGTACAGAAAACGCTTATTAGATATGGAGGACATATCATCATATTATCAAGACACACACACATTCATTTCTGTACATCACGGTTTATTTTGAAAGGTAAGAGTCCACAGAAAAACTTCCATCAAGCACATTTAGTCCACCGACACAATAGTTACTTACATGCGAAAACGGCGTCTTTGTAGTAAAAGGCAAGTCGATGTCATAGCTTACAGTGTATTTAAAGTTACGTAGGTGTAAATCCCCAAAATTGAGTGGTAGCTAACAGGTTAAACCAATGCGTTCTATGCTATTATAGTTTGGATGATTGATGATCACAGAGAACTGAACAGATCTTTTAATCCCAGTTGCTTTGCACACGTCCTGTCTTGTTGATATGATTACACGCATTACTATGGAGACATGTTAATATACGGCTATCAATCAGTTCGGTGGGGAAATCGCAGTCATACGTCACGTTGCGGCCTCAAAATGGGAGGGATTTGGATTCTATTTTAATGTCAGGAAACTTAAAAAAGAGACTTACCCCAATATGACTGTGGACACACTATACCTACACACAGTTCTGTCCAAACAGCTTACAAAAGATGATTTTCATCATAGGTGCTCTTTAATTTGTTTGTTTAAATTCAGCCCAAATAAATAGTTTGCAACCGCTTACTTTAAAAAAAGGTAGTAAATACAATGAATAATTTTTTTCAGTGTAGTTTTGTCTTCAACTGTATGTTTGCCAGTGTTTGCAGTTGTACTGAAACTTGGTGTTACTTCCCGTATTTAAAGTCTTGAAACGCTTATCAAGTCTCTGCATGTGCCTACCATCGACCACAAACCCTTTCGCTTGGAACAACAACAAAAAAAAAAAATAGACAGCTCCACTGGACAAAGCTGTTTGCTGAATCCCTTAAAATGTAAATGCAGGAAACTCACCTGGAGTGGAGGCATGGAATTTAAGCAGTGCACCTTGCCTTTGTCTAGATGAGACCTGACAATGATTGCACAACAGGAGTCGGATTGTGATGCGCTGCCCGTGTGTAGCTTTAGGATATCGATTGACACTCTGCATAAAGTTTACGGCGGCACCTGTTTCTTCCTCAGCATGAAATCGACAGGCGCGGCAAGCTAATCCATCGGAGACTCAGTGTTTACTGCAACGCCTGCGGCTGCTCACGCTTACAGCAGCTCAAACACAATCAAACACATGCAGAAAAGAGCTGTTTATAGCAGAGACGTGTAACAAATGCTGAAGGTACAAGCTGTGTCCGAATCTGGGCCCCATTTTATTTAATTATTTTTTTGCTGCGCACTATGATGCTTTCTATGAATTATGAGAGTAAACATCTGTTAAGCTGTCAGTGAATAAGTGTTTTTAAAAATAGATTATGCTTTATTATTTTTTCTTATTATTGATACTATTAAAAGGAAACATGTAAGAATTAACAAATAAACTCTTAAATGATATATTTCCTGCGGTTTGTTGCCTCATTACAAATGTATGTGGCAGATTTCACGACATACACGTTAAACCAACAGAAGACACAATTAAACTGACCTTATGACTTTTCAGGGTGGCGATGAATTAAATTACTATCCATATAAGTCACAAGTCATTCGTTTTTAAAAAATGGATAATGGATGACATGCTATTATTCTCCTTTCTATTGATAAAAGAAATAAATATTGATTAAAAGGAAACTCATGATAATTATCAAAGATCATGAATAATTACAAGAAACTTGATTAAACCACATGTTTTCTGTGGTCTGCTGCTTCATTGCAAACATACACTACCTGACAAAAGTCTTGTCACCGATCCAAGTTTTAGGAACAACAAATAATAACTTGACTCTATGTTCTAGTTCATCATTTGGTATCAGAAGTGGCTTATATGAAAGGCAAATGCCTCTAGATTACGCTTATTTTACCAAAATAATACATGATCAAGTCTTGATTTTTAATTATTTAATTAAGACAGTAAGGTCTAAAGTCCATACATCTCTGCAATGACTAATACATCTCTGCAATGAAAAATTACTATTAATAAAGTCTTGCAGGACTCGAGAGTTCATCAAGATTCTGTGGATTCATCTTCAAGGCCTCCTTCTTCATCTTACCCAGACATGCTCAATAGTGTTTATGTCTGGTGACTGGGCCGGCCAGTCCTGAAGCACCTTGACCTTCTTTGCTTTCAGGAACTTTTATGTGGAGGCTCAAGTATGAGGAGGATATGTATATGGATATGTAACATAAATTCCGCTTATAAATATTAGGTCACCCATAGCTTTTGTCATGAGGCGGTGTCAAAGTGCACTGCGAAGGGGGCGCAATTGTAAACATGAAGATCGCTAAAACTGAACTGTTAAAATACTTTGAAAGGAAATTACACCTAAGAGAGACAACTTTAATGCTTTATTTTTTTAAAAATATATACTTCCAACTTTAAATGGTCGCATTTTCTAAACGAATAGGCATGGGGGATGAACTATGTTTCTAATTACAGCTCCAGAGGTGTAGTTGCTAGCATACAAGTTTGCAATGCTCTTTGTGAATGTTTGTTGGAACGATGGATTTGGTAAATGCCAAATCAATGTACTATGTTTGTAACTTGCGATCAGGCCTAACTTTTATGGCCCAATTACAGCTCTAATGTAATCATTATCATCTGACAAAAAATGTCAGAGTTGGTGATTTGGTCTGATTTCATGAGAACGAGGGAACAATGTTTGAGTCTCAAAGTTAGTCATTTCCATGTACTGTACTCTTATTATTCAGCTATACCAGATTTAATACTGAATGCATGAAGAATAATGACACCTCTTTGTATCCAGGTTTTTCAAACGCTTCTCCGATTGTTTACTGTTTAACAGAAGCTACTTCCATGATTCACGCAATGCATCATGGGAAACAAATACATTGGGATTAATGAATAAGTGAATGAACGAGTGAGCGGTTTTGAACACAGCTAGAATTTCCCAGCACAATCTTTGCAGGTGACATGCATGAAGTTAAAAGGAATTAGATTCTATATCAGATGAAAGAGGGAGAGTACTCAAACTGTTCTGAACTTGTGGAAAAAGTTGAAGACCAGGAGATGACAGGATACTTCCGCCATGCTCAATTATAGATGATGGCCTTTTATCTTCTCTTCACTAATTAGAGAAGCTCCTCAGCTTTCAAGTTCAGCTTTACATACCAGGCTTTCATTTAACACTTTAGCAAACCAGTAATGCGTCAATCCAATCGACCATATGCTTTATGATAATTATTGACTGAAACATATCATGCTGAGGGCCTATTTTTTTATTCATTATATATATATATATATATATATATATATATATATATATATATATATATATATATATATATATATATATATAAAATGTGTCTTTGCTTTTTGAATTTCATTTTTTTTGTTTTTGATATTAATAGTCATATCACGACGACAGATGGAAGGATTGTTGAAAACATTCAACAGTTTTATAATTTCATTTTTGCTGCTGCTGTTGCTAAAAATTACTTGCACACACTTTGATTCATGGTGCATGAAGTGCAGTAGCACAGTATTTTTTGAATAATTTATGGACTTTTCTAACTTTATTCAAAATGATAGTTGAGATGCTCTGGAAAGTTCTGAAGAAAATTGCTCAGAGGTGGTGCTTTTGTGGCTGATTAGATTTAATAAGGGTTTTTATGTAATATATTAATATTTATGAAATAAAAGCTTAAAATATATGTTATATGCATTTAAATCTGTTATATTTACTATTATACATATTTACATTGTATCTTCATTGTAAAAGTGCTATAGAACTAAAGATGAATTGAAACTAGAATATTAATGTAAATTGAGTTATATATTAGATATAGTTTATATGAGTAAAAAATGTAAATGGCTTTAAAGTATGTATGTAAAAGTGTATGTATACGTGCAAGTATATGTACAGTTAGGTCCATAAATATTTGGACATTGACACAATTCTAACATTTTTAGCTCTATACACCACTGCAGACTGTCCGCTTTAATTTGAAGGTATTTACATCCAAATCAGGTGAATGCTGTAAGAATTACAACAGTTTGCATATATGTGCCTCCCATTTGTTAAGGGTCCAAAAATAAATGGACAGAATAATAATCATAAATCAAACTTTCGCTTTTTAATACTTGGTTGCAAATCCTTTGCAGTCAATTACAGTCTGGAACACATAGACATCACCAGACGCTGGGTTTCATTCCTTGTGGTGCTTTGCCAGGCTTCTACAGCAACTGTGTTCAGTTCTTGCTTGTTCTTTTGGCATTTTCCCATAAATTTTGTTTTTAGCAAATGAAATGCAAGCTCAATCGGATTCAGGTCAGGTGATTAACTTGGCCATTGCATAACATTCCACTTCTTTCCCTTCAAAACCTTTTTGCTTGCTTTTTACAGTATGCTTTAGGCCATTCTCCATCTGCTCTGTGAAGCACCGTCCAATGAGTTCTGAAGTATTTGGCTTAATGTGAGCAGAAAATATTGCCTGAAATACTTCAAAAATCTTGCTGCTTTTGTCAGCAGTCACATCATCACTAAATATAAGAGAACCAGTTCCATTGACAGCCATACATGCCCATGCCATGTCACTACTACCACCATGCTTCACTGCCTAGGATCTGCCTGTTCCTTTCCTTTTCCATACTCTTCTCTTCCCATCACTCTGGTACAAGTTGATCTTGATCTCATTTATTCATAAGATGCTGTTCCAGCACTGTGAAGGCTTTTTTAGAACTCTTATCTGGTCTTCCTGTTTTTGACTCTCACCCATGGTTTACAATTTGTGGTGAACCCTCTGTATTCACTCTGGTGTTGTCTTCTCTTGGTTGTTGACCTATCTCCTGGAGAGTGTTCTTGATCTGGCCAACTGTTGTGAAGGGTATTTTGGTTCTTTTATTTTAAGATTGTTCCAAACAAGTTGTTTTGGCCATGCCTAATGTTTTTGCTATCTCTCTGATGGGTTTGTTTAGTTTTTTTCAGCCGAATTATGACTTGCTTGACAGATAGTGACAGCTCTTTGGATCTCATCTTGAGAGTTCACAGTAACAGAATCCAATAGAAAATTAACTCTGAAATGAACTCTGGACCGTTTATCTGCTCATTGTAATTGGGATAATGATAGAATAACACACACCTGGCCATGGAACAGCTTAGAAGCCAATTGTCTAATTACTTTTGGACCCTTAACAAGTGGGAGGCACAAATGCAAACTGTTGGAATTCCTACAGCTTTCGCCTGATTTGTATGTAAATACCTTCAAATGAAAGCAGATAGTCTGCAGTTAAAGCACATCTTGCTTTTAATTTCAAATCCATTGTGTTGGTGTATAGAGCCAAATATATATATATTAGAATTTGTATTAATACATTGAATTGTCCTACAAAACACAAAGACTTTAAGAAGACCAGTCAGCTGCAGGTCCTGTATATTTAGAAGCTCACTGTTTAGCTCTTCCTATCTGATGGGGCCAATTAGTGTTCCTTATTAGCTATCCGTGACATCTAAATCAGCAGAGCGGCTGCGATTGGCTCATTCCCATTCTGTTGCTCTGTCTGTAGTGCTCTAGGAAACTCTCATAGACAATCCTGGAGAAGAGAAGAGTCACGACTCCACCAGCACATTCTCATTAGAGGAATCCTCCATCGCCCACACAGGGGGCTGATTATCCGTCTCTCTTCCTATTTTCTTGTACTCTTTTCTAAGAGCTTTCTTTCTATGTTCTCTTCCTCCTCCTAGATCCTCTCATGCAACCCCCTGTTTCAATTCAGCACTTTATTTTTTTGGTGAGGACGAGATTCTCTCTTGGCCTCTCCTGCTTTACCCTAAAGGGAGCTGTTAGTCGAGAAATATTGGCGTTTGATAATTTTCATCTTATACTCTTTTTATGTAGCGACTTTTGCAGTGCCTTTCACTAATATCGACACCCTTGGTAAATATGATCAAAGAAGGCTGTGGGGGGAAAAAAAGGTCTTTATCGTTTAACCTTTTGATCTTTTGCATGAAATCTGATCTAAAAAGAAACTGAACGCTGTAGAAAATGCTGGGCTCCACACAAATACTTTATGCTGTACCAAAACAAATCGATTAAGTTACCTCAGTCGTTTTTATATATTTAAGTGAATTGAACATAAAATAATTAAGTTGTCCCCCCAAAAAAGTATAATTAAGAATAGGATGTTTCAGCTCATTTTAAATAATTTATCTTCATTGAACATCATCTTTACTTAATGATTTTTAGGATAAATTCTTATGGTTTTTAGGATAAAAAGAAATAACATTGACCAATACAATGTATCTTTGCAACAATAACAACAAAAAAGAAAACATGTTCGAGGATCACAGGCCACTTTATTAGGTACATCTGTCCAACTGCTTGTTAACAGACTTCTAAACAGCCAATAACATGGCAGCAACATGCATTTAGGCATGTAGACATGGTCAAGATGATCTGCTGCAGTTCAAACCGAGCATCAGTATGGGGAGAAAAAGGGTGATTTAAACGACTTTGAACGTGGCATGGAACATAGCATCGCTGAACACACAACACGTCCAACCTCGAGGCAGATAGGCTACAGTAGTAGAAGACCACACCGGGTCTCACTTGTGTCAGATAAGAACAGGAAACTGAGGCTACAATTCGTACAGGATCACCAAAATTGTACAATAGAAGATTGGAGAAACGTAGCCTGGTCTGATGAGTCTTGAGTTATGCTGCGACATTCAGATGGTAGGGTCAGAATATGGTGTCAACAACATGAAAGCATGGATCCATCCTGCCTTGTTCAGGCTGGTGGTGGTGGTGTAATGGTGTGGGGGATATTTTCTTGGCACATTTTGGGTTCATTAGCACCAATTGAGCATTGTATCAATGCCACAGCCTACCTGAGTACTGTCGCTGACCATGTCCATCTTTTTATGTCCACAGTGTGCCCATCTTCTGATGGATAACAGTAGGATAACATGCCATGTAATAAAGCGTGAATCATCTCAGACTGGTTTCTTAAACACGGCAATGAGTATACTCAAATGGCCTCCACAGTCACCAGAGCTCAATGCAAAAGAGCACCTTGTGGAATGGGAGATTCACATCATGGGTGTGCAGCCGACAAATCTGCAGCAACTGTGTGATGCTATCAGCATGGAGCAAAATCTCTAAGGAATATTTCCAGTACCTTGTTGAATCTATGCCACAAAGGATTAAAGCAGTTCTGAAGGCAAAAGGGGGTCGGTACTAGTAAGGTATACCTAATAAAGTGACCGGTGAGTGTACATTGCACTGGTGCAAATATTAATGGATGACTAATAATGAATCCATCCTGCCTTGTATCAACGGTTCAGGCTGCTGGTCATGGTGTAATGGTGTAGGGGATATTTTCTTGGCACAGTTTGGGCCCATAAGTACCAATTGAGCATCATGTACCTAATAAAGTGGCCGGTGAATGTATAATGACAAGACAATAGTTCGCATAATACAGCATAAAATTAAGAGAGTTTGATGTAATTTCTAAAACCCCAGATGATACAAATCCATTGTGAATAAAGATATTTACTGTAATTGTCCAACTAAACACATAAAAAGTATTATTATTTCCTTGATGCTAATTGCTCAGTAACTGGTTTATTCATAGTGATGAATTGCTATGATCTCTTCACCCACAGTTCACTATGGAAAAATTCTCATTTTATATTTCATCAAAATTACTTATGACATGCAATGCACTATGAGTGACACCCACTCTTTCTAATACACTGTGAAAAAAAAAAAACTGGGTTCCACAGAATTCCTTCATGTTGTCCCAACACAAATCCATTAAAATAACTTACATGTTCTTGCAATTTTAAGTGGATTGCACATCAAAAAATTAAGTTGTCCCAAAAAAGCTCAATAATTTTGTTGATTCAGCTCATTTTAAATAAGTAGCAATGAGCAGCAAAAAATTTTGTGTATAAATGACTTGCTATTTAAAGTATATAATGTGATATGAACATGTACAATAAATGAATCACTAATAAGTATTAATAACACTATTATAAATGAAGCTATAACTGTTGATATAATGCAGTATAAGGTTTATGGTGAGATACATTTATAGAATGATTAAAAAAAATTAAAAACATTGTAATTCTTTATAGGCATGCACTTCATAGAATGTGTTTTGGTATGTAGCATGTTGTTTTGTACATTATAACGTCATCTTCATCTGTTATTTGCTGTTTTAATGAGAGTTTAGGAGTGCGAATGTGAATCTGGCTGGATTTATAAATGGACGCATGGAAATGTTCAGCTTCTGTTTCTCCATTAGCCTTATATTTCTACATCTGGCCCATTAATTCTCAGATGCAATAGTGAAAAAAAATGCACTAGGAAAAGTGTTCCCCTCATTTTCCTGATCCTCGACAGTTCTCAGACTGAGGGTTTTTATAAAGGCCTCTCAATAACCTGTAACACTCGCATCCACTAATTATCCCAGCCCACCTCATTTAGCCCATTAGCGGGTCGCACGCAAGGAGCCTATAATAGCCAGAGAAAGCAGCCTGTTGGCTTTTCCGTTCTCCTTAATTTGGGGTTGTTTAGTTGCCAAAGAATACCTGAAAGCATGCAATTTAAGTCTGACATTTCTGCTGATGTTTGCCTAATTTGTTTTCTGTAGTTTGAGGCGACTGTGAGTCATCTCTGCTGGTAGATGAAGTAATGATGCTATTGGTTGCAACTAAGGTTGCTTATTGATATTGTTGTTTTCTTTTTTATTTATTTTCTCCTTTGTTGGATTGTTTTATTTGCACTTCATATCAAAATTGTTCCTAGGAATGCACCGATAAAGAATTTCTGACCAATACCAGTAGGCTGATCTAGGACCCACGGTAGCACCCAAAAGGTAGAGGATGACTTCTGGACACGATAAAGGACGGTAGAAGTTACATGAGTGTTTAAACAATAAAAGTATGAAAATGTTAATGCCTATCAGAGAAAATAGTTTATTGAGGGGTTTTACAGCCTTAAAACATCTATAATAATTGTAAAATTAAAGCGAACTACTTTGCGGATTTCACATACTGTGGGCTCTTTTTAGAACTTAACTGCTGTGATTAACGAGGGACGGCTGTAAATATAAATGCTAATTTTTCAACATTTTTCTGCAACACCAAAAGGCAAAGACATTTATCGAACAACTAATTTTATTTTAAGACCATAACTTCAGAAAAGCTTGAACTCATTTCTGAATTGTAATTTTTGATATGATACCAGATGATATCAGAAATATGAGATCTGAAATGCATCACAGAAATTTGAGATCTGAAATGCATCGCAGATATTTGAGATCTGAAATGCATCACAGACATTTGAGATCTGAAATGCATCACAGATATTTGAGATCTGAAATCCATCACAGACATTTGAGATATGAAATGCATCACAGATATTTTAGATCTGAAATGCATCACAGTGGCCTCTAGTGGATTAGCGAAACAAAAACTGCAAAAACGTACCTCCTGGGTTGTATTTTGCACTCTCCAGAAATGTATATAGGGGTTACATACCATTAATGTTTGGTTTATGATGCTGGTTTTATATTATGTGGCAGGAGATGGTTGGGAACTCAAGACAGACACATCTTACTCCTTTGCCATGCAACCAGAAAGCCCCTAAATGTTAATTTAACATTTCTGCATGATTGCGAAACAAACACATGCAGTGAACAGACCATCAGACCCTAACTTCAGAAAAGCTTGACCTCATTTTTGGATTGCACTAATTTTTGACCATAACCGATAGATTTAGATTTTGAGGCTGTTATATTAACCGATAAATATAAATGTTGTTTTCTTTTTTTTCTCAGCATGATCATCTCTGCTTTTAAATCTGTTACCTCTGTTTGCAAAATTCTTCTTCTGACCCTGTTGGAACCATTGGTGTAACTCGAAGACGAGGCAGACGAAGCCTAGAACCAAATGATGCGCTGACTGCTTACCTCCGTGTGGATGCCTTTTTCCCTGTTACCATTTTGCCCAGAAGCTCGCGTTGACCATGAAGAACGGTTCCAGAAAGCAGGTAAAACAAAAACAATAGGCAAAAAATTAAATACACCAATAAATAACAGGGTGAGAACATGGTAAGATCTGAAAACGTGGTAAAAATCAGGCAGCTGCAAAGGCTTTTCTTTTTCTGCATTACTTTTAAAAACATTGTTTGTTGGGTTTAGGGAAGGGGTGGGTGCTATTCAATCTGTGCTTTTAAAAACACTGTTGGTTGAGTTTCTGGAAGGGGGTAGGTGGGGGTAATTGTTTGGTCGGTCAGTCAGTCAACAGAGGCCTCTGGTGGATTTACGAGAGAAGCGCAGGAACTAATGCCACTCACGAGAGAAACTTGAGATCTAAAATGCATCACAGCAGCCTCTGGTGGATTCGCGACAACCAAAACTGCAAAAAACTTACCTCCTGGAACGTATTTGGTGCTCTCCAGAAATGTATATAAGGGTACATATCAATAATGAGACTGGGTTGCCTATATCTAATCTTTTCTTATTTTAGAAACACACTCGAAGGAAAGATCGTTTTGTTATATGGTGCTGATTTTCTGCATGATTGCAAAACCAAAAGACAAACACATACAGTAAACAACTGATTTTAAGACTGTAACTTCAGAAAAGCTTGAACTAATTTCTAAATTTTATTAATCAGCTATTCTTTTCCATGTCCAACTTTCTTTTATATAAATTAAATGTGCTGCCAAAAAATTATGCATTTTAAGCAACCAAATCACTGAACGTTAACCAAAATCAAAATACCTGTAAAATATTCAAGTGGTAGGCAGAAAGTATGTAAAGTGATTCAACCAGCAAACATAAAACTTAATTTATGGATTTAAAGATATTGGCATAATTTTGTTCAGACTGATAAAGATAACTTTAAAAATAGCTTGTTTTGGCCAATATCATTCATTTAATCATTTTCCTTGGACTTAATCACTTATTTATCAGAGGTCGCCAAACGGGAATGAATCGCCAACTATTCAAGAATATGTTTTCACCACGTTTTCATATTTTACCACCCTGTTATTTACTTGTTTATTTTATTTTTTGGCTTTTGTTTTTGTCTTACCTGCTTTTTAGAACTGTTACTTGCCAGACTCGAACCCCATTGTCGCAGTCAACTCCTCTCTGCGTCTCAAGACCACCAACAACGAGCCACTGGACAAACTGGTAACAGCGGGAAAACCCTCCATAAGGAGGTAAGCAGTCAGCTGGTAAGCGCAAAAAGTAATGGCATCATATCACTTTGTAGTATTCGTTTAAAGACGAAATGCAGCCATACGTATTTCTAGATACACAATCACGATCTCCAGAAATGTATATAGGGGTACGCCTTCAGAATAAGCCTATGTTGCAACGAGTGGTTTCAGCAATCAGAATTCTTCAAGATATCTTCTTTTGTCTTCAACAGAAGCTAGAAGGCAGTTCACAGACGTGTTTTTATTTCTCTATTATGTCTAGGTTTGCTTTGTTTTGTCTAGGTACCAGTAAATACTTTTAATGTATTGTGAAGGGTCTTTAAAAACAAGATAAGATGAAAAATTCACTGATCCCCGGGGGAAATTGAGATGTCACAGCAAGCAGGTCACCGCAATAAAGGACAAACAGCAGCTTCAGAAAGCATTTGGACACTTTAGAGACACTTAAAAATCTGTGAATGTCACTGCATTCGATAAAACATCAAAGCAAGTGCCATTTATTTTAAAGTCAGCGACATAAAGTTTGTTTGTTGGCCACAGAACAAATTGTTGTCTTGCTAGTTTTTTGCTTTAGTTCTGGCCTGATAAATTTGTTCTTGTTTAGTAAGATTTGTTTAGTCCAGTTAAAGAAGATAAATGATCAAGCCTTCTGTTCCTAAAAAGCCCAGGCTTGGATTACATGCTTATTTCTCCAGTGTGAAAGCGAGGTGGAGGTCCTAAAAACCAGCAGACACAGAGGTCTCTATGACATCCTCTGCCTAGTTATAATATGTTGCGTCTACAAGAGATAATTTATTGAAATTACAGTGTGATGGGCTGGAATGCAATGCTCATCTGCTCCTGGCCAAATCTCTCATTACAGAAAACAGATACAATCGAGCTTTTTTCCATCCCTAAAACTGGTTATAGCAGATTTTATTTGTGCCTCTCAGCATTGTAATTAATGGTTCAATTTTCCAGGCCTTTGTAAGAGAGCGTAATTACTTTAGGAAATCTCTTTATGGCAAAGGCGGTGTCTTAAAGGGGACATCACATGACTTAATTCCATGTTTATAATTGGGTCCCCAGTGCACCTTCCAACCCAGAAAGCATAAAAAATGGACCCAGTAACTTTGTTTAGTACTTTTTTTCTGAAAGCATGAGGTAAAATGTGCCATTCCGCTTTTGATTTACTAATGTTCAGTTGTTGGATGTACTAGTGAAAGTAGCAGTCAGCAAAATTGCTCGAAATTCAAGCCACTAAGAACAATTTGGTTGAAAATCAGTTTTGAAGGAAATCAATTGCAGAATATCAGTAAAAGCTTGAATAAATAGGCTACTGGGTCAATAAGGTTAGCTTCAGCGCTGTTTCTAAAGGACTAATAGGCATGCTCTAACTTAATATCTTAACACAAGTATGTCGCTTCATATTTTGTAAATATTTCCAAAAGTCCTTTCTGTGCTTGTTATCATGCTGTGTGGCTAATGTTACCATTGTCTCATGCCATTAGATTTATCTTGAAATGTCTTACCTAAATCATTAATACACATTAATACACAGTTAATGGCCCATTTCCACTGAGTGGTACGGTTCAGTACGCTTTTATGGCCGTTTCCACTTTCAACAGGTATCTAAAAGCGAACCGTACCGTACCACTTTTTCGGTACCCTTTGCAAAGGGTACCTAGCATGATAAAAGGGTACCAAAAGGCGGAGCTAGACGTGCAGCTGAACGCTTTTGGTTTACAGAAAAACATCAGCAGCACATACACAAGCACCTATAAAAACAAACGAAGCGACATTACATCGTAATACTACATACATGTAATAATGAGCTGTGGTTGATTTGAGCTTAAAGAAACCTTGTCATTGTTGTCTTGATAAACAGCCGCAAAGCCAAGACGAAGAGCAGAGTTTACACTGTGCACTGTAGTTGTTTACAAAGCTGTCTAAAGCGGCCTTTTTGCAGTGGAAACGATAAGTTTGACCAGTACCAACTCATAACATACTGTACCACTTAGTGGAAACTGGCTACAAGGCTCTTTTCCAGGTACATTTTCCAGGGTTTTTTTTTTTCTTTTCTTTTTGGTATTAGGTTTTTTTGTCCTGTCTCTGTAATTCTGTTGCACTGTGGAAGCTCTGTCACGAAAACAAATTCCTTGTATGTGTGAACATACCTGGCAATAAAGCTCTTTCTGATTCTGATATCCATTAACCAGGTTCGAAAAGGTAAAGGAGATTTCCAGTTTTTTAGTATTAGCCGCTTGGCCACAGTCATGCCTAGAGAAAGGGCTTGTTGGAGATGTTTTGGAAGGGTGAGGGAGTGTTCTGAAACACCAAAAATAAGCAGCTTATTAATAGTTTAGGTATTGAGTATAGGATCAGGGATGTAAAATATGATCATATTTTATAAGTGCTAAAAAACAGTTATTTCAGTAGTCAGTAGAGAATGCTGGGACTTGTTATTTAAACTAAAGCATTACCCCCTTTAAAAAGTCTTGAACCAATTTCAGGTGCAGATTTTTTTTTTGCAAGCAATACATTTTAAATGTGACCGTTTTCTAGTAAAAGGAAAATCCTTGCACTACTGTAGTGCTGATCACATGCACAATGCATCTATATGTGCGAACAGTAGAGAAAACACTATTGCATGACGTTTCTAAGCTGCATATGGCTTGCATTTGGAGACTCTTTGTGGAGCCGCTTGTGGTGCTGCATCGGGACCCTAGAGAACGGGACGGCGGTCACATGAGCAGCCTCTCTCCTCCCTGGAGGTCCAATTACTTCTGGCTTTAGAGCAGTGGTCAGGCTCAGCGCTCCGGGTATTCGCTGCTTCTGATTAGTCAAACACTTCCTGAGAATTAGAATGTGATCTAGAACACACTGATCCTTCAGAACGGCTCTGGTGTCTTCGAGGATGAACATTTAAAAGGCATGAGAAAGATGGTGAATAGTGGAAGGAAGCTGTCTGACTGATGGCAGGAATGTGTCACATGCTGGTGAATGAATGAAGTATGAATGTATTCAATTCAATTCAAGTTTACTTTGCACTTTTCAATAAGTATTGTTTTAAAGCAGCTTTACAAAAGGTGCACATTGTTGCATTACAGTCAAGTTAAGGGCATTAGTTACTATAATTTTATTAGTTATCAATGGTGTAAAGTAACAAATTACAAATACTCAAATGACTGTAATTGAGTAGTTTTTCTCAGGAATTGTAATATAGGAAGTCATTTTAAAAATGTGTACTTTTGCTTTCCCTTGAGTACATTTTTAGTGCAGTATCTGTACTTTTACTCCTCTACTTTCCTTCAATCTGTAGTCACTACTTTATTTTTTCTTGTCTATCGGGATTAGAAAAATCATTCCTGTGATTCCTGTCCAATCAAATCACACATAGCCAGTAAATCACATCATAATGAACTACCTCAAGACATGGGTGATTTATAAATGCAGCAAACTGTTTGGAAGCATTAAAAGTGTCCAAGAAGATGTCCAGAATCTTTACACGCATTGACCCAGAGACTGTTTAGATGCATGTCACTGATGAGAAGATGATGGATGTTTACTGTATGATAACTGAAATGGCCCTAAACACCCAGCAGGCACATGATGTCAACAAGACGTCAGATTGAAGTTGTATCCCAGCGTCGTGGGGACGTTACATTTTGTTTGTAAATGAAAATCAGCTTGACGTCAGAACTCAATGTCAGGCCTACGTCAATGTCTAACGTCTAACCTAAAATAAACCAAATATCAATTTCTAGTGACAGCTTAAGGTTGTGTGGACGTTACCACTATAACGTCTATCAGATGTTGGATTTTGGTTGCCATACCTGCCAAATAAATGTCAATATCTGACATCAATATGATGTTGGTTTAAGATATTGGCTTGATGTTATATTTTGGTCAGTTTCTAACAAGCTAAAATCGACCAAATATCATCATCATTTCACGTCATTATTGGACATCAAAATAACGTTGTCCTTAGATGCTGACTAGACGTTGAACTTTGGTCACCTGACATAACAACCTAAATCTAACCTAATATTAACGTCTTATGATGTTGTGTGCCTGCAGGGCAATAACTAAATGCACTACAGAATGTTACGTTTAAATTTTGATGCTCAAGTGACCGAGATGTAAAGGAGAGAATACGGTAATTTTTCAAAATAAAAGATTTTTTAAAATAAAAGATTGTTTAGACTCAGATAATAAATAAAACTGAAATAATTCATGATTTCTTGTGCGACCTGATAACAATTGATCCACGGATTGGTACCGGTCCATGGCTCGGGGGTTTGGGACCACTGATCTATACTATTAAGGTTTATATTACTATTTTTTTGTTTCGTTTTTATTTTTAGTTTAATTTTAGATGTTTTCAGTTATTGTTTAGATAACTGTGACATTGTTTTTTGTTTCTTTTCATTTCTATATTTTCATTTTATTTTAAAATCTTAATTGTGATCTTATTTAATAATGTCGCAATGCTTGAATTTAAAATAAAACACTGAATTACCATCTGCAGTACTTTATTCCAAGCAGTTTATTTTGCATCAATCAATCAATCAATCAATCAATCAATCAATCAATCAATCAATCAATCAATCAATCAATCAATCAATCAGTCATTCTGTCAATCAAATCAGCAAATGTATTTTATAAATCATTGTTACACTGCAAAAACTATGCTTTTCTTAAGGTCGGCTCACACTGTACAATTTTTTATAATCCAACAATGTACAGCATGTCAGACTGCACGAACATGGCTCTCATGTCACACTGTAAGATTTTAGCTGTCATAATCTCAGACTGAACAACAATGAAGACGCGCCAAACACGGAAGACAACTCCCCCAGAGTTTGACGTCATCTATCTGTGACACTTTCACTATCTGGCAGGTCTGAAATGATTTCTAACAGCAAACGTAAACAATCTGTAGTGGCAATTTTGCACATAACGTGTCTCATAATAAAAGCAGGAAGAAAAAAAAAATAGTTTTGACATTTCCCTGTGGTCATTTGAATTGTCGCACAGATTGCATCACGAGATTCGGCACTCCTATTGGATCTTGGATTGACTCATCGCAGCTGTTGTTACATTATAGAAAAGTGTCTGAAATCTTCTAACACTGCCAAACCTTAATCGGAGGAAAAATCCAGCTGTCTGTGAACATGTCAGAACAACAATCACAGATTTTAGCCTAGTATTTAAGGAATCTTTTAGGATTTCCCAAATTTGTCTCAGATAATAAAATGGTAGATGATAAAGTGGCTGAAATCTCACAGTGTGCGCAGGATTTTACTTTGGGGTTTTTTTTTGGTCTTGTCCAAATATCAAAAAATTATTACATCGAGACATCAAGCAAAACATATTGTCTTCTTTTAAGAAATAATATGCCAGAATTAGGTGAGTTTTTCCTTAAAACAAGCAAAATAATCTGCCAATGGGGTAAGAAAAACAATCTTATGTCAAAAGTAAAAACAAGGTAACCGCATTGGCAGATTATTTTGTTTGTTTTAAAGAAAAACTCAATTTTGATTAATTATTTCTGAAATCAAGACAATATTTTTGTGTGTCAAAAAAAATGCTTCTTGATTTAAGGATTTTTAGATATTTGGCCTAGAAACAAGACAATTTTTTTTTTAAAAAAGCATCTTTTTGCAGTGTATATTTATTTATGTTTCTGAATTTTTTTACATTTTTAGAATTAATTTCTCACTCGCTGTTTCGAAACGATTAACTTCAAGGGCTCTATTTTGACAATCCATGCAAAGTGCAGGGCGCAAAAGCATTAAGGGCGTGTCAGAATCCACTTTTGCTAATATAAGGACGGAAAGGACGCTTTGCACCGTGGCGCATGGTCTAAAAGGGTTGAGCTTATTTTCTTAAAGGGTTATAGGTGTATTTTGTGAATAAACCAATCAGAGTCTGATCTACCATTCCCTTTAAGAGTCAGTTGCGTCGCGCCATAGCGCATTTGCTATTTACATGACGGACTTTGTAAGTGGAAAAACTGAGCTTTGCACTAGAAAGAAAACAGTTAAACAGAGCATCTACAGCACGAGAATGAGAGATGAGCTTCCTTATTATTTACTTTCGCTTTCACTCTTGTGGATAAGGAAATGTGTTGTATGCACAGACATCCGTTAGCCTATCAATAATTAATTTCGTTTGTTAAGCACACAGATTTGTTTCAAAACTATTTCTAAATTCAGTTCTAGAATTTCCAGCAAACGAATAAATGAACAATAATAACGAAGTGTGTTAAAAAAACTGAGTTATATCCAAATACACATGCTATGCCCTATATGGTCTAAAACCTGTCAGGTGGGCAAATCTAAGCTTTTTAATAAAACAAATTTAAATATGCATATAATAAATAATACTACTAATTATAATAACATCATACAAAATCAAATTGTTATGAATAAACTGAAAAAGCCCCCCGAGATGAAGAAGGCATGAAAGTATGTTTTTTATATTTATGTAGGCTAGAAAATAATATGTTTTGTAATATTTTAATCCTTTATATTTATATCATATATATATATCCTTATTATATCCTATATATCCTTAATATTTTAATTATTTTTCATATGTAAAGATATTTGTGTATTGCTGTACATCCTGTTTGTATTAAGCGATGTGTAAGCAAGGCGCATAACTAACGTGCTTTGCGCTGGACAATAGACCGACTTTGTTCTGGTCTATAGAACAGTCTATTAAAATAGCAACGTGCCAGCAATGCACCTCAACACGCCTCCTTTTTTAGATCAGAACGTCTGTGGGCGCACATATGAGCGCAAATGCATTTGCTATTTAAACAGCGTGGTGCAAAACGTCAAAACGACTCTTGCGCCAAGCTGAAACTAGCAAACAACAATTGCGTCGCGCCTTGCGCCGCATTGCGCCGGGTGTATGATAGGGCCCCAAGTCTCACTTGTACAAATTTCTATGCTTTGTTTTACTGAAAAGCATGGAATGCTTCATAACCAGACATACCAAACACACAAATTAAGTGCATAATGTTTTTTTCTGCGTAGAATTTCCCTTTTAATGTGATTCAGTAATGTAAACCAATGCCTTTTCATGCTGAAACATATCAGTACCTACGTCTAGTGTCTGCAAGACTCACATGTGTTCATATATTACAGTGTGAACGTCAAGTGTAAAGGTCAGTACCTGAAGGCGGTGGATCTCTGAATGTGGTCCATCAGCTTTTCTGTCATTCTGGCTTATAGTTCATAACATCCATCAAAACTGCTCCAAAAGGCCACAGCGCAAGTTTTCACTGACTTCTAATGTCCTCAAGAAGGGCAAGACGAGACTTTCTGCTCAGCATCGCAATGGGGGAAAGGGTGTGTGGCTGTATATAAATGGAGTTATTGTCTCAGAAAAAAAGAGTGACTTTGAACAGCCTGAAACAAGTCATCAGTAATTCCAGTCTTATTTAGTGCACAAACCTAGGTTAACCTAATTTGCATAATGCCAGTCTATGGACTTCATCGCCTCATCTACTTTCGCCCTTTAAACCCCATTCACAGCAATAGCCATGTTTCCATCCAAAGGTGCAAATTAAACAACCCAGGCTCATTCTAAAAACGTACCCCTATAAACATTTCTGGAGACCTTCAAATACGTCATAGGAGGTATGTTTTTTTGCAGTTTTTGTTTACGCAAATCCACGAGAGGCCGCTGTGTACGCTTTTTTGAGATCTCCAATTTCTCTCTGGAGTGCCATTCGCACCAGCTGTTCTCCCGCAAATCCACCATAGGCCACTGTAGACTGACTGTTTGAATGACTGATTGACTGATCGACTGAGCCACCCTCCCCTTTCCCTAAACCCACACCGCCCACCAACTTCCCTAAACCCAACCGACAAAATTAAAAAGCAATTCAGAAAAATAAAACCCTTCGTCTGATTTTTACCACGTTTTATCACATTCTCACCCTGTTATTTACTTGTTTATGCTACTTTTTAGATTCTATTTTTGTCATCTGCTTTCTGGAACCATTTTTCACCGGACTTAAACCCCGTCGTCGTGGTCACCTCCTCTCTGTGTCTCAAGTCCACCGACGTACATGGCAAGCTACTGGGCAAACTAGTCACAGCCGTAAAGTCCATACAGAGGTAAGCGGTCAGCTGGTAAACGCGAAAAGGAAAGGCATCATACCACCCCGTAGTGTTCGTTTTAAAAATGAAATGCAGCCGTACGTACTTCTAGCTACATAAATCGTGATCTTCAGAAATGGATATAGGGCTACGTTTTTATAATGAGCCTATGTTGAAGTTAAATGAATGCACAAAACTGGAATATTGCACAAAAACATTTACGAATAAAGCACACTTTCCAAGAGAACAAAATCGTCACTTTCCGATTAACTGGCGCCAAATATCAAAAGAAAAATGAAGGTTGCTGCATTAAGAGAATTATTTTTTTATTATTATTTTTTTTTTAATATTTCCCAAATGATATTAAACAGAGCAAGGACATTTTCACAGTATGCCTGATAATATTTTTTCTTCTGGAGAAAGTCTTATTTGTTTTATTTCGGCTAGAATAAAAGCAGTTTTAATTTTTTTAAAAACATTTTAAGGTCAAAATTATTAGCCCCTTTAAGCTATATATTTTTATATAATTATATTTTATATTTTATATTTTTAGTCTACAGAACAAACCATCATTATACAATAATTTGCCTAATTACCAGAACCTGCCTAGTTAACCTAATTAACCTAGTTAAGCCTTTAAATGTTACTTTAAGCTGGATAGAAGTGTCTTGATCAAATATTGAGTCAAATATTTTTTACTGTCATCATGGCAAAGATAAAATAAATCAGTTATTAGAAATGAGTGATTAAAACGATTATGTTTAGAAATGTGTTGAAAAAATCTTCTCGCCATTAAACAGAAATTGGGACTAAAATAAACAGGGGGCTAATAATTCAGGGGGTTTAATAATTCTGACTTCAACTGTACAATAACTTTCTTGCATCTTAGAACACATAGATGAAACGTATTGTCTTATCCTTTTAGAATCATCTCCGTTTGCATTTCTTGGAAGATTTACACGTTCTGCTAATGTTTTCCATCAAGGATGGCCCTCACTTCTTTCTCGTACAGTATATAACATTTAAAAATGTTCGGACCTCGTCCACCCAAACATACCTGCCATTTTCTCTCATTTTTGTTATCACACGATCAGTTAAAGCAAAATCACATCACTTTTTTGATGTGCATGCTGGAATGTATTCGGTAAATGGGTTTCCATCTTATTGTCTGCGTATTTTTTCTTATCAGACAAGTAGGTTTATCCTGCTGAGTTGTGTGTTCAATACTTTTCATTTTTTTTACACATGACTTTATTTGTAAACTAATTAGTTTTGTTTTCTTTGCATATATGGATTTCTTTGGTTGTTACCAACATCCGGTGAAAATTACCAGCAGCTTTAGAAATGTGTTTTCTGAGAAAGATGGTGACGTGTTCGATACTTTTTTACCCCACTGTATATTATCCCTTGACCTTGAATAGATGTAAATGTACTGTAGGAGGCTCTAAATGAAATTAGGAACATAAAAATATAATAATAAGGCCACGTTAAACATTGGAAGATTTATATTTCCAATATTAATACCAATTACCATTAAAGAACTTTGTTCTTAAGTGTCAGATTCCAGCAGCCATTCAGTAGTTCTACAGTATGAGAACTTATGGGGGAGTAAATCTGAAATTGATGATCCAGCAATAATAGACCACATGCAGAAAACCCATTTAAACAATGACACAGCAGTCTCTGCAAACACCTACACAGACAATACAGAAGAAATAACTAGAAAATAATTGTGCAGGTCAGTATTGATTCTAAAATTAGCATACCTTTGTAGCACAGTGCTATATATGTAAAAAATACTTTTTAATTAATAGTGAGTTCTCTTATGGCCCGATTCCACTGAGTGGTACGGTACGGTATGCTTTTATGGTAGTTTTATGGTAGTACCATACCACTTTTTGGATACTCTTTCACAAAGGTACCTAGCACAACAAAAGTGTACCAAAAGGCAGAGTTAGATGCACAGCTGGACGCTATTGGATTACAGAGAAATTTCACTATAGCTTGTGCACAAGCCAGGAGAATGAAAACAAAGGAAGCGCAACTTTTAAATACACAGCCGAGACATTACACATTAATAATATATACATATAATACTGAGCCATGGTCGACCCGAGCTTTAACAAAAACCTTGTCATCGTCTTGATGAACAGCCACAAAGCCAAGAAGAAGGAGAGCAGAATCTACCCTGTGCCCTGTAGTTGTTTACAAGGCCGTCTAAACCGTGAGTGGTTTTGCTTTCTCGCATGTGCTTGCCACGTCTATATTTGAAATAACGAACTTCTTGAGCTGATGATAGTAACGTGTGTGTGATTATTGAAGTGCTTCTGACATCCAATTCTTTCAGAAACGTGAGAGTGACGTGCGAAAAAACAAAGGAGAAGCCGGAAATAAACAAAGGAGCAAATGATACCTAAAACATCAACAAACTGCCATGTTTAACTATTATCATCGCCTTTTGGACTGTTAAGAACTCAGAATGATGGAATTACTCTCTAACAAGAGGTTACATGTGCTGCTGAAGATTAAAGATACAGAGAGGTTTGCACTTACTGTAGGCTATATGTTGTGGGATGTTTTTGAAGCCAAATAAGAACTAAATGTGTGCTGTGTGTAGTTTTTCTGTAATTGGTAACATATCGGAGAGTGTAAGCGCAAATTTTACTACTGGCTGATTGTGAAAGTGGTTGTACCAGCCTGACCTCTCGAGGAAACATGACTATTTTACGTTTTGTCAGTTTAGTGGCTAATTCGTATGAATTCCTATGAGTTCAGCCATACAAAAATGTACAAATTTTAAAAGGAGGCGTGACCCACCCTTCACCCATAAACCCAACCGTCATAGGGGATATGCAAATCATACTAAATTATACAAATGAGATTTATACGAACTAGCTGCTAAATCAAAATGTTATCTAATCTATAAGTGAAATAGTGTTGGTTGTACTTATTACAAGTACTGTTCTGTAGTTTAGTTTGGCAACCTTTAGACGTCGACTGGAAAAAAGTTTGAATTCTAGTTATTAAATGTATGTAATCCAATCCATATGTAAAGTCCATTCCATCAACAAATATTTTGCATTACTTTTTGCGTTAAATCCTGCAAGTACTACTTAATGAATGGGCAACTCCAAAATATGTGGAAATGGTTTGCTAAGTCTTCACCAATAACTGGTTTCTTTTATCTCTGCCATGATAACAGTACATAATATTTTACTAGATATTTTTCAAGAAACTAGTATTCAGCTTAAAGTGACATTTAAAGGCTTAACTAGGTTAATTAGACAAGTTAGGGTAATTAGGCAAATCATTGTATAACAATAGTTTGTTCTGTATGCAATTGAAAAAAAAAATTATATATTGCTTAAAGGGCTAATAATATTGACCTTAAAATGTCTTTAAAAAATTAAAAACTGCTTTTATTCTAGCTGAAATAAAATAAATAAGACTTTCTCCAGAAGAAAAAAATATTATAGGAAATACTGTGAAAAATCCATTGCTCTGTTAAACATCATTTGGGAAATATTTAAATAATTAAGAAAAAAAAATCACAGGAGGGCTAATAATTTTGACTTCATCTGTACATAAACCTTGTCACTGTCTTATATAAACATAAGAATTCCCCTGTAATTTTAAAATGAATTTTGGATATTAAATTCCAGCTCACTTTACTCTTCAGCTCTACCGTCTGCAGGTCTTCACTCAGGTCTGTTGTTGTTTTTCTCGTGTTATTTTGGCTTTCAATCTGAAGAAGTGGGACAACATTAACAGCAAGGCTTTTGAATTATTTAGAGTCAAATGGTTTTTATGCTCAAAGGTACGTTTTATTTTTCCCTCGAGTCATCCATCTTGCTTCCAAATGGCTTTTGCCTGAGCCACTGAGGGTAACCAGCCATACATCCAGCCGGAACCGTCTTCTCAAGGGAAGCTCACAGTCAGTCGCTTAGTCCTTTCACGTTTGTGCTCGTAAATAACATTATACAATCCCTGCATACCCACCACCACTACAATACATGTATGACCTGCCGCGCAAGCACTTAAAAACATTATTAAATATTCATGCATGAAAACGATTACTACTGCTTTTCAAATGCACCTTTGCAATGAAACTCGGCAGTTGACTCCACAGTTTTTCGGATATCTGATGCAGAAAGTCGATAAGAATGCACCCACTGTGGTTTTGGGACCAGATTCATTAAAGAATTATGCAAAAACATGGCCACAGAATCACTGAAACACAATTCCCCATGTTGTAGGTTTGCTCTTTAATTTTGGGAATAGCATACTATTGATTGCATCATGTAAACAGTGCTGCATTTATAAATAATGATTTGAGGAGGTCATGAAGTTGTTTTAGCATTAGTTAGTTTTGTTGCAATAAAGAGGATACAACAGCATTTTCAGATTCACATTAAAATGTATCACAAAAATTCATGAACTTTACCATTACAACAAAATGAACGTTTATACTAAGGTTTTCGTACACTTTCAAAAATGATGGTACAATATCTGTCACTGGGGCAGTACCTTTTTAAAAGGTACAGTTTTGTTCCAAACAGGTTCTTAAAGGTACAGATTAATACCTAAAAAGTGCAAATGTGTACCTCACAGTACATTAAAGGTACAAAGGTTCAATTAATTCAATTAAATTAATCTTTATTGCTAGCACTTTTACAATGTAGATTGTGTCAAAGCAGCTTCACACACAAGTTCTAGTAAACTGAAACAGTGTCATTCCAGTTTTCAGAGTTGAAGTTCAGTTTAGTTCAGTTCAGTTCAGTGGTTTAATTTTCACTGCTGAGAGTCCAAACACTGAAGAGCAAATCCATCGATGCGCAGCTCCACAAATCCCAAACCAAGCAAGTCAGTCGCTACAGCGGCGAGAAACAAAATTGATGAAAGTGAAGGAAAAAAACCTCGTGAAAAACCAGGCTTAGTTGGGCACGACCATTTCTCCTATGGCCAAACTTCTTCTGCAGAGCTGCAGACTAGGTGCCGGGGCTGGAGAACGCTGGACGTTCATCGTGGAGATATGGCAAGGGTTTTCAGGCTGCCCCACGACATAAATGCGAAGACATGTCTGTCATTGGGGTCTTACAGGAATCAGTTTCATGCTCTCCGCTCTGGAGACAGCTTGGTCCAGGATTATGGATACCTTGGCATCATCTCTTCACAGGTCTTGGATCACGTCAATGGTGCTGCACAATCTCAAGAGGCCTCGGCATGTGTATGCCCAGGTGGAAATAGAGAATAAAGAAAATAAAAGCAAAACATAGAATAAAAAACATAGAAACAAACATGTCAAGCATATGAGTATTTCTAACAAAATTCCTGGTGCATTAAGACAGCAGGAGTGTGTCCTACAGGTGGTTGTCAAGCCCACTCACCTGCGTGGAGCACACTCATGCATTATGCAGTTATGTGATGCACTATGTGTATGCTTTACTAAAAAGATAGGTCTTTAATCTAGTTTAGAACTGAGAGAGTGCGTCTTAGCCAGTGTGTTGAAGGAAGGAAGGCAATTCCAGAGTTGAAGAGCCATAAATGAGAAGGCTCGACCTCCTTTAGTAGACTTTACTATTCTGAAATTCTTAAGTGAACCTAAAATGTACAAAAGTGTACCCTAAAGGTACTAATGTCCACCTGTATGGTACAAAAGCGTTTTTGAAAAGGCATCATCCCCAGTAACAATTTTTTTACCTTTGTTTCTGTGTGTATATCTTACAAATGCACATAAGCTGGGTTTCCATTACCCTGTGTTAATGCACATTTTGAAGTCTCACGTGAGAAATGAGTGATAAAAATGCCAAATTGCAAATTAATTTTCTAAATTCGCAAAAAAAAAATGCTTTTATGCTCACTTGAGGTGGTTTTTGACTTCAATGAAACTTAATGAAAATGTTGTGAAGTTGGAAAGACGTTGGCTGAAAAAAAACTTGCAATAATAATAATAATAATAATAATAATAATAATAATAACAACACATTTTAATTAAGGTGACTTTCAAACAACTAAAGGTCACCGTAGACAAGAAGCAATGTGTAGAAAATAAAAAAGAATAATGAATAAATCATAACAGAAGCAACAGTTACAAAACTATTAACAATATTAATATTACACAATCATATTTTAAAACAGTAAGATAAGCAAATCTATGTAAGTGGGTTTTTAGCAGGGAACATTATACGCTTGCCTTGTTTACTGTTGGTTACTAGGTTACCAATACTACAGACAGCTGCTCTAACAATTAGATAAAACCAAAGTTCCTTTAAGGCAAGTTATTTCATTTGACGGCCATCTTTGAAATGCCTCTTGGTCTGTACGCTCAGGCATTCTGTCTAAATGGGGAAACATAAAATTCTCCAAAATTGGTAGTTAAGCTTACGATTCAATTTCATATTAGGAATCACAAATAAAATAAAAAACAACTGTCTCTTTAGTTTCATTTCTAAACTTTCGAATCACACAAAATCTGCAGAAATTCATGTCTGATCTGAGCCCCTCCCCCAGAGAATCGTCAGTCTATAGTGATCAATGATTGGCTCCTTTACGAGAAGGCTGGACTTCATTCGCCATATTGACCATTACACTTTTCCCCATTAAAAACTATACGAGTCACACATCTTATGTATCCTATAGTCTTTGATTATGCTTGCTTTGTTTACTGTTACCAATGATACAGTCAGCTGCTCTAACTATTAGATAAAACACACCTTATTTGCTTTTGCCTATTTTAATTATTTATTTCTTTTTTGCAAATTTGAAAATATTCACTTCGCATCAGTATGGAAATATTTGAAAAGGATGAAAGAAATTTACTGGAGGTTTAATAAATTCGACTTTAACTGTATGTGCACAGATACGTCTTAATATTTCAAGAGTTCACACTTAGCTGATGATTCATCAAAAGCTTGTTTGGCATGCTGTCCCGGGAGAGAGCCCCGAGCTCAAGGGATCCTCGAGCCCGGGGCTTCCTCCCGTTTGCAGAGCGAGAGGGGAGCCTGAGCTCGGTGGATCTCAGAACTCCCCGTCTGCAGTAGCTAAGGGAACACGTGAGGAAAAAAGGGGGCTAGACAAATGCTTGATTGTTATGCATGATGTATATATTTGGATGGTGGGAGGAAACCGGAGAACCCGGGGAAAACCCACGCGGACACGGGGAGAATATACGAACTCCTCACAGAAACACCTACCGACCTGGCAGGACCAGGGCTGGCAGTGTTCTTGCTGTGGGGCTAACAGTGCTAACCACTGGGCCTCCGTGCCGCCCGATCTATAGTGAAGGAGGAAAATGGGGAGGAAGGGGGGTTTCTTCCAAACGAAGATGAAGTGGACTGAAAACTGTGGTTATTTATTGTAGCTTATGGCTCATATGATTGGATGATACTGATTAGCTTAATACGTGACCGGCTGTGATCCTCTCGAAATTAGTTTATGAATAAACCCCACTTTGTGTGTTTATACGGTATGTATTTGTCATCAGCCCATTAAAAACTCACTGATCCTCTAGAATCAGTTAGGAAGCAGTTATATAAGATATGTTTCTACCTTTTAAAATACTGTGAATTTCCTTTATTTAGTGAATTTCTTCCTCTTAATGTGCTGGAAGTTTGCTTAAAAATACAACATTGTAGATACTGTATGAAACATGTATGGGTCTAGTGCGTGCACAGAATGTGACTATTATAATATTGATTCAGTCTCAGGTGAAAGAAAGAAGGGAATTTAGACAGAAAAAAGTCTCTATCATTCTCTCTCTCTCTCCAAGCAAAATGAAATCTAGCTGCTATGATACAATAATGTCATCTTGTCAGGCCGTTCTCCTCCACCGAATGGCAGCCCTTTAAATGCACTGACATAAAATATCTGTCTGCTGCAATCTCATCCTGCCATTTGCAGCAATTATTCTTGCAGAAAAAAAGAAGGAAGGTCGTATCACAATGCCAGTAGACGATCAATTGGATAGATTCACTCTCTTCCACTTTTCCTTTCTAAAGTATTGAGCAATTTCATTCATTTCCATTGCAACAGGTTGTGTTTTCTGTTTGTAGCCAGTTGGATGCTTAGTGCGGGGTAGTTTACCGTGGCTCATTAGGGAATTGCATTATAATTGGTTCTCGTTGAAGTCAACGTGGAACGATATTCGCAACGGGAGTGAGAAACAATCCGATTTTAAGAGCTGGCTCACGTTCAAATTATGAATTGGAATGACATGGCGGGCAATTTACTGAATTAGATTCAAATACATTCAACACAGGCTCAAAACAGAGAAGTTTATCAATCCAGCAGGACAAAATGAGCCAATGTTAAATTGATTTAAATAAGGCAGACTTTTGGAGAGCTTGTATAATAGAGGATATACACACACTGCTGTTCTAAAGAGACTTTTTTATGTTTTGAAAAGAAGTCATAATGTCAGCATACATTTATTTTCATTCAGCTTAGTCCCTGATTCATCGCTTAAATGGATCAGCAGTTTTATTCACAGCACCTCATCCTTCAGTTTCTCATCAAATCATAAATAATCAAATGCTCTCTAATCAAATACCAAAACTTTCTACAGTTAAACTAAGAGAAAACTGAAGTCATTACATTTGGGAACAGAGAAGGTTCTAAAGGTGAATGCGTACCTTGGTTCTAAGGGTCAACCAACAAAAATAAGGTCAAGAATCTTATTGTTATTCTGAAGTCAGATATGAGTTTCAGTATTTATGTCAAAGCAGTAAGTACATCAGCATACTATCATTTCAAAAACATTGCAAGAATTAGATGCTTTGTTTCCAGTGAGGACTTGTTCATGCTTTTATCAGCAGTAGGGTAGATTACTGTAATGGACTCCTCACTAGCCTTCCCAAAAATACAGTCAGACAGTTGCAGCTCATCCAGAATGCGGCTGCCAGGATTCTGATTACCTTTTACCTTTAACCTTTAGGATTGTGATTACCTTTTACTTTTAAACTAGTTACCTTTAATGGTCCTGTATAAATGTTTTTGACTCTTCTAAAGCATAAGAATGCCATAATATTTTTGCAGACATTTAAGAAATGTGCTAAGTGAACATTCTTGTTGATCTGAAAAAGAATGCTGAAGTCAGATATTCTGCTTTGAAAATGTGCTTCCGGAATGTCTGTCTTTGTTTTGGTCCCTTTAACCCGCCCACTGCCAGTTTAGCCCATTATATTTCAGCACCCTGGGTTGACTTGGTGTGATTCATTCAGTCATGAAGTCTCTCAGAGCATGCATCCGTGACAGAAAATGCAACCGGTGGACAGTAGCAGACTCCGAAGTGAGACGCTGATTCGGAGGGCCATATGAGGTGGTTATTGATTAGCAAATAACATAAACAATACAAATGTAAACATTAGGTGAGCAAGTTACATTGTAAACCCCCTGACAAGATTTGGCTGTTTGTACCAGACCCTACACAACAGAAATTTAAATACAGCCATTCAGAACCACAGAATAGTGCACTCATTGCACCCCAACAAAATAGTAAGGTTTACAATCTAGTTAATACATATTAAACATTATTTTAATATTTAAAATTATTAAACATTCATGCTGAATCACTGATGTTTGTCACCGTGAGTCACAGTTTTAAATGGTCCAAATGGTTTATTTTGTTTTCAATATCTGCTGCTGCTTTCAGTAGTATGGCAATAAATGTTATGTAAAATGGCATTCAAACTCACATTATTAGAATTTAACACTGAATAAAGCACATGAGGTGTATCTGAGGTGATCATTTTCAATCCATCCTGTTGTTCAGCTGCAAGAAATAGAAGGCGTTTCTAAAATATAAATTTCAAGTTTCGATTAGAACAAAAACCAAGTCAATCTGGCAACCTGCTTTTTTGTTCAACCACTGGGTGTCAAACCTACATACAGCACCATTACAACATGTAGAAAATCCATTGAATATTTATGTTTCAGTGTGCTACAGAGTCCTTCAAGAAAGTCTGATATGTTAATTTGGTACTCAAGAAATATCTTTACATATTCCTTGATGAATATATGTTCAAAAGAACTTTTTGTGAAAGAGACACATTTCATAACATTATAAAAGTTTTTTTCTTACTATTAATTCATGTTAAAAGTTCATACATTTTGATGAAGGATTACTTTTAAGACTACTCATAAATTGTGCACAGCATGAACAGGGATGTGTATTCATTTACATTAAGACTATTTTAATGTAGTTTTCAAAGGATATTCTTAATTTCCATCTTTTTCCTACTTTTTCCTCTGTGCACTGATCTTTTTTTTTTAACATCTCTTAGTCACCTGGGGGATGAGAGAAAAAATAACTCTAGAAAGTTATAGATAATTAATAAGTGATCTATTATAATGAATGCTGATTTATGAATGCAGAAATATGTATATTGTACATATGCTTTTGATGCATGTCCTATTGGAGACATACTGTGTGTAGTTTCTGTCTATATATAATTGTGCTGATTCGTTATTAACATCTAGCCAAGTTGATTATATTTTAACTTTTATTTTTAAATTAAATGTACATTTATAATAGGGCCACGTTGGATCTTCTTAGTGTTAAAATATAGAAAAGTATATATATTTATGTTAGTTTGACTGACTGATCTCCCTGAATGTTTTACAATTTTTTTTGAAGAATTGTTTTTTAATTCTTTTTTAAAAAAAAATTTATATTTTCTAATCACCAAAATTTAACTAATTATGAAGACTTCTTCTGATGATCTCTGAAATGTGAAGTGGTGTCATTAGCATATCAATCAGGAACTGTAAACCAGGCTGCAAGTTTTTGTCTTGCCTCAAAGTCATCTGCAAGTGTGTTTAAATACATGGTTACAGAGGCGTAACCGGGGGAACGGGGGGATACGTCCCCTACAGACCATTTAGAAACAGGTGATTAATAATTATATGAACGTATGACCTCATACAGCTGTCCCCCCCACTTTTAAAATGTCCGCTATGCCCCTGCATGGTTATAAATCAATTATTATTAGTTTTCATTTAAATGCATAATATAAAACATTTTGTAAGATCATAAAGAGCAATAGCTGATTAGCTCAGCAAGTTGTTTTCCCATTATCCGATTTTTTTTCCCTAGAAATTAAACACCATGTTTCATATTTCAATATCATATTTTCAAGATATTACTTTTTTAAAATTAGTAGCTAGTTTGTAGGCTTTTGCGCAATCTCATTCATATGAAAATGTATTGTTAAAAAAAGACATACATACTAAAAACATACTTGCAAATAATAAACAAAAAGAGATGAATTAGCATGAAATCGAATTGGTAAGAAATTATGTACTTCACTTTTTGCACGTTTAAGGCATCAATTGTCAACAGCAGACTTCATGGAGCCATATCAGTTAAAAAAAATACATTTACAAAATGAAATTCATATATGCACATATTTACATTTACAAAATCAATTTTGTAAATTCAAAACACAATTCCTTAATAATTCACAATTCATAAATATAACAAAGTAAAAATCTGAAATATTTTAGAAAAAATAATTAGATTTGTGTCTTATTATGAATCATGCTCAGAATTTATGAATTGGATTTGTGTATTTTTTAATCATGTTTTAAATTTTACAAATTGGATTTGTGTATATGAATCGTGCTTTGAATTTACGAATTGGATTTGTGTATTTTTAAATTGTGTTTTGAATTCACAAATTGGATTTGTGTATTTGTGAATCGTGCTTTGCATTTACAAATTGGATATATATTACAAATTGGATATATATATATATATATATATATATATATATATATATATATATATATATATATATATATATATATATATATATATATATATATATATGGCTTAAGTAAACAATGCAATCAAACTATTACCGTCATGTATTTTCCGACAAGATCCAAACACACGGCTAAGAGTAAAGGATCACACACACACACACACACACACACACACACACACACACACACACACACACATTGCGAAATGCGGAGGTTTTTTCTTTCCATTCGGCCTGCATTATTAAATTTCATAATACTCTCACCAGTCCTTACTCCTTATTTGCGTCTAATACACCAGTTTGTCACGGGGGCATGAATGATATGTTCATGAGTGAGGGTGAAACTGCCGAACTGCAGTTAAAGACACCCAAAATTACAGGAAACTCTTACATGAAAGCACTTCACGTAAACACCTTAATTATATTATTGTCTATTAAGCCAAATAACTAGATTACAATTGTCCATTTAAGCGTAGTAAGTTGTGTCTTCGAAGTAAGGGAAAGATCCAGAACGGCATCCTGCTGATTTGATTCAGAAGGGCAATTTTTTTGTCAGATGGCTTACTGGTCAGGTATACATCCGCACTAAATTATCAAGGTGAAAGTCATCATATCTTGCATAGAATAGACGCAGTCCCAACCCAATTTTAAGAATAGATTAACCGCGATTTTATTTATTTACTTATTTATTTATTTTTATTTATATTACGGTCCACCACTAATGTAAATATTCTCATTGTCTTTATGTTGGATCTACTGGTTGAGACAGCCTTGACCCAAAAAACTTGCTCTTGACAGTCGTTTAATAAGTCTGGCAAAATAACAAATATTTAATTTACATATGTTCTAAAACATTTTACAGACACAGTGTTAAGAATTTTTTGTAATACTTAAAAAAAAATACTTTTGTACACAGTATTGAGGTGGAGTATGAACTAATAATACTATTACTATTTTACTGTAGGGCAGTTTTGCGGTATGTTACTGTATTTTTAAAGTTGCATTGTGAAAATTACTTACGATAGTTTTGCGATAAATATATAGTTACGATAAATAGTTACGAAAGTTTTACGATAAATATATACAATACTGTCAATATATATAGAGCAAGATAAATGGTGCTCTAAATGTAAATATCATATTTTTGCTGTAATTAATTTACAGTAAGTTACTGGAGAACTGCTGCCAGTTAGTTACTGTAGATTATACAGGAAATTATTAACAGTTTGTAGATTTATATTTGATGTCACACCAGTACTGTTATAATTTTTAATCTAAAGTCACGCTCCAGATGCTATCCCAGTGATTACTTAGTAAAAAATGTCACATATTCATTATGAATGTTTGACACAGATTAGAGTTTAACAGGTGCGACATTTTGTTTGATCCTGAATCATTATAACATCATTTAATGCTCAAATGCCACCTTAACTTTGGCATAACGCTATAAATTTGCTCTCTCTTTGTGGCCTACGGTTGACTGTCACCATCAAAAAAAAAAAAAGAAAAAAAAATCCTCCGCACCACCCAGATAGATAAACCTCTCCTCAATCATCTGAGACCTGTCAGCGACTAAAACGGCTCATTAATAGCTAAATGAATCACATAATAAAGCCCCTGGCATACCGCTTGGTGCAGCGCTATACGTTCACGTCATCTTTATTGATCCAGCTCCTGAGGGTTGATATACAGCACCGATCTAATTGTGTTCAGTGAAGAGTTTATGGTGTTTGCGAGGAGAGGCATCTATTAAAGGCTGCTTGGCTAGAAAGCCATGTGACCACCTGTCAACAAAAGCCCTGAGATGAAATGGTGCCTCTGTCATTAAAAATAATAGCGACAGAAGAGTGGAAACTGTGGGGGGAAAAAACAGCCTTTTATAAAATCTGCCTTGCAAGGGACAGAGGCTACGGTGATAGACGAGAGGGAGAAAACATGCGGGAGAAAAAGTATAACACCAGAAAACACAAGCACAAAGTGCTAATTAGAGAAAGCGAAGGCTTTTCGGAGTCGCTTTTTGAGATCATTTAAACAGGATTTCTCATTCCCACTTTGTCACTCCCAGAATGCATTGGTGTTGGGAATGCATGGCAGCGCTTTCTGGCAGAAGGTGTTCACAACATTGTGAACAATGTCAGCACTGTGAGGTTCTGAGGGAGCCACACTTCGTCTTTTGGTTTTTGTTACGTTATTGATATTCCAGAAACCCTGTATCCATATATATATTAGAATACAGAATTATTAGCCTATTATAGCCTTTTAGCCCCCCTGAATTATTAGTTAGCCCCCTGTTTATTTTTCCCCAATTTCTGTTTAACGGAGAGCAGATTTTTTCAACACATTTCTAAACATAATAGTTTTAATAACTCATTTCTAATTACTGATTTATTTTATCTTTGCCATGATGACAGTAAATAATATTGTGACTAGATATTTTTCAAGACACTTCTATACAGCTTAAAGTGACATTTAAAGGCTTAACTAGGTTAACTAGGTTAACTAGGCAGGATAGGGTAATTAGGCAAGTTATTGTATAATCATGGTTTGTTTGAAAAAAAAAATAGCTTAAAGGGGCTAATAATTTTGACCTTAAATGGTGTTAAAAATAAAAACTGCTTTTATTCTAGCCAAAATAAAACAAATAAGACTTTCTCCAGAATAAAAATATTATCAGACACACTGTGAAAATTTCCTTGCTCTGTTAAACATCATTTGGAAAATATTTTTAAAAAAAAATTAATTCAAAGGGGGCTAATAATTTTGACTTCAACTGATATATGTATATATATATATATTATAAGTATATATATATTATATATATATATATATATATATAGATATATATATATATATATATATATATATTATATATATATATATATATACAGTATATTATATACAACACACTACCTTAACAAAAGTCTTGTCGTCGTTCCCAGTTGTATAATAACTTGACTTCTAGTTGATCATTTGGTATCAGAAGTGGCTAATAGAAAAGGCAAAGGCCTCTAATTATGCTTATTTTACAAAAATAAAATATGATCATGCCTTGATTTTTATTAGGACAGTAAGGTCAGACTTGCTGAGACAAAATCTTGTCACTCAACAGAAACAATGTACAATATAGAAATAAAGTCATGGTGCAGTGGAAAAAGGATAAATATTGTATATGACTCCCATGACTCAATCACTTATTATAAAGTCATCTGGAATGGCAAAAGAGCGTTCTTGCAGGACTCCCAGAGTTCATCAGGATCTTTAAATTCATCTTCAATGCCTCCTCCTCCATCTTACCCCAGACATGCTCAATAATGTTCATGTCTGGGTGACTGGGATGACCACTCCTGGAGTACCTTGACCTTCTTTGCTTTCAGGCACTTTGATGTGGAGGCTGAAGTATGAGGAGCGCTATCCTGCTGAAGAATTTGCCCTCTCCTGTGGTTTGTAGTGTAATGGGCAGCACAAATGCCTTGATGCCTCAGGCTGTTGATGTTGCCATCCACTCTGCAGCTCTCTTGCATAAACCCATACTGAACTTAACCCCAAGCCATGATTTTTCCTTCACCAAACTTGAGTGATTTCTGTAAGAATCTTGGATCATTGCTGGTTCCAATAGGTATTCTGCAGTATTTGTGATGATTGGGATGCAGTTCAACAGATGATTCTTTGGAAAAAATCTACCTTCCAGCCACTTTTCCAAACAATCAACTTGAAGTCAAGTTATTATTTGTTGATCTTACAACTGGGATCGACAACAAGACTTTAGTCAGGGAGTGTTATAGCACTATTACACACAACCAAAGGTGACCACTGTGTGCTGCACAATACAAATCAAAATAAGAAATATATACAATTATAGCAAAACAAACATTCTCACTGATAAAATGCCAATCAAAGGTAAGTTTTTAACCTATATTTAAAACAGACAGAGATTATTTAATCCCCACAGAAAGGCAGAGCATTTCAGTCATGACTTAGAGATGCTGATAATCTCAGGTTTGATGACCGAAGAGACCGACCAGGCTGATGTTCAGTCAAAAGATCTCAAATGGAACTCAGCTGCTCTCATTCAGCTCTAGAAAAACTCAATCAGTCAATCAACCTTACCACGCGTTTACATCGATAAGCAAGCTCGGGCAATATCCGTGTGTTTTGGATGGTGTGGGCATCAAAAA
This sequence comes from Danio aesculapii, assembly GCF_903798145.1. Lineage (NCBI taxonomy): Eukaryota > Metazoa > Chordata > Actinopteri > Cypriniformes > Danionidae > Danio > Danio aesculapii. The sequence goes on from NC_079439.1 coordinate 11,028,507, forward strand.
CGGTGAAATCAGGTAAACTTTATGGTACTGAGCCTAGTACGAGATACGGTGGAAATCTGTCAGAAGTTGCTAGTCCACCACTATTGAGAGGATTTCAGAGAATGCAACCTTTGGTTTCAAGCACATTAGGCAAAATAAAATCAGAGGTTGATTATTGTTATTGCGATAATCCCCAATTTGTAAGGAGGCACACAAAATAACGTTAACATTTGAGCTTCTGATGCTCTTGTTGGCACAGTAAGTATTTTTGTTTTTTGTAGGCGACAAGAAAAAAAAAGTCATTTGCTAAGATGACCTGTCCAAACTTTGACCCTCTGCATTCTGGTTACCGTCACCCTATATACATTCTGGAGTACGCTAAATACTCCCAGTAGCTACGTCTTTTAGCAGTTTTGGTTTTGCAAATCTACCAGAGGCCGCTGTATATGCTTTTTGAGATCATTTGCGCCTGCTGTTCTCACATAAATCCACCAGAGGTCACTGTCGACTGACTGACTGACTGACCGACCGATCAACTGATCCACCCTCCTCCTTCACTAAACCCAACAGACAGTGCTGTCAAAAGCATCCAGAAAAAGAAAAACCCTCATGGCAGCCTGATTTTTACCACATTTTCAGATTTTACCACATTCTCACCCTGTTATTTTATTTTTGGGTTTTGTTTTGTCTTACACTTGCTTTCTGGAACCGTTCTTTAAAACCCCGTCTGTCACGGTTTATGGGTCTGTGTGTTCTTTCCTGTTTGTTATGTGTCATGCCATGTATGTTGTCGTGTGCGAGGTATGTGTTTGTTTACCTTTTGTACTGACAGTGTGCTCTTGAATCAGCTGACTTAATCGTGTTGTCCAGCTGATCCCTGTTTCACTGGCTATATATTCAGTCAGTGGTTACTACTGGTTATCAGTCAGTTGTTTGTTCTTGTCCCTGTCTGTTTGTCACTCATGATCTCTGCTGTCTGTTCGTCGGAATGACGACTTCGTTTGGCCAGGTTGGCACTCTTGTTTTAGCCTTTGCTTTCTCATTGTCTCTGGCTTCCAGCCATTTTGTATCCTTTGATATATATTTTCTGTTCTATAATAAATATCACTTGCTATTGGATCCTCTCTGTCTGGTGTTGTGACACCGTCGTTGCGGTCAGCCCATTTTTGGAGATCATTTTGGAGATTTGCCCATGCGATCTCTGCATGGGCAAACTTGACGAACGGCGTCATACCGCCCCGTAGCATTGTTTAAAAATGTAATGCAGCCATACTTGCTCTGGCTACTTAATTTGCGATCTCCAAAAATGTATATAGGGCTACGTTTTCAAAATTAGCCTATGTTGGATAACATAAGGCTAGTCTAACTTATCCTCGCATTGCCCAATTTATTATAATGTCATACTGTAAGGGACACTTAAATAGTAAACAGTGATACAATAACAATGTTTCTTTATCTCTTTCTCTCTCTTGAATGCTCCTAATTGCAAGTCGATAATAAAAAATGAGTATATTTCTTTTTTTAATGAATAATTCATGAATTAATTACATTTAAACTTTGTCGATGTAGCATTATTGTAAACTATGAGCCTGATACATTAATATTTAAAGTATACTTATTATAAAAGCTTGGATACACAGAGCAGGCCTATTTATGCATGATTATTAAGAGTGTCTCTGTGGAGGTCATCAGAGAAGCAATTAGAAGTTTCCCTGAGGGAAGTCGCAGGAGGGACCAAGACATATGGAGAGAGTTAGAAAGATCCTGCCTGCTTTTGTGCTTCATTCGCCATGGTGACCTGAAAGATAAATTGTTTACTTGGTTAAAGTTTTAAAACGTTCCCCACCTGCCAATATTTATGTCATGGTGCCTCTGAAATGATGTCAACATATATAGGGGAGTTTGGACGACCTTGAGCGATTTCTTGAAAGTTGGAAGGTAATGGAGCGTTTTATTTAATTGGAGTTGGTTCAGAACTGACATTGCAAGCTGATATGAAAAAAAGAGATACTAAATAAATCCACCGCTTCAGTTTCCCCTGCAGCGCATCTATGGCGGCATTAACCATGAAATCAAGTCAATTTGGTCAACGGCCAGCAGATGGGCGACTGAAGGTGGTAATTATCTTTCATGACAAGTTTGCATATTTCCCCCGCAAGCTCTAACAAGACGCTAACGCTCTTTTAGCTCAGAGACTTGCTGAGGCGAATTCACACAAACGTCAGATTAATTGGACATTACGTTGGCTCATCATCGCTGACCACTCGGGGTGTGTGCTTTATTTCACACGTTCATTGTGTTGATGAAACTTGCAGCAGCCCAGCAAGCCCTGGAGGATATAGTGTGTTCCAGGCTTTACATTGTTGTGGTGAATGGCTTGAGCATGATGGTTAATGGGTTTTTAAAATGAAATTTGGGACACACTTTATTTTAAGATACAATTCATGGTATTGACAAATTAACTAGGATTTTTATCTAAATTAAGAACTAATTCAAGGGTAATTAATAGTAAGGTAATAGTTTGGTTTAGATTATATATACGATAATGGATGTGGAAGACCATGATACTTTATAGATACTAATAAACAGTCAATAATAATAGGTAAGAAAAGTAGGCCCACACGAAGCTGCGTGCGCAGAAATCCGCAGATTTCCGCAGAATTTTAGCCCATCATTGATTCTGTTAGTTACTTGAGTAAATGTGTGTAAATTTATATGTATTCAGATTTTACATTAATTACAGTAATATTATTGACTAATATGAATCTATTCATATGGTTTATTTACAATACAGTCTGTAAAGTTATATTTTCCGTCTTTTAGTGATGTTTTGTAAACAAATTTCGGGAGGAGCACAAGCAGAAGTTTCAGTATCAAATACGTCATTGACAATTATTCTATTATCCATTCAGTTCTTGACCAAACCCCTATATATACCAAAGCTGTCTTACATGCAGCATCTCACGACTTTAGCATCCCTCCACCACCCCAACACCTCACCTCTTAAGCATTACAATCCCGGGGTAAGCGTTCTGGGGACTTCGCTCGAATCCCAATTCCTCTCTGTTTCCTGATAAGGGGAATAACTCGAGTTGGGGTGTCTCCCCGAGCTCAGAGCCCTCTCCCCGGACAGCACGCCAAATATGCTTTATTCTGAAACGACTGCAAGTGTGAACTCGTGAAGTAGATTACATGTGAGAAATGCTTTGTTTACCAAATAAAGTGGATCTAACTGGATTTGTATTGTACACATTAAATACAAGTTAAAAAGGTATTACTTTTTTTTCATATATTAAGGTTTTAGTTTAGATACTCCCAAAATCATTCCGCATAAATCTGCAGATATTTAACAAAAATTTTGTGCAGAAATAGCAAAAACTGTCCGCAGATTCCATCTGGCCATAGTAAAAAGTAGTTAATAGTGGGAATTGGCACTTAAACTTTTAAAAAGTTAAGCTTATTAGTGACCATGACTTTATCAGTTACTAATAACTTTAACTAATTAACTACTAACTAATAGCTTTTAACGATTATAGTTATTATATACACTCACCAGCCACTTTATGAGGTACACCTGTCCAACTGCTCGTTAATGTAAATTCTGCTGCGAAATTCGTAGGGTAGCGTCAGAATTTTGCGTCAACAACACGAAAGCATGAATCCATTCTACCTTGTGTCAACAGTTCAGGGTGGTGGTGTAAGGGTGTGGGAGGATATTTCTTGGCACACAATTGAGCATTGTGTCATCGCCACAGCCTACCTGAGTATTGTTGCTGACCATGTCCATCCCTTTATGACCACAGTGTACCCATGTTCTAAGCAGGATAAAGCGTGAATCAAATCAGACTGGTTTCTTAAACATGACAAGGAGTGACACAGTCACCAGATCTCAATCCAATAGATCACCTTTGGGATGTGGTGGAACGAGATGATTCGCATCATGGATGTGCAGCAGACAAATCTGTAGCAGCTGTGTAATGCTATCATGTCAATATGGAGCAAAATCTTCCAGTACCTTGTTGAATCTGTGCTAGTAAGGTGTACCTAATAAAGAGGTCAGTGAGTGTATAAACTGTTAACCTATAGTTATACATTAAAATATGTGTTATATAGACAAACATAGAATCAAACATATAAATCATAGAAGTATTTCTAATAATTGTGCCCCATGGCTGATTTGTCAAGCCCACTTACCTGCATCGAATACACTCTCACATCCTACAGTAATGCGATGCATCGCATGTGTGCTTTATTAAAAAGATAGGTCTTTAATGTAATTTTAAATGAAGAGCCAGTGTCTGAGCCTCTGACATTATCAGGAAGGCTATTCCAGAGTTTAGGAGCCATATATTCAATTCAATTCAATTCAATTCAATTCACCTTTATTTGTATAGCGCTTATACAATGTAGATTGTGTCAAAGCAGCTTCACATAAAAGGTCACAGTAAATAGGAACAGTGTAGTTCAGTTTGTAGTGTTTAAGTTCAGTTCAGTTTAGCTCAGTTCAGTGTGGTCAGTCCATATATGAGAAGGCTCGACTTCCTTTAGTGGACTTTGCTATTTTGGGTACTACCAGAGGCACTGAGTTTTAAGTTTTAACTCAATTGTTAATAGAATTTGTCATAATTTATTCACCTCAGATTTGAACTGAAGGGAGTCATTTTGCTTATAAAGCTATGGTCTCAAACTCAATTCCTGGAGGGGCCGCAGCTCTGCACAGTTTTGCTCCAACCACCTCCAACTCACACGTGCTTATAGTCTCTAGTCTTGAACACCTTGATTAGTTGGATCAGCTTTGTTTGATAAGGGTTGGAGCAAAACTGTGCAGAGCTGCGGCCCTCCAGGAATTCAGTGTGAGACCTATGGTATAAAGATTGCTGTGCCAAACGTAACATAGAAGCAGCATTAATGTATAATATTTGTGCCATATTCCAAGTTTTCAACTCTGCCAAGATGCATTGCACCAAGTCTGATGTCAGTGACAAGACTAGTGACATGTAAAACCACAGATGTCAAGCCTGATGTATTGCAGCTTGCTAGCCATATTTAGTGTATTAAATGTACTGTATGATGTTAAAACACTTTTTTTTAGGGATTTGCTAATCAAATTTGATTAATAAATGTTAAGATGCCTATATTAGCAGATGATTACTGTAGATTTGTCAGTGTTGAATACCCATCCATTGGGAAGCAGGAGAAATTGTGTATGCTAGTGTTTTTATCATGGGTTTTGTTGTTTTTATGAGCTAAAAAAAGAAGAAAAATCTAAAAGTGATTCCAACATGGTTGTTTCTTTCATTATAGCAGTGTGGTGTACTCCTCTGTGTTTTTTCTTTTCTTTAAAGGGCCAATATATTCCCTGTTTACAGCATGTAATATAAGTCTCAAGTGTTCCCACAATGTGTTTGTGAAGTTTCAGCACAAAATGCTGCATCATGCTAATTGCTAATGCTAATTGTTTATTATATTATGCTATAATAGCTTATTTCATGGTTGAAGCAAAAACATATGCTGCATCCCGATTCATCTACTTACTGTGTACTACTTCCTAAAAGTATGTACTTTCTCATCACACAAAAGTGTCAAGAAAGTGTCTAACAGGAGTGTATGCAAACCTTGGGACATACTACTTCCTCATTAATGGACTGTTCTGCTGCTTACTAACGTATGCTTAAGTTATCTTGCTACTTCATTAGGTTGCCGCAGGTCTTAAAAAGTATTAAAAGTTGATAAATCATTTTGAGAAAATTAAGGCCTTAAAACGTATCAAAAAGTCCTAATCCTGTTTTTAGGAGGTCTTAAATTTTCTTCAGCATTGTCCAAGTTTTGTTCAAGTGTTTAACTCCAAGAAAGCATAAATATATTTATTTTCCTCTATTGGTTCGGGCCGGGTGCGTCCGGCCAAGCTCCTTTGTCTGGTTGATGTCAAGTAATTTGCGACAAACGCAGGAAGGTGATGTGACACTGTCCACATGACCTTCGAAACCATAGAGCAGGGCTATTCAATTGGCAAGGCAATTGTTCCGGCCCTCCAAATAGTGTGACCCAAGACATCAAAAATAAATTTAGTTCCAGTCGAAAAACGGCTGATATAGTTATGAAGTGACGTGTGTTATACCCTGATCATCCACATTTATTTATTTCATATTATTTCCTACAAAAATTGGAGATGAAGCAGCACATTAAATTCCCTTTACGGTAACATATTTTGTCAGTCATTCCAAGTTTAAAAGAAAGTCAATTTAAAAAGACGTTAAATAAACATAATATGACTGCTTTAAAATTCAAAACCCACATTTTTACTCTTATCATGGCTCTCGACCTTGGTGTAATGTTTCGTAAGTGAGGACAAAATTTTCTTCTCTATCTATCTCTCTCTCTCTCTCTCTTTCTCTCTGTTGTATGGCAGTCTTTCAAGACAGATGGTTTTCGTTGACTGTTCCCATCACTTAGCTCATGCCCCAGCTGCGTTGAGTTCATTGCGCACGAGGAATGTTGAAAAATGTTTTGAAAACATGTCAGTTTATTGTAGGGGTCTTTACTACGGTGGCAGAATCCCAAGTCAGCTGACTAATTTCCATTTTGCATGTGATGAAAATGCATTCAGATTGGAGGAGATTCACTGTGACATGGATGCTTGATGGAAATAACATAGAATTGGCTGACAGAAATGGAATTAAATGTGAGTGCAAATGTCTATTTTAGCCATCCTCATCAGATCATTAGGATGGCATATTCACTAAATAAAACACTTTCTTTTTATAATAATTGGAAGGAATTGGTGTTTTTGGTGTCTGTTCAGTTCAGAACGTTTATACTATCTAACAGTAGTTAACAGTAGCTGTTTTTATTCGAAGATGCAAAAATCACATAAGACTTAAAGCAGTCTTTCCATCCAATGAGTCAAAACAAACAAAGCACCACTTCCTAATAAACTTGCACCAAATATCAAAAGAAAATGGAACTTGCTGTGGTAGGAGAAGCCACTGTGGGCTTTTTATCCTATAGAATAAATTACTTGCACCTCAGAAGATGAGGACAAATGTAATGAATGTGCTTGGCTTTTGAAGATGTGAAACGCTCGTTAGGAGAGCAGTTCTTGACATTTCAGCAAGATACTTCTTGAGGTCATAAATACTGAACCACAGTGAGGACAGACTTTGGCTGAGGGATTTTTAAATGACCAAAACAACATTTCAGATGTTTTACGGTTCTATTTAATTCAATTTAATTCAGGCTTATTTGCATAGTGCTTTTTCACAATAATTATTGTTTCAAAGCAGCTTTATGAAAGGTACAAATTATTGCATTACAGTAAAAAAAAAGGTTAGTAGTCAGGATACCTTTTTGAGTTACTAGTAACTTGATCATTTATATATAAATATGATAATTTTTTTACCTTTTTTGAACTCTAGCAGCTAACTGAAGTTTAGTAATAGAGGATGCCGGGCAATCAGCCAACAGAACGTTACAGTAATCCAGCATAGTGGTCATAAAAGCATGAACTAAGTTTTCTATATCTAAGATACAGTTAAAGTCAGAATTATTAGCCCCCCCCTTTATTTTTTCCACAATTTCTGTTTAACGGAGAGAAGATTTCTTTCAACACATTTCTAAACATAATAGTTTTAATAGCTCATTTCTAATAACTGATTTATTTTATCTTTGCCATGATGACAGTTAATAATATTTGACTAGATATTTTTCAAGACACTTCTATACAGCTTAAAGTGACATTTAAATGCTTAACTAGGTTAATTAGGTTAGGGTAATTAGGCAAGTTATTGTAAAATGATGGTTTGTTCTGTAGACTATCGGAAAAAATATAGCTTAAAAGAGCTAATTAAAACAAGCGAATTAAAACAAATAAGACTTTCTCCAGAAGAAAAAAATATTATCAGACATACTGTGAAAATGTCCTTGCTCTGTTAAACATCATTTGAGAAATATTTAAAAAAAGAAGAAAAAATTCAGAGGGGGCTAATAATTCTGAATTCAGCTGTAGATATCATGTTTCTTGGCTTAGCAATAATTCTCAGATGAAAGAAGGCTAAGATATGGTTTACAGAAGTTAAGTTGCTGTCTAATATAACACCTAGATCTTTTACAGTAGAGCTAATACTAGCATTATATCACTCTAATTGCAGGTCAAGTTGTGAGATCTGCTGTGTAGAGAAGTTTGGCCTGATTAGTAATACTTCTGTATTGTCTGAATTTAAAAGGTCATCCAGTCTTTTACATCTTGAATGCACTCAATGTATGATGTTGGTTGTCCAATAAGGCCATCCCATCATGCCCATTTTTGTTATCACATGATTTATGGAAAAAAAACACACACATACTGGTATTTATTCAATAAATCTCTTTCTATAATACTTTATGCACAATTTTTTTCTTGCCACCTTTTTGTTGTGCTTTGACGCTCAGTTTCTCAACCTGTCTTTACATTTTCAAGTGCTTTGTTTTGTCAATTTCCAGGTGGAACTACTGAAAGAGAATATAGTATATAGAAAAGTCAAATAAAACAGAAAGGAAACAAGCCCTGCATTACCACCATACCAAGTTGTGGAAAAAAAATTATCCCTTTCAAATGAGTTTGTCGTATCTTATGTGTCAGCAGCGCATTATGTTGGAGAGAGCAGCTGTCAGAACGAAGCTGTATTGAGAAGAAAGCTGCAAAGATTGAATTACTTTCCTCTCTGAAGGCTGACTAAAAACACATCAACAGAATAAAAAGTAGTTTTGACATGACGGCTCTGATACAGATATCTTATCTCTCAGTCAAACTTTCTGGATATTGAGAAAAAAAAGTAGAACAAAATATTTTTTGCTGCTTTTTAATTTTATTTTTTTCCTTTTTTGAGGCTTTTATCAGTAGGTCAGGAAAACAAAGCACAATGCTCTAGCTTTTATCCTGGACTGTCAAAACTAGCCAATTATTTAGAGAGTATTCTAGCGTTTCGAGTGTTTTTGATATAATTATTATCAGCTTATTGTTGATTCAATGTGTGTACTCATTTAAGTTGAGCTGTATATATATATATATATATATATATATATATATATATATATATATATATATATATATATATATATATATATATATAATATAATATATTTAATATAGTAAATTTATTTTCAATTCTAAAATATTTGCAGGTAAAACTATTATAATATATAAATGTTTAAAACGTTACTTTAGCATGTAAATAAAGGATATTTTATTTTGGTGTACAGCTGTGTTGTACTCACTCCACTGAAGACATCCATTAGCCTACATAATTAATTTGTTAAGCTCAAAGATTTGTTTTAAAAGCAAACAAATAAATGAATAATAATAATGAAGTGTGGTAAAAAAAAAAACTGAGCTATAGCCAAACACACGTCCTATTCTTATGACCCATATGGTCCAAAACCCGACATGTGGACAAATCTAAGCTTGTTTTTATTAAAACAAATACAAATATGCATATAATAAATAATAATGCTATTATTAATAACATTATACAAAAGCAAGTTGTTGTGAACAAACTGAAAAAGCCCCCTGAGAAGAAGCAGGGAGGCAGTGGTTTTTATATTCATGTGGAAAATAATAATTTTTGTAATATTTTAATCCTTTAATTCTTTTTCATTTGTAAAGATTGTTTGTGTATTGCTGTACATCCTGTGTGAATTAAGCAATGTGTAAGCGATGGACCTGCTTTCAGCTGGTCTATTGCACAGTCTATTTTAGTTCCTCAAAATAGCAGCGCACCAACAAAGCGCCTTAACACACTTCTTTTCTAGACCGGAACACCCATAAGTCTACAATGTGCCGCAAATGGATTTGCTATATAAAACAGCAAAATTAGGGTTGCACTGGTCTGAAAATAGCAACACATTGTGGCAAACATGTCTTGCGCCTTATTGTGCTGGGTGTATGATAGGGCCCAAAATCTCTGCAGTCTAAGAAGGTCCCCTGTTGGATAAGCAGACGTCACCCAGAGCTTCAGGTCCCCTCTTGGCATGTGTTTAAAAAATTTTTTATTAAAAGACTTATTTTCAGTTATATTGAAATATAGCTATATATCCTAAAAGAACATTTTGTATGTGCTTTTTATTTCATTACAATCATAGACTGTAAAATATATGGACGGAGTATCCGTGACGTCACCCATAGGTTTCTGAAGAGCGCAAAAGAAGCTACAAGTAGGCGCGGCCAACCGTCGCCATTTTGTTCGCGCGTCATCGCACCCACGGCGGGATACCAAACAAGGGCAAAGAGGCGGAGAGTGAGCGGAGCTACAGACACCTGCTGGCACTTTGCTTAGACCTGGCAGACAGACTTTACTTTGGGAGAAACACTTAATACTTTATTACCTGCGACTCGTTTGTATTCTGACCACATGTGCTTGGTTGTACACCATATCAATAAAGTGTTTAGACTTTCAAAAACACTGTTGTAACACAATGAGCCACTAAGCATTGTTCTTATGATGTTTTTCTACAGAAGGAAAACGCGAAATACGTCCAAACACTTCAGATATAGTCTGTGTTAGTAAATGCAAGACTATTGATGAACTCCAGCATAATACTGTATGACAACGCTTCAGATGACTGTTCTAGAGTCTACAGCTAATCAATCTGTCAGATTCTGGAGTGCTTTACGGGTCTAAAGAAAAATATTAATGATAAATGATCTTAAATAAAACAAATACATTTATAGAGATGGTATACAAGTATATAACTTTACTCACATGGGAAACGGAGGCCATGTGAATGGATTGTGAGCACAATTAAATGCACACAGCATCCCATATCATCTGATAATTGTAAGAAATAAGTCCGAAAGGCAGCTGACTGTGTAAAGCCACATAAAACAAAGCAAAAATACGATGAATATGCCGAGATCAGTGGCTAATCTGCCGGATTCAGCTGAGGTGAAGTGACGGTGACCAGCGAGACCTAGCTGTCACTCAAGTGGCCACGCCCTTAATTATGCAAACTTAATATAACCTAATATAAAGGAAATGGATGAGTTATAAAAAAATTCACCCCCCTCACAGTTGTCATGGAGGGTAATAATAGCTATATGAACCAAAATCGTTCTTTGTACCAGGCTGTAAACCTTTTTTTCTGCTGTAAAGTTGGCCATTCTAACAGTGGGCTCAATTGCAATTTGCTCTATTATGGAGCCAGGACTAGCGGAATTTTGATGAATTGCAGTTTCAGTTACTTCCGTATTGGCTTCCTGAGGGAGAGCGGGAGGTTGCCGCTTGATTAAAACAGGGTGTCCGCAGGGTCTTAAAAAGACTTAAAATGTGTTAAATTTCAAAAACAAAATTTGAGACTTTAACTTTTTAAGGTCTCAAATTTTGTTTTTGAAATTTAACTCACTGAAATGTGTTGTTGTAGGTAATTTTATGTTTCATGTCTTATTTTTTCATTGTCCATGTACAGCTACCCGATTGGTTCAACCAACAATTAATCTAAAAAAAGTTATGCTAAAAAAGTGTTTGTAAATAACTAGTTTGCTTGTTGTGACATTATTTAAAACATGTTGCTAATTTAGAATTTTAATGGGGCAAGTAAAAATCTTTTCCACTGGCCATTAGAACAAAATCCTTAGCGTTTAGTCCTGTATAAGTCAGAATTTATTCATAATGGTCTTAAAATGCTCTTTAAACGTCTTAAATTTCACATGGTGAAACCTGCAGAAACCCTGTAAAATGAGCAGAAATTCTAGTCCCTTCTTGGCCAGTATAGTGCGACAGTCTCCTCTTAGTGACATAGATGTGTGTGTGTGTATGGCTACTTTATTAAAATTAAAATAAAAAAATACTGTATATTAAAAGGGCTTTAAGACAATAATTATAATATAAAATAAAATATATTATATTTATTATAGGGCGGCACACAGCAAGAAGGTTGCTGGTTCGAGCCCCGGCTGCATCAGTTGGCATTTCTCTGTGGAGTTTGAATGTTCTCCTTGTGTTGGCGTGGGTTTCCTCCGTGTGCTCCGAACCAGCGACTTTCTTGCTGTGAGGTGACAGCACTACCTACTGCGCCACTGCGCAGATCAAGTTTTGCAGATCGCTGCGTTGGAAAGTTCAATCTTGGTGAACTCTGATCTGTGAAATCACATCACATGATCGAGGAGAGACCAATCGAGGATTAAAACATGACTCCAGAGTCCGGTCTCCGGACAGGAATTTAAAACATGGACCAATCGCTCGCTTTTTTATTGCCTAATCAAGTCTTGTTTAATCTTGCTCCTTTTCACAGCACCGTACGACAGAATTTCGCACGCACAAACTCTAGTGTGACTGCAGCATTATCCAGCATATGCTTTTTACCCAGCGGATGCCCTTCCAGCTGCAACCCATCACTGGGAAACACCCATACACTCTCATTCACACACATACACTACAGCCAATTTACCCTACCTAATTCACCTATAACGCATGTCTTTGGACTGTCTTTGGGAAACAGGAGCACCCAGAGGAAACCCACGCCAACACAGGAAGAACATGCAAACTCCAGACAGAAATGCCAACTGACCCATCTGAGGGTCGAACCAGCGACCTTCTTGCTGTGAGGCGAATGTGCTACCCACTGCGCCACCGTGCCACCCTCAGTAGTAAACAATACTTTATTTTTTATTTTGTTGTGTTGTCATAAAGGCACTTGAGGTGAAATTGAAAATATGCCTCCATAAAATATTAATTCCAGAGTAAACATTTATCTGTTAATAAAAATGCTAATGTTTAACACCGAAACTGTCCAATAAAAATAATCTCCTTTAGAGAAAGCAAAACCTCACAAAGCATCCAATCAGGTCAGTGCCTGGCTTTCATTATGTTAATGAATATTAATAAAACAAATTAAATTAACAATCTGTCACATCTTATAAACATGCAGATTAATGTTACACAGATTAGGCAGGCAATTACCTGTGGAATTCAGGGGCAGCCTGTCGTCCCTGTAGGCTTATTAATGCTGTGTGCATCTATGACGACCAACACGTCATATTAATAAACATCTGAGGCAAAAGCAGTTCTCGTTTATCTGTTCATGCAGATCTCAAACCTAAAGCAATGGTCTTGATTTCAAATTTCCTGAGGACCACTGGCCAAGTGTTGTTGTCTCTCAGGGGTCAGTTAAACTGATTTGGCAACCGTGAATTCAATCTAGATGCAGTTATTGGCACAGTTTTACATTTTGGCCTATTGATGCATGAACAGCTGAGTGATGCGTTATAGGGTTGGGTGATTTAGGGTGCTTTCACACCTAGACATGTGTTTCGGAAACTATGTGAACCACGCAAACGCGCTGTAATCCGTGCCAAAACATCGGTTCAAATTTTCCTGAATGACGTGGTCTCGGCATAATTAAAAAGAACTCACAGCATATTAGGGATTTGTAATAAGCAAATACAGTGCATCCGGAAAATATTCATAGCGCTTCGCTTTTTCCACATGTTACAGCCTTATTCTAAAATGGATTAAATTTATTTATTTCCTCCAAATTCTACACACTACACCCCATAATGACAATGTGAAGAAAAGATTTTTTTGAAATTGCTGCAAATTTATTAAAAATAAAAAACCTGAAAAATCAAATGTAAGAGGCTAAATTATTATATGCATTTGTTTACATGACAAAACATGTATTTTTGACTCAAGAAGGTCCATACTGACTCCAAAGGCAGATACTGATAAGATCAGGGCCTGGTGTGTGGACTTTGGGGGTTTTACGATGTGGTCACATGTTAATTGGTCAGTTTGAATGTCTCAGCATTTGGGCTTTAGTCACATGGTCAAGAAAGATACAAAATAGGTGGTAAAACACTGCTCTGCCTCTTTTCCTGGCCTGTCTTTTCCTGGTCTGCTTTCCTGCTCTGCTCCTCTCCTCCTCTAGAGTCTATCTTCTCTGACTCTACTGCAATCAGGCTAACTTCTGGGCCTGCTCTCTTTGTCTCTCTCTCCCTCCCCCTGTGTCTCTCCTTCTACCTCTGGTAACTTTAATTTTACATTTAAGCTGGGTACAATTTATATCATGTTTTATCATTTCATATTTGATCATTTTATAGAGTTATTTTGTAATTAATTCAGTTGTAGCCATACAGAATTATTGTCATTAAATCATTTCATTTTCAAGTATTTGTGAATTACTTTTGATTTAACATCAACACTTAACTGTTCCATATTACAATACAATACAATCACATAATATCAACGCTCTCCCACATTTATAGCTATTAATACTGCCCATTCGGCAGAACTACAGTTCGAACCTCTGTGGTTTTAAAACCCAATCTTACACCGTGAAGCTCTAAATTGAGGTCAGGTACATTCTGTTTCCACTGATCATTCTTGAGATCTTTCAGCAGCTTAATCAGAGTTCACCTATGGTAAATTCAGTTGATTGGGCATGATTTGAAAAGACATACACCTGTATACTCCCCGCCTGAGGAGGACTGAAGGTCCTTCTGAAGGACTCTCAGACCATAAGAAACAAAATTCTCTGGTCAGTTGAGACTTGAACTCTTTGGAGAAAACCAGGCACCGCTCATCACCAGGCTAATACCATCCCTACAGTAAAGCCTGGGGGTGGCAGCATCCTGCTGTGGGGATGTTTTTCAGCAGCAGGAACTGGAAGACTAGTCAGGATAGAGGGAAAGATGAATGCAGCAATGTACAGAGACATCCTGAATAAAAACCTGCTTCAGAGTGCTCTTGACCTCAGACTGGGGCGACGGTTCATCAGGACAATGACCCGAAGCACATTATCAAAAATAGCAATGTATGGCTTCACAGCAACTCTGTGAATGTCCTTGAGTGGTCCAGCCAGAGCCCAGTTTAAATCCTATTGAACATCTCTGGAGAGATCTGAAAATGGCTGTACACTGTCGCTTCCCATCCAAAGGTGCATCAACAAAGTATTGAGCAAAGGCTGTAAATGCTGATGTACATGTGAATTTTCAGCTAAAACATTACAGTGCTTTTGGCCACGCCCCTTCACTGCACACGCCATGGTGAAATGCATGTATATCCGGAAACCCTTGTGATCTCACTAGCTCGGATATATATTTTTTGTAGTCCCCAAACTTTGTTCGCTGTAGGCTTTGCTAAGCTAACTCTGTAAAAGCCAATGTCTCCCTTTGCATTGAACTTTGAGCGTCTTTCATTTAGAGATGTTGTTTATGTTCACACAGCTACATTACACATCAACTAAAGTTTCAAATATGATATGGTAGTGGAGCACCGCTTTAAAAAAATATTTTTCAGGCTTAAAAATTGGCAATCAGTTTTGAGATTGATAGATACTCTGGTAATGATGTCATTTTCATATTTGCATACAGAATGTTTTAAATACTGAAATAATAGTTGCTCTGTATACATACAATAAGTGACATATGTCATATAGCTGTTTAACCATACATAATTACAAATGACATATTCATTTATACTATCTTTAATTAATACAGATATATTTTTGTCAATAAGAGAGTAGATTACTTTGAACTCAAGGATGCTTGTTTACTTGATTCCATGTATTTGTAATATGCATTGGTTATATCCATATTTAGTTGCATCTTCTTACTATGCAAATGTTGGCATCATTAGCTTTCTTTAAAAGCTGCTTAAATATTTTTTATGCATATTTTTGTTTTTTCATGTTCAAGCGTGGCTGAGAATGGGCTGGTCCTCTGGGAGAGTCTGCTGTCATATGATAATATAATCTTGTACTACCCATAGCAGCTGGAGGCAGGAATAAAGAAGGTTAAAGCCCCTATATAATCTGACATCTACAACAATTTGCAGAGAATTGTGGGAAGCCTCGGAGGTTGTACAGTTGTTACCTGAGCTGCTTCAGTGAGCTGTGATGATAGCGGAGTCTTTTTTACATATCAAGTCTTCGTAGTCTCATTATTGCTCTCTTATTTGTTAAAATGGTGTCTTTTATTAATATATGTAATTGAATTTATTGGGTGCATTGAATTGCATGTTTTAATCTGGTCATTTCTGTATCACAATTCAGACTTCTTTTTTCCACAAATGATGTTTAAAATATAACTAGCCATTTTTACAAATATAATCCATATAACATACAAATATAACAAATATAACAAATGAGATTTTTTTTGTAATGTGTGTTTTTGCCTCACCATTTACTTTTTTATCTGCTTAGAATTGAGTTTACATTTTTTTTATTTTATTTTATCTTTACAATTAAATTTTTTTTACAACTAATGCTTGAACTCTGCTTTTTAACTCAAATTTAAATACTTTTTTAATTGTGTGATTATATCTTACTTTTTATATATATTTTATTGGCGTTATTGGTTCAGATAAATAATGAATTAATGAATTAATTAATTTGGCGATGCGGTAGCGCAGTAGGTAGTGCTGTTGCCTCACTGCAAGAAGGTCGCTGGTTCGAGCCTCGGCTGGGTCATTTGGCGTTCTGTGTGAAGTTTGCATGTTCTCCTCCGGATTCCACCACAGTCCAAGACATGCGGTACAGGTGAATTGGCTAAGCTTCAATTGTGGTAGTGTATGAAAGTGAATGAGAGTGTTTGCTAGTGATGGGTTGCAGCTGGAAGGGCATCCGCTGCGTAAAACATATGCTGAATAAGTTGGCGGTTCATTCCGCTGTGGCGACCCCAGATTAATAAAGGGACTAAGCCGAAGAGAAAATGAATTAATTAATTCATTTTATTTTATTTTATTTTATTTTATTTTATTTTATTTTATTTTATTTTATTTTATTTTATTTTATTTTATTTTATTTTATTTTCAGTTTAGTTTATCTCACCATGCCTGTTTTCTACCAAATGTGAAATGGTGAATTGCAGTTCTGTCTTTTTTTTTCCCCTTTTTTTTAACAATTGCATGATTTATCTTTAAGTGGTACTTTACATTCAGATTACCCCCCCCCCCCCTTTTTTTTTTTCATCAGAATGGGAAAGAAAGGTGATTTAAGTGTGATTTAAGAATGTGGCGTGGTTGTTGGTGCCAGATGGGCTGGTCTGAGTATTTCAGAAACTGCTAATCTACTGGGATTCTCAACCATCTCTATGGTTTACAGAGAATGGTCTGAAAAAGGAGAAAATATCCAATGAGTGAAAGTTCTGTGAGTGAAAGTGGCTTATTGATGCCATAGGTCAGAAGAGACAGACTGGTTCCAGCTGATAGAAAGGCAACAGTAAGTTAAATAACCACTCGTTACAACTCGTCTCCAAGAGCATCTCTGAATGCACAACACGTCCAACCTTGAGGCGGATGGGCTACAGCAGCAGAAGACCACACCGGATGCCGCTACTGTTAGTTAAGAACAGGAAACTGAGGCTACAATTCGCACAAGATCACCAAAAACGTTGCCTGGTATGATGAGTCTCGATTTATGCTGCAACATTCCGATGGTAGGGTCAGAATGTGGTGTCAACAACATGCATGGATTGTGAGTTTACCACTTAAGTTGTGTTTAGTTTTACAATTGAATACATTTATGTAATTTATTAATTGGGTGCACTGAATTGCATGTTTTACTCTGGCCATTTATGTAACACAATTCTTTTTTGTCCACAATTGATGTATAGAATACAATAGCAAATTTTTACAAATATAACCTACAATTCAGATTTTATTTTTCTAAATTTTCTAAATTTACATTATTTATTTTCTTAGAATTGTCAACTTTCAAGTGCCTATTTTTTTATCTCACAATTTAGACTTTGACAATTCATGCTTGAACTCTGCTTTTTTAAACTAAAATTTTCTGCTTTTTTAAACTAAAAACTAAGATTTTTTTAAATTGTATCTCACAGTTTAGATATTTTTTAATTAAAATTATCGGTTCAGATACATTATTTAATTTAATTTAATTTTATTTTATTTTATTTTATTTTATTTTATTTTATTTATTTTATTTTATTTTATTTTATTTTATTTTATTTTATTTTATTTTATTTCTCTACTATGGGTGTTTTCTACCAAATGTCAATTTGTAAATTGTAGTTCTGGCTTTTTTCACAATTGCATAGTTTTATCTTTAAGTGGTACTTCACATTTATTATAATTGTTTTCCATTTTGTCTTGGAATTTTGAGTTTATACCTCAAAGTTTTACTATGAAATAAAAAAATGCAAATGGCAACGTTCAGTTTTGACTTTTTCCACAGTTCAGGTTTTACTATCACTTTTCAAGCTTTTCTTCTCATATATATATATATATATATATATATATATATATATATATACACACACACACACACACACACACACACACACACACACACACACATATATATATATATATATACTTTTTTTTATTATATTTATGAAAAAAATATTTATTCTAAAATGTTCTTTATAAGGGGCACAGTGGGTAGCATGATCGCCTCATAGCAAAAAGGTTGCAGGTTCGAGCCCCGACTGGGTCAGTTGGGTCTGTGTGGAGTTTGCATGTTCTCCCTGTGTTCACGTGGATTTCCTCTGGGTGCTCCGGTTTTCCCTACAAGTTCAAAGATGGTATAGGTGAATTGGCTAAGCTAAAATTGTTCGTAGTGTATGTGTGTGAATAAGTGTGTATAGATGTTTCCCAGTGATGGGCTGCAGCTGGAAGGGCATCCGCTGTGTAAAACATATACTGGAAAAGTTGGCAGTTCATTCCGCTGTGGCGTCCTCAGATTTATAAAGGGACTAAGCCGAAAAGAAAATGAATGAATGAATAAATGTTCTTTATATTTAAGACAGTGAATAATATATTTACATATTTGTATGTTTATAGTCTTTAAAGTGTAAACCTTATTTTATATTGTCTGCAGAATATGTGATATGTTTGACACAAATGTAAAACTCACTGTCAGAATGTAGAGGCAGAGGATATGGTAGCTAAGGTATTCGGGGTGGCTGCTTGCTGATCCGTATCCATAGAGCCTCTATATGACAGGCGTCCTTCGACAGTTTTTTGTCATGTTTTATCACCCACCAAGCAAAAACTGGGCCACTTTTTGCTTAAAAACTAAAATAAAATAATAGAAGTCTCCTTAGAAATCCACATGATTCAAGATGCCATTCAACCATAGTTTAATATGCAGGGTTATTTGTTCAACACTAAATAGAAATCAATAATAGTAGTGACGTTTGTCAAGCTGTGCACCGTTATTTATTTTATGTATTTATTTATTTATTTCAATTGTGGCTTTTCTGTGAGAATATAATGGCTCTCTTTAAAATTCCTGGAGAGTTTCCATTCAAAAAATGAAGAAAATAAATATTTTTATTCAGTAAAGACATTAAATCTGAGCAGGTTGAGAGTCTTGGCTTCTCCTGCACTCTTATTCTCATATTTGAAAATCACCAAGCAATTTGGTTTGGTAAGTGAGCAACGAGTGTGTGATTATACTTCACACTGAACTTGAGTCAGGACATCATCTTTATGGTTTATAGTGCTCAAACACACACACACACACATACACACACAAAAACACACACACATATACGCACACACAGTCTTGCACTGGAATGAACCAGCCCCACAGGTCTTTGAGGAAAAAAACACTGTGATTGATGTCTGTAACAGTCATCACACATTTATAAGCTTGGGGCTTCCCAATAAGAAGCAGTGTCTTATGGGTAATTTATCTTGCTACATTGATCATTGCCTAATCACAGAAGCACCTACTGAGACTCAGGCCAGCCACAACAAAATGAGCAATTTGAATTAAGTGATGGATTTCTAACATTTAGAAAAAATCCTCCATATTGGTGATAACGCTTTCATAAATAAAGGTTCTTTATTGGCATGTATAGATAAATTATGGTCGGCATTATTTAGGATTATTTTTGATACATGTTGATGTATTATTGTTGACTATTGTTTTAAACTTATAAATAAAGACTCTTTAAGATGAATCGTATTCAAATAACAGTTGTTTGATATAATATATGTGTATAAACAAAACTGATATAAAAAATTTTGCTACATAATATTTAACATTTTATATAATTTGTATCATGTACATATATATATATATAATATATATATATATATATATATATATATATATATAATATTCTAAATAATCGTTTTCTCAAATATAGTAGGTATGTGTATTTTATTTACATAATACACATATATTATATCAAAGCAAACTTTTAATTTGGATGAAAATAAGGGATATACACTCATCGGCCACTTTGTTAGGTACACGTGTGTGCGTGCGTGCGTGCGTGCGTGCGTTCGTTCGTTCATCCGTCCGTGCGTGCGTGCGTGCGTGCATGAAATTAAAAAATTAAAAGCTGCCTTTATTGTAGTCGAAATAAAACAAATAAGACTTTCTTCAAAAAAAAAAAAATATCAAAGCAAACTTTTCATTTGGATGCAAATAATCTATATACACTCATCGGCCACTTTGTTAGGTACACCTGTGTGTGTGTGTGTGTGTGTGTGTGTGTGTGTGTGTGCGTGCGTGCGTGCGTGCGTGCGTGCGTGCGTGCGTGCGTGCGTGCGTCCGTGCGTCCGTGCGTGCGTCCGTGCGTGCGTCCGTGCGTGCGTCCGTGCGTGCGTGTTTAGTTGAAGTCAGAATTATTAGCCCCCCCTGTTTAGTTTTTCCCCAATTTCTGTTTAACGGAGAGAAGATTTTTTTTTCAAAAACATTTCTAAACATAATAGTTTTAATAACTGATTTATTTTATCTTTGCCATGATGACAGTAAATAATATTTGACTAGATTTTTTTAAAACACTTCTATACAGCTTAAAGTGACATTTAAAGGCTTAACTAGGGTAATAAGGTTTAATAGGCAGGTTAGGGTGATTAGGAAAGTTATTGCATAATGATGGATTGTTCTGTTGACAACTGAAAAAAAATTGCTTAAAGGAGCTAATGATATTGATCTTAAAATGGTTTTAAAAAAAAATTAAAAGCTGCTTTTATTCTAGCCGAAATAAAACAAATAAGACTTTCTCCAAAAAAAAAAATAAATAAATAAATAAATTCTCTATATATATATTATCAGATATTCTGTGAAAATTTCCTTGCTCTGTCATCATTTGGGAAATATTAAATATTAATACAAATTATATATATATATATATATATATATATATATATATATATATATATATATATATATATATATATATATATATATATATATATATATATATTCTTTGCAATAATTTGGTATTTTTTTCTCAAATTTATAATTTTTTTTTTTTTTTCACAATTAGTTTTATGTTATAAAATTAAATGAAACAATTATGTAATTAAACAATATTTTACTGAATGTTGTCTTGCTGCTGGTGCATTAGCTAGTTTATGTCTGGTATGGGTAAATATGACCATAAACAAACAAACAAACAAGCAAAAAACTGAAGGTGGCTGCAAGTGACTAATTAAGTGATTCATTCAATGATTCCTTCAAGTGATCTGTTCAAAACAGCTGATTCATTACAATCTAAGCAAGTTGCATCCCAAATTGCACGTAATAGAGAGAGTGTATTATGGGTAGTTTATCTAGATTGATC
The DNA here is from genome assembly GCF_903798145.1 of Danio aesculapii. Classification (NCBI taxonomy): domain Eukaryota; kingdom Metazoa; phylum Chordata; class Actinopteri; order Cypriniformes; family Danionidae; genus Danio; species Danio aesculapii. The sequence continues at coordinate 11,050,003 of NC_079439.1, forward strand.
ATTTTCTAATCACAGAAGCCACAATGAAATGAGAATTGTTAAATACGTCTGCCGCCCAATGATTTGCATCCCAAGTCTGGCGCCATTCGTGGTGAGCTACCAAGCAAAGCAGTCATGTCGGAAAAGTCATCCATATAGAGGTAAGCAGTCAGGAGTACCACCCTAACCCTTGGCACATTTTCCAAGGAGCCTTTGTTGGCTAAACCATTGTGTTTATAAAACTTGTACAACATGCAGCAACAATTCACTCTTTGTCGAGTGTACATCGGTTGTACACTTGTTATTGCAGTGCATTGTGGGATTGATTGAGTGCATTTTTTTGTGTTTTGGTTTAATTATGTTTGTCTTTGTATGACTTTTTCCTGTTTTGCTGCAGATTTAGTGCACTTTTTTCCTGGTCCGACTGATTAGTACAGGTCAAAACATGACAGTAATTGATCAATTTCAGTAGCAACTAGAAAAGTGAAGTTCATAGACAAACTTTATGGCAGCTTGAGTAAGTCTAGCCTGAAAGTTTGAGGTAGCTTTAAGGTGTAAATCATTGAAGTAGTTTTTAAGAAGTTTGAAACAGTCAGTAAATATAAGTACACATATGTTAGCAAATGTCTAGTATGGATTTTCATGTTTCTTGCTAGGCGGTTGATAGGGAGTTCTGAATGGTTGCTAAGCCATTGCTAGGGTGTTCCGAGTGCTTGCTAATGTGTTGCTAAGTGGTTGCTGTAGTGTTCTGAGTGGTTGCTAGGCGGTTGCTTGGGTTTTTGACTGGTTGTTAAGGTGTTGCTAGGCGGTTGCTAAGCTGTTCTGAGTGGTTGCTAGACGGTTGCTAAGGTGTTGCTAGGCGGTTGCCAATCTGTTCGGAGTGGTTGCTAGGGTGTTCTTAGTGGCTGCTAAGGTGTTGCTAGGTGGTTGCAATGGCGTTCTGAGTGGCTGCTAGGTGGTTGCTATGGTGTTTTGACTGGTTGCTATGGTGTTGGTAGGGCATTGTGAGGTGGTTGCTAAGGCATTCCCTAGGTGCTGCTAGACAATTGCTAAGGTGTTCCAGGTCATTGCTAAGGTGTTGCTAGGGTGTTAAAAGTGGTTGCTAGGAGGTTGCTAAGGTGTTGTTAGGTGGTTGCTAAAGTGTTCAAGGTCATTGGTAATATGTTGCTAGGTGGTTGATAAGGTGTTCTAAGTGGTTGCTAGGAGGTTGCTAAGGTGTTGCTAGGCGGTTGCTAAGGCATTGCTAGGTGGTTGCTAAGGCATTGCTAGGTCATTGCTATGCTATGGTGTTGATAGGTGGTTACTAGGGTGCAGGGGCGTAGCAACCAGTGGGGACGAGGGGGATACGTCCCCCTCACTTTTAGAGAAAGACCATTTAGAATCAGGTGATTAATAATTATATAAACGTATGATCTCATACAGCCGTCCCCCCCACTTTTAAAATGTCCGCTACGCCCCTGCTAGGGTGTTCTGAGTGGTTGCTAAGGGCATGCTGTGTCATTGCTAAGGTGTTGCTAGGGGGTTGCTATGGTGTTCTGAGGTTGCCAGGTAGTTGCTAAAATAAATTAGCATGGTTATAGTATGAATTAGGATTATGCTAACATGTTTCTAGCATAAATTAGCATGTTAGAATGTTTCCAGAATCAATTTGCATGTTAGCATGAGTTTAATCTGAATAAGCATGTTCGCATGAGTTTAAATATGAATTAGCATGTTAGCATGAGTTGAATATGAATTAGCATGTTAGCATGAGTTTAATATGAATTAGCATGTTTGCTAGTATGATTGTCATGTAATGTCCAATGTGAAGTCAATGGCAGTTTTTATAATGGAAGTCTATGGGACAGTTGCTAGTGTCGTAAGTGGTTGCTAGGCCATGGCTACTAAGTTGTCAGCGATTGGTAGTCTGAGTTAAATGAGCCCAAACTTAAGTCTGTATGACAGTCTGGTGCAAAGTTATGAGGTCAGTGTTCAGTCAATAGCACTTTTTCAAATTTTCCAGGTCAGTTTTCAGAAAACTGTAAGTCGGATCAGTTGGAAAAGATATAGCAACCCGAGTCAGACCAGTTTGGAGGTATGGAGTTAGTTTTTTGGTTGTAGTATAAACAGTCTAGGAGGAGATGCATGTAGAAATTAGTCTCAAGCAGGTCGCACACTAGAAGTGCCGCGACACGGCGCCGCAACACGGCGCGCACATGACAGTTAAAAGTATCACACACCAGACGCGCACATTCGCATGATATTTAACATGAAACTAATCAGATGGTGCTCTGTGGCACGGCAGAGAAATGAACAGTGTCTTGGGCGTAGCTGGGCGCTGCGGACAGCCGCTAACAGCCGCCGACTTGCGGTGCCGGTGTGTGTACCCGGATAGAAACCTATGTTTAGAATTCTGAAATGTATGGCGCTGCGTGGCGCTACGCGGCATGCCGCCGAGTGGCGCTTCTAGTGTGCGACCTGCTTCAGAAGAAGAAGAAGAAGTAGTTCATGTAGTATAACTGTATGTTGGCTTTCTCAAGCCACAATAATAATCACCATAATACTGTATGTGATTGTTATTTGGTTCAGTGGGGTTTATTATGTTCTGCGTGCCAACATTTGCACAGTTGCTAGAAGAAGAGATACTGATACAGATATACTGTAATCATCAAAATCTTTTCACACATACACAGATTTACACAGATGCTGGTTAATCAATAAATAGTGAGTACAGTAAAACTGAACACAAAAAAACATGACCTAAATAGTAAGAATAATACAGTGAAGTGTGTGAGCGCTAGTGCGTCTCTGTGTGGACTTTACAGAGGACATTAATTCTATTATGGCTTTGTCCTTAGGCCCAACACTATAATTTTATTGTAGAAGAGGAGAACAACTTCATCATTTACTTCAATTATTGCAGAAAAATTGTCAGTATGCTGCGAAATGAGACAACGCGCAGTCATAAATCAAAAGAGCATAACAGATTCCCCACTGAGACTCATTCTCCTTATGTAGCAAACATCCCATAAAACACACAAGCAACTATCGGCTAACGCACACTCACTTATTTCTGTTTAATTGTCTGTCAAACACATACACACAATCCACTACAGAATCATTTGATATGCCATCATTGTTATATGAATGCAAATTTGTCCTGGAACCGAGACAGTCTTCATGTCAAATATGTCATATTTCAGTTTTGCTTCGAACAGAAATCTGAAGGTTTTGTTTTTGTCTTATTTTCATGAGTATGTTTTGTTGATTTTTTTATTTTTCAGGACAGGGAATATGCATTACTTCTAAAAGAAAGTTGAAGTAAGCTCAATCAATTTGTCAACTTGTAATTACAAAAAAGTTCTTTTATGTGGAACAGATGCTGCATGTAGGCTTTTTCATTCCTTTAGAGTGCTCGTTCTAGCTTTTCCTTTCTGAAATTATCTTTCATTTAGAATGTAATGTAGCTGTTTGTGAATGTAAAACATCTGCAGTTTTTAAAGTGCACAATAAATAGTTTGTTGGTTTAGAAAAGAAAGTGATTTTGAACAACCTGAAATGAGTCAGTCAGTAAACTTCGCTCTAAAAAAAGAAAAACTCTGAGTTCTTGTAACCCAACGTTTTGTCAAATATGGACAAATCCAAACAACCCAAGCTCATTCTGAAAACGTAACCCAATATTCATTTCTGGAGAGTGCCAAATACATCTGAGGATGTACGTTTTTTGCAGTTTTTGTTGTTGCGAATCCGCCAGAGGTCACAGTGTACGCTTGTTGAGATCTCAGATTTCTCTCGCGAGTGCCATTCGTGGCTGCTCCTCTCACATAAATCCACCAGAGGCCGCTGTTGACTGACTGACTAACTGACCGATTAACCGACCAAAATCCCCCCCCCACCCTCTTCCTTGAACGCAACCGATAATGTTTTAAAATCACGATTCACCAGCGCCCATCCCCTCCCTAAACCCAACTGTGACAGTGTTTTAAAAAAGCAATTCAGTAAAACAAAAGCCCCCTGATATTTAAGTTTCAGACTTTACCACATTCTCACTCTGTTATTTACTTGTTTACGTAAATTTTTGGCTTTTGTTTTTGTTTTACCTGCTTTCTGGAACCATTCTTTGCCGGACTCGAACACCATCGTCAAGGTCAACTCCTCTCTGCATCTCAAGGCCGCCGACGTAAAGTGTTGCATGCAAAACTGTTGCAAACAATTTATTTGTGTTGGATTTAAACAAACAAATTAAACTGAGCAATGTTCAAATTATTTGTTTGTTTAAATTCAGCCCAAATAATAGTTTACAACCCCTTAACGTAAAAAAATTGATTAAATTCAAGGAATCATCTTTGAATAATTTTTTTCAGTGTACATGAAGAGCTACTGGACGAGCTACTGTAGCGTTTGGTTTTAAAGTCAAAATGCAGTCATAATACTCTGGCTACATAATTCGCAATCTTCAGAAATGCATATATTTACATTACATTTACATTTACAATTAGTCATTTAGCAGACGCTTTTATCCAAAGCGACTTACAAATGAGGACAAGGAAGCAATTTACACAACTATAAGAGCAGCAGTGAACAAGTGCTATAGACAAGTTTCAGGTGTGTAAAGTCTAAGAAGCTAAGCATTAGAAAAAAAATTATTATTATTATTTTTTTTTTTGGAGAGAGTACATTTAGTGGTATAGCCAGAGGCAGTTACAGATTAGGAAGGAAAGTGGAGACTAAATAGTTCAGTTTTTAGTCGTTTCTTGAAGACAGCAAGTGACTCTGCCGTTCTGATGCAGTTAGGGAGTTCATTCCACCAACTGGGCAGATTGAATGCGAGAGTTCTAGAAATTGATTTCTTCCCTCTTAGGGATGGAACCACGAGGCGACGTTCATTCACAGAACGCAAGTTTTTAGAGGGCACATAAATCTGCAGAAGTGAGAGCAGATAAGAAGGAGCAAAGCCAGAGGTCGCTTTGTAAGCAAACATCAGAGCTTTGAATTTGATGCGAGCAGCAACTGGCAGCCTGTGCAAAACGGGTGAGTAGTGGAGTGACGTGCTCTTTTGGGTTCATCAAAGACCACTCGTGCTGCTGCGTTCTGAAGCAGCTGAAGAGGTTTGATAGCGTTAGCTGGAAGCCCGGCTAGTAGAGAGTTGCAATAATCCAGTTTGGAGAGAACAAGAGCTTGAACAATAAGTTGAGCTGCATGTTCAGATACATAGCGTACATTTTCAAAATGAGCCTATGTTGAATCCAAATACAGGGCCAAAAATTGAAATTGAAATTTATTTGTAAAAATTTTACCCAACGTTGGGTTAAAAAACCAACGTTTTTTTTTTGCTTAATTTCAGTCTAAATTCTTCTTCTTATTCTGATTCTACAATTGATGAACTTGAATCTGAAAATTAATTCCTCAATTGTGTTACAATTCTTTTTGGGATTCTTTATTTCTCAACCACATCTTTAATAAATAAGCCAGTGGTTCCCAAAATATCATATATGTTATTAAACTATTAGAATTACCATATTTTATCTATAACCTACTGAAGATAAAAATTGTATTTTAAAGGGGTGGTCCACTATGACATCTTAATTCTAGTTCATGTGTAATGTAGCTGTGTGAACATAAACAACATCTCTGAATGTAAAGGCACGTACACACCGGGACGCTTTTCGTTTGAGTTTATCGTCAGCATTTTTCGAGATGTTTTTTCCGGATTCAAACCCACGCAATTTTCACTGGCATCGAGCAGAAGAGTATGCAAATCACTCCTTGATGTTAGATAGCGCTACAAAACTTTAAGCTTCTGACACCCACATGTAACACAGAAGAGGAAGACACGCGTGTTGTTATGGATGGTTCAAGTAGCAGCTCCAGCTCTAGCGATGAAGAAATGACTATTTTCACCAGTGCAATAAGCAGCTCCACGTTCATATCGCCTCTGGGCATCTTTTTTAATGTGCGCTCACAATGAGCGCCTCCAAGTGCTGTTTACTGTAACTTCAGCAGCTCCTTGCACGTGAACAAAGGTGCCAATCTGATTGGTGGAGAAGGTTTTGACGTGGTGCATGAGACGGCATGAGGCGTTTCTTAAAAAATGACGCTTTTTAACACCTGCAGTTTTGCGCAATGGTGTGCACGTTTTCATTGGCGCCCTTTATTTAGTCACGAGGTGTTAAATGTCGACGGAAAACGTGAGCAAAAATTGTCCTGGTGTGCACATGGCCTTAAGAAGCTCAAAGTTCAAAGCAAAGGGAGACATTGGCTTATACAGAGTTAGCTTAGCAAAGCCTACAGTTTGGGCACTACAAAAAATACATTCGGGTTAATGATGTCATAAACCCTTCAGATTACGTTCATTCACCCTGTGCAGTGAAGGAGCGTGGCCAGAGGCTCTGTGATGTTACAGCAAAGAAAGCTAAAAGGCCGTCCAAACGCTGCTATTTCCACAGAGCTTCTTCTGTTTCTGTATTCAGGCTTCCAAAGGACACAACACAAGTGCTTACAATTTAATTTTAATTAAGTTACAGAGAATTATTTAAAAAATATAGCTCTAGCATTTGACAAAGGACAGCTTCCAGAATCTCTCAGTTCAGTGCTGGATTCAGCTCAAAGAAGGAGCAGCTCCAACCATAATAGAAGAAGCTTGGATTGTTAGCCACCGTGTGTAAGTGTTTTTATTTGTAAAAATTGCTCTATACATTCATAGTGTTTAGCGTTAACGGTATGTTGTAGGAAGGACGTAAACAAGGATGGAAACAACAGGAAATGTTTTTGCTAAATTTTGCTACAAATGCATATTTATCCGTCAAAGCCCTGTAAACAACCCACAATCTTTACCAGCACTACAGTGCCTCTCTATGTGGCCGCTTATTTGCAATATATGTGAAAGACACTTGTCAGATTTTATTTCAGAGAGCAGGCGTGAGGTTCAGCCTCTTCATTTTCTGTCTGATTCAGGCTCAAACTGCTGTGGCTTACAGCTACTCTGACTGACAATATTTACAGAGCAGAGACATAGCGCGTGCTTGTAGGGGCATGACACTTGCTGGTGACGTGGAACCAATCCGCAAATCACAGCACATTATGTTAGCTAACCAATCAGAGCTTCTTGAAGGCAGGCTTTCGGATGAACTAGGAAACATAACAGTCGTTTTCATATAGCTGGAGTAGCTGTATATAATCACTATAAATAATTTAAGTAAGATAAATAAAAAAATAATGTGATTTTTACAAATGAAGCATGAGCACATAAATTAAACAAATGTATAATGACTTTAAAATAGATTGTTAGACTGTTGAACTTTTTGTGTGTTGTCAGTAAGCTTGTTTGTATAGTTCCTATTGGTGTGTGTGCACTGTTGTTTGTATGTTTATAACCACCTACGAAGATAGTGGCGGTTGCGAGTCACTGGAATTATTATTCTGGGGTCACGAGCTGAAAAGTTAGGCAACCCCAGAAATAAGCTATAAAAACGGCTCAGTCCAAACACAATTTAGTGTTAACACTTTATAATAATGGACAAGTAGTTAATGTATTTACTAACTTTAAGTATGAATAGTCTCGTAAAGGATTTATTAATCATAGCTCAGTATTTACCAATGCATTATTAAAATCCAAAGTGGTGTTTGTTAATATTAGTTCATGCACATAGAGTTAACATAAACTAACATTATTTAACTTAATGTCATCAAAGATGAATAAATACCATAATAGATGTATACTAATTATTTGTTTATGTAGTAAATACATTAACATTTACTTTTTGAAGTGTTAGCTATTTATTTTAGGCATGGCACAAGATGATTTTGTTCTCTTTGACTGATTGGATGGAAACAGTGCTTTATTTGCAAATGTTTTACGCAATATTCCAGTTTCGTGCCTGTTTATTCATATCTTTGGATGGAAACAGAGCTACAGTACTGTGAAAAAGACATTCTGGGATATCATAAGAATATTAAAGTATTTTTGACCTTGGATGGATGTAAACCTGTTAAAGTAGATCTCCAAAACAAAACGTGAAACCTTTAAAATGGCATAGGCGGCACTTTGCGGAATAATAAATGTAAGATCTAGCTGAGCAGTTAGTCTATTTGTGAAGTGAAGAGTGGTGCTACAGGTGAGCGTCTGCCGACTGAATCCAAGTAAAGGTTTCTGCTGTTATGCCTGTGAGCAAACACTTAAACACTCGTCTCTGGAAAAACCAATAGGTGTTCGGGAACACAAGCGCTTCAATCTTCCTCCGCTGCCGAGACCCTCTGGCTCGCTTGGAAGTCAGAAATAGTTTTCAATCAGTTCTGCCGAAAGAGAAGGTGAAGAGGAGATGGAGGCTGTCAGGGTCATCTTATCTTGATAAAACCATGTCCTTGGTGAGAAGCTGTCTCAAAATTCTGGCCTCCCATCTCTATGAGAATGATTAGAAATTGTGCTGGAATCAAATCTGTAATGAAAAATAATTTTTGTGGAACGTGCAATTGAAGTAAGGACAGTCCTGAGACAATATAACAGTGTATACAGTAACTGTGTTAATAATGTGATAACATATATACTGTATGCTGCTAAACAATATATTCTATACATACATTTTACAATGTTGTTGTTCTATTGTTGTCATTCTAATGTATACTTGTAGAAATTTAGCTGTTCTAAATATCCTATTGTTAACATATATTAATATATATATAATACAAGGCATGCGGTCATGTGTCTTAGTGTCCCACCAGAGATGATATACAGCTATATGGCACTGCTACCAGTGTGATACAGTGTTTATACAACAGTTCGACAGTATAATTGGTAATTAAAAAGAAAATCAAACACAGAGAGTCTCAAAAATCCTTTTGTATGAGGAACTACTTTCTTCCACCATTCATACACATCTGTAGCTGACGTCAAAACAGCAGAAACCATTGCTTCAACACACGTCACTTTAAAGTAATATTTGAATGATTCTCTAGCGGTAATGTGTAAAGTGATGACAAAACTGATTTTGCTGACATTTAAAGATTAAAAGGCTGAACAGCATGAAATGCCATCAGTCTACAGAGATTTTCCAGTATTTCTCTGTTGCAATTTGGAGATCACAATAATTAACTGAAAAAGCCAAAGCAAAGCAAACACTAGCAGATTATGAATACAGCAACTACAACACACAAGAGAGAGAGGTTGACTTATGCTGCGTTCACACCAGACGTGAATGATGCATCAAACGTGAATGATTTGCATGTTAACTCAATGCAAAGATATGAATAGGCATCCTGTGGTGCGAATGCTGTAGCAGGAGTTTGTGAGGAGCGCTTTTACGCCCCTCTCACTAAAGATAGAAAATCTGAACTTCAGCAGACATTCGCGCTGCGTTAACCAATCATGAGCTTGCTCTTGGGGGGAGAGAGTGATAATGTAGTGACTGTTGTTGGTGTCCTGAGGGAAAATTCTCTTGCCGATGCCGGACAACAGCTGATCAAACTGAGCTCAGCTTAGTCCTCAAGCACTGTTGAAAGCTTCCTTCATCCAGGTATAGTTCTGAAGGAGTTGATGAACTCACAGAGCTGGGTGTACCTCTGAAAGATCTGGTGGACTCATACATGCCGGCCAAACTAATCAATGCTGTTTGTCAGCCTTCCTAAAGCACATAAACACAGCTATGCTCTCAATAAATACCATATTAGCCATTTAGCAATGACGCTTGAGTCACCTGGCAGACAGAAGCCCGTGACGGAAATCTGCGTCTATTGTGAAGTGAATTTGATGTGCGAATGAAGCGAGTAAACTCAAAATGTGCATGTGTCAATTTACTTGTGAATAGCATGATTTATACACGCGTGCCACGTCTGGTGTGAACACAGCATTAGAGGTGTAATTACCGGTTCTATATGATTTGATTAGCTGATTGTATTTATTTATTTTTTAGCTGAGGTTTTCCTCCCTAAGGACGGATTATGTGGTCTCTGTTGAACGTCAGTCTTTGCTCTGTTCAATGACAGGCTAATGGCCACTGACGCACTGAATATCTGAAAATGTAAATATTTGTAATAGGCACTATCCTTATAAATAAAACTACATAGTTGCAATCTAAACAACTACATTCTTGCCTAAAAAAAGCCTCAAAAGTACATTATGTTGTCCAACAGCTGCAATATTGTCAAACTGTAGTGCAGTTGTATTGACGTGCTGTCACTCTATGTGGGCCGCTGGGTGGAATATCGCATGGCTTTCAGCCAATCAGACCAAACTGAATATATTAGAATTTAATTTAATTATTTAAAAAAATTAGTGTGCAGCGTTTTATTTTATTTTATTTTATTTTATTTATTTTATTTATTTTATTTTATTTTTGCAGAGCCACAGGTATTTTATTTATTTTTTTATTAATTAGTATTTTTATCATCTATTACTTCATTTAGCATCTTCGTGTTATTTATTATTTATTGTCTTCATGCTTCTTCTAAGTACACCTCAGAAAAAAAATGTCTTTCCAAGTACCACCATAATGATCAGTATTGAAATACAGTAGCGTAGTAGGTCAGTAAAGCAGCTACAGCTCTGCACAGTTCAAAAACGTGGCGATTAATTCCTATTATTGAGAATATTATTGTCAGCACTTTTAAACATTATAAATAGTCTGAGCATTAACACTTTACTGTGCATATATGTAAACAACAAACAAACAACAAACAAAAAAACATCAACATTTAATTTAAAATGGCTTTTAAAAGTTAAAATAGTAGGTTACTTTTCTTAAAAAGTTAGAAAAAAAAAATCCTGTACTTAAACGTAAAGTATTAACATATAGTAGCCAATTCATCAACATCTTGAAATGTTGCCGGACCTCAGAAATATAGGCTAAATGTCATCGTATTTATAATAAATTATTTTGGATAAATTTTGAAATATCTGTAGCATGTCATGACAATATGACATATTGATTCCTCCGCGTACCACTGGAAGGAAGCCTGCGTACCACTAGTGGTACACTTACCACAGTTTGAGAACCATTGGCTCAATGTAAAAGCAGCAAAGCAAACATCTGGAAATTGAGGTTTCCGAAAGCAAAATCTGAATGTGTTTTTAATATAGGTGACATTGGGTGAAGCGTTAAGCAGCCTGACAATAGCCTTAATAAAAGTGTTTAGCTTGAGGGTTGACAGCAAACACACGCATTTTCAGTCACATGTTCACAGTCTACACAACCTCCCTGGGATCATTAAACTGATTAAATTCCTATGATACTTTGATGCATTATGGACTAAAAGAAACATTGTTTGTTTGCACAGTAATGCAGATCTGCTTTTGTCATTCAGCAATGCTATAGCGCGGTGACTTTGCTATCAAATATCTTATTTTCTTAGCAGGAGTTTGTGAAGCATGTATTGATTTTAAGAGACGAGAACAAATATTTATAGATTTCAAGCTGTGTAAACTTTATATGATGTAGTTTTAAGATTGAGACTAGATTGTGCACATTCATAGTTGCTCTATTGAACAGGCTGAGCTGAACATTTTACTATTGACCTAATTTTAGTTCACAAACAACATTTTAAATTAATTAATTGTATCACCTCAACATTATTTTCCTCATGTATCAGGTTTGTTAGTAAGTGTGATGTTCAATCTGAAAAAACAAAATACTAATGTGGAAAGCAAGTCAAGTTCACTGTATTCAGTTTATCGTGGGTAGTTTTATTTGTCTGTTCAGAGCTAGCCGTCTTTCACACCCTCGCAAGTTTATTTAAATTATCTGCTAGTGATGTACATGTATTGGATTGTGTTTGTTGTTATGTGTAAAGTTCCTTTAGAAAATAAAATTGTACAGTAAACTAATTCTCAATACTGATTGTTCTCATATCGTGCCATGCTGACAGTACCCAGGGCTTGACATTAACACCCCCCTAACCGCCAAATGCGGGTAGATTTCAGCTGTGCGGGGTTAGACAGACAATCCCATAGCCACTTTGGCTGATTTGAAAATATATTTAAATTGTAGTTTTCTGAAAAGCACTGTTCGACAATAAGGAGGCCCAATATTCGTGCAAATGTGATCTTAGAATCGAGAAGCAGCAGGATCTGACTAAAATATTGTGTTCGCGCAAGCAAAAGAAAGCAGGTGAATACTGAATAAGAGGATGATGCCATTTACAGCTTCCCATTTACTTGCGCTGAAGCTATCATGGCTAGAGGAAACGCAACTATGCGATGGGTTCTCTTTGAAATAAACTGGACAAAGCAATGATCATGCACAACAGTCCTGCTGCGTTCAAGAGCTCAAGATCTTTGTTAAAGTATATCCTTTTGTAAGCAGCAGCGGGCGCTGCTTTCGATTGAATTATTCTTGTGAGGAGATATTAACAGGCCTAGCATTAACCATGTGCGCGTAATCACCCTTTCATTATCAACCACGGTATGTTTTTTAACCTGTTTCTTTTGTTAACAGTATTTTGTAATATAGTTTAATTATGTAACGGTGAGACAGTATTAGAATCCATTTGCAGAACTTTATTAATGGGATTAGACAGAGACATCAACGAGTAAACAAGCAGAGAGTCGGCAACATGTAAGCAGTCCAAACCAAACAACAAACACCGTGGTAATTCCAGGAGACGTAGTAGTATTTTAGGCAGAGGATCAGTGCAACAATAATCAGTCTAAAACAGATCAAGATACACAGGGGCAAATCCAGAAGACGTGGTGAGAAGGTAGGCAAAAGTTTAAGGCAACAATAAGCAGTCCAAAACAGAACAGGAGGGCAAAGACAGATAACGTACTTGATCAAGGCAGGCAGGGTCATACACAGGCAGGCAGTCATCAAAGTCTCTTGGAAAAACGCTTGGTAAGGCAGGTAGACTGGCAAGGAAGCTTGGCCTGTGCTCTTGCTGAAATACAGCACAAACAGAAGTGACTGCAGAGGAGCAGAGCTGGTTCAGTATTCGGGAAAGGGCTCCCTCTGCTGGCGTGGCGCTACAAATTATTATTTTTTTTTACAAGAACATTGCTTTAATATGAGATTAAAGGGCCATGAAACCCCCCTTTTTCAGTTGAAGTCTACTACAGAATTTAAAAAAAAAATGCTTCATGATGGGCGCGGAACGCTGCAAGCTGAGGGAGGGTTGGGCGTGGCTGGCAGAGCAGGAGAAAAGAGGAGAGCGAACAACTATTGTGAGTTGGTTCACAAAATGCAAGGAAATAAACAGTAATTCAATGTCCTGGTACATATGTTATTCGTAATTTCATATACACACAACCACAATTTGTTTTATCATTATAAAGACAAGCATGTTTATTCATTGATTTTCTTTTTGGCTTAGTCCCTTTATTAGTCTGGGGTCGCCACAGCGGAATGAACTGTCAACTTATCCAGCATATGTTTTACACAGCGGATGCCCTTCCAGCTGCAACCTACTGCCCGCCTGGAATTTGTCAATTGGCATCTGAAGGACTCTCAGACCATAAGAACCAAAATTCTCTGCATTGATGAGACTAAAACTGAACTCTTTGGAGTGAATGCCAGGCGTTACGTTTGGATAAAAACAGGCACTGCTCATCACCAGGCTGATACCATCCCTACAGTGAAGCATGGTGGTGGCAGCATCATGCTGTGGGGATGTTTTTTCAGCAGCAGGAACTGGAAGACTAGTCAGGAAAGAGGGAAAGATGAATGCAGCAATGCACAGAGACATCCTGAATGAAAACCTGCTTCAGGGCGTGCTCACACTATGTACAGTTGCCTTGAACCGGCCAAAGCACGCTTTTCTCTCCCCTCCCGTCTCCCCCGACGGCCCACACTCACATTACATTCGGGCCTGGGCACGCTTGCGTCATTGATGCGCTGGTCAGAAGCGCTCTCGCTCAGCACAGTGGAGATTTCTTCAGTATATCATCGTTTAAGTTATTTGATATGCAGCGACACGCAGTCAAATATTTTGCCGAACAGATCAGCCACGTTTGACGCTCATAACAGTCATAAAGTCCTCGTGCTGCAGGAATTAGGAGGTTTGCTGAAGGCGCAGCTGTGGTGCAGTGAGGAGTTTGCGTTTTAATAAACTACGACTTTGATTAATAAATTCATATGAAACAGTCCCTTAAAAGTCACGTCTTGCTTTCAGTTTCGGGCTTTTCGGGCGCGTTTTGCACTCACACACAAGCGTACCGCGCCAAAGCCCAAGTGAACCATGCTCCGGCCGGCCAAGTGAACCGTGCCTGAGCCCGATTCTGCGCACTCACACTTCTCAAACGATCCGGGAAATGGGCCTGGGCACGGTTCGGATAGCATAGTGTGAGTAGGCCCTCAGAGTGCGCTTGACCTCAGACTGGGGCAACGGTTCATCTTCCAGCAGGACAATGACCCAAAGCACATCGCCAAAATATCAATGGAGTGGCTTTACAACAACTCGGTGAATGTCCTTGAGTGGCCCAGCCGGAGCCCAGAACTAAATCCTATTGAACATCTCTGGAGAGATCTGAAAATGGCTGTACACCCGTCGCTTCCCATACAACCTGATAGTGCTTGAGAGGTACTGCAAAAAGGATTGGGTAAAAATTCCCAAAGACAGGTGTGCCAAGTTTGTGGCATCATATTCAATAAGACTTGAGGCTGTAATTGCTGCCAAAGGTGCACCAAAAATATTGAGCAAAGGCTGTGAATACTTCTGTATATGTGATTTTCAGTTTTTTTTAATTTTAATAAATTTACAACAATTTCAAAAATTCTATTTTTCACATGGTCATTATGGGGTATTGTGTGGAGAATTTGGAGGAAATAAATGAATTTAATCCATTTTGGAATAAGGCTGTAACATAAACAAATGTGGAAAAATTGAAGCGCTATGAATACTTTCTGGAAGCATTGTAAATCTATAATATTGAGCCCTGACCAGTCATGTGAAATGAAAACTAATTGCAATTAGGGCTGTGCAATTAATCAAAAATTGTCCGGTTTCGATTTCGATTTTGGCTTCTAATGATTATGAAAAAGCATTAATCAAGATAAACAATTATTCCATCATGAACCGCCCCCTTTCCAGTTGTACATATTTGTTGCTCTGCAAAGCTCAGTTCCCCGTGAACATTACTAAAAGCATGTACTGTACTGTAACTTTTGAAGCACGGGATGCGCATCATTAATATTTTTAAAGCGCGAAAGAGCACATGCAGTTGTGTGTGCGCGCCGGGCTTAGCCTCGGACAAGCTCGGAGATGAGCAGAGCACATATCTAACGCCATCTTAATGTGAGTGCTTTAATGGTCAAATACATGCACATTGTGTCAGAGCGCGGTGTTTAGTGATTATTCATATTAACCCTCATTTGTGTAATAAACAAACAAGTTGAGAATCAAAAGACATGTGAAAGAGAAACCATATCAGAGCCGCACTATTCTTAAAGTGACAGCGCGCAATATTTTTCCTGCCGCTTTTATCATTAATCAAACAACAAAAGGAGAAAATCCCTCACTGCTCTTGACTGAAGGACTTTTGCAGCTAAAGTTTTTTCATACAGTGAAGATGCTTAAAGCACAGTTAAACATAACAGATTTAATAACTCATTTCTAATAACTGATTTCTTTTATCTTTGCTATGATGACAGTACATTATATTTTACTAGATATTTTTCAAGATACTGTATTCAACTTAAAGTGACATTCAAAGGCTTAATTAGTGTAATTAGGCAAGTCATTGTATAACAGTAGTTTCTTCTGCAGACAATCAAAAATATATAGTGCTTAAAGGGGCTAATAATGTTGAGCTATTAAATAGGTTTCAAATATTTAAACCTGCTTTTATCTAGTCGAAATAAAACAAATAAGACTTTCACCAGAAGAAAAAATATTATAGGAAATACTGTGAAAAATTCCTCTGTTAAACATCATTTGGGAAATATTTATATATATTAAAAAAATTTCACAGAAGTGCGAATAATTTTGACTTCAACTGATAATCGTTTTGAATAATCGTGATTACAATTATGACTGAAATATTCGTGATTATGATTTTTCCCATAATCGAGCAGCCCTAATTGCAAAGGGACACAACCCATTTGAGGTCTCATTGAGCAAGGTCATACACAACATGCACAAAAAGTGAAATGAATGAGGAGGCATGTGAACATGACACATAATCTAAATCAAGTAATTTTAGCATGTCAAAGTCAAATTTGTGCATGCATAATATTTTCCCCAACAACAGAATTGTGGCTATCGAAAATGGCGAGTGGCTACACTCTCAGAAATAAAGGTACGTAAGCTGTCACTGAGGTGGTACCTTTTGAAAAGGTACAAATGTGTAGCTAAAAGGTCCATATTAATACCTTAAAGGTACATATTAATACCTAAAAAATATAAAAGTATTCCTCTTAAATGTTTAGGTACTAATATATACTTTTGAGGTACCAAAATAGACCTATCCAGTACAAATGTGTACCTTTTGAAAAGGTACCACCCCAGTGACAGCTTGTGTACCTTTTTTTCTGAGAGTGTAGTAATGTTGAAAATCTACTAGCCACAGTGGCTGGTGATCGAAAAAGTTAATGTCAGGCCCTGCACAGTACATTATATTTTACTCAATTTTTTTTATTGTACTAGTATTCAGCTTAAAGTGCAATTTAAAAGCTTAATTAGGTTAATTAGGCATGGTAGGCTAATTAAGCAAGTCATTGTATAACAATGGTTTGTTCTGAAGACATTTGAAAAAGAAAAAGGCTTAAGGGGCTAATAATATTGACCTTAACATGTTTTTTTTTTTAATGTAAAGCTGCTTTCCTTCTAGCCGAAATAAATAAATAATATATATATATATATATATATATATATATATATATATATATATATATATATATATATATATATATATATATATATATATATAGGAAACTGTGAAAATTTAGGGAAATATTTGAAAAAGATTGCTACTAATTGTGACTTCAACTGTAGTTGTTTATCCCTTATATTTGAAGTCTGATGCGTGTGATCTGCCATGATCTTTCTTGTGTGAGTGTTTGTCTACCAATCGTTCAGACATCCTGCTCATTACACTCCTCTTTCTGAAGCATCTGCAGTTCAAACGGCCATGATCCAGGTTTTTGTGTGAACCCCTGCTGTCCCCAATCAATACTGCTCTTATTTAACAAGGTAAAGCCCTGTTAGAGGATTTATCCTGGTAATGGCAGCGGTTACTCTTTGACAGATCCCCGTCTGCTAATGAATGGGGAATCCGGCAGAAGGGCAGGTTGTTTGTTTGTTTACTATGGCTGTTGATAACAGGAAGTGTCCGTCTGGTCGGTCTGCATCACTTCCTCTAATGAGATGACAGGTGTGATGTTTACGCTTCGATTGCCCACTCTGGTTTGAGGGGTCAAGAGTGTTTACTTTTCAGATGCACAGCTGTAATGAATAAGGCTAAAAGTGTACAGCCTTCATTTCAGGCTGCATATATTGAAAGGTCAATGTGTGTGTGTGTTGTTTGTGTGTTTGTGTGTGTGTGTGCGTGCGTGCGTGCGTGCGTGCGTGCGTGTGTGCGTGCGTGCGTCGTGCGTGTGTGTGTGTGTTTGTGTGTTGGTTGAAGTGTGAGAATATGTTTGTTAAAACATCAGGCCTTTCATTGCATGAAGATACATTAGAATTGCTTTTCACTGCTGGAAAGATGGGTCTGTCTGGTCGTTTATTTTATTATTAAAAGTAGTATTTTTGTATTTAATTTTTTCATTATTTTAAATACTTTTAAATACTATCATTGTTTAATTATAAAACTCTTTATTTTTTAACCTTTTATTGTTTGTAAATAATTTAATATTTAATATTTTCTTAATTATTTGATAATTTTTTATCAGAATTTTTAATATTTTGCTGGTAAACAACTTTTAGAATCAGACAATGTGAAGCTGGCTTAATTTATTTAACAATGCATTGGAATTGGTTGTAATTTATTTTATTTTTATTTTATTATTTTGATATTGTTTATTTTATTATTTTATTTTATTTTTTAATTCTATCACTTTTTTATATTTAGTGTTTATTTCATTTTATTTTTATTTTATTTTGTTATTTTACTTTATTTTATTTTATTTTTTATTTCATTTTATTTTTATTTTATTTTATAATTTAATTTAATTTCTTATTTTATTTATTTTATTTTATTTGTATTTTTTATTAAATTTTTATTTTTAGTATTTTATTTTTATTCTATTTTATTTTTTATTTATTTTGTATTATTTTTTTTAATGTTTTATTTTATTTTCTATTTTTTATTTTATTTTATTATTTGTTTTATTTTTTTTGTTATTTTAGTATTTATTTTATTTCATTTTATTTTAATTAGTTTTTAGTTTTTAATTCACTTTTATTTCATATACAGTTGTAGTATGATGATTTAGTTTATTTTTTAAGCCAACAAGAGCCTGAAACATTTGGCTTGCGATGTAAATGAGGCTGATAATAAAAAAAAGAATTGATTTATTTAATTATGAATCTGTCCATCCATCCATAAATTTGTCCATCCATCCATCCATCTATCCATCCATCCATTCACCATTCATCTATTCAACTATCTATCTATCTATCCATCCATCCAACCATCCATCCATCATTTATCTGTCCATCCGTTCATCCATCCGTCCATTCATCTTCCATCCATCCATCCATTCATCCATCCATCCATCTATCTATTCATCCATCTATCCATTCATTTATCCATCCATTCAGCGTCCTTCCATCCATTCTCATTCATTCATCCATCCATCTATCCATTCATTCATTGAACCATTCATTGTCCTTCCATCCATCCATCCAGCCATCCATTCATCATTCATCTGTCTATCCGTTCATTTTTCCATCCAGTCATCATCCTTCCATCCATCCATCTATATAAAGGTGTATTTGTTTAGGCATTATCAAATAATTAATAATAATATAATATAATAATAATAATGATAAAAAGGTTTTGTTTCTTTAAAACACTTGTCACTAAGTGTTTGCAGATAACCTAAATTTCATTCTATGAATTTATTCTATTTATTTATTCTGGTTTTTCTTTAAGGTCAAAATAATTAGTCCCTTTAAGCTATATTTGTCTACAGAACAAACCATCATTATATAATAACTTGCCTGATTACCCTAACCTCCATAGTTAACCTAATTAATCTAGTTAAGCCTTTAAATGTCACTTTAAGCTGTATAGCAGTGTCTTGAATAATATCTAGTAAAATATTATTTACTGCCATCATGACAAAGATAAAAGAAATGAGTTATTAAAACTATTATGTTTAATAATGTGTTGAAAAATATCTCCTCTCTGTTAAACAGAAAGTGAGGAAAAAAATAAACAGGTGGGCTAATAATTCTGTCTTCAACTATATATATATATATCTATATATATATATATATATATATATATATATATATATTATATATATATATATATATGATCAATAACCTAAACATCTCAATAGTGAATATGTGTAGAATATATGTATGACACATTCTTGCTGTCTGCATGTACAGTATATTTATGATTCTATATGTAAATCTGCACACTTCAGAAATGCCTTTTTTCTACATAAACAAACCTTATCGCACACATACACAGTACACTAACAATCCTTCAGTATTTCAGTCTCCATCTCTATTCATTTTGCTTCATCATTCTCTCCATAATTCAGATTCTTGTCTTGGTGCGACACACAGATGTCCGTGACATTTTCCATCTCGAGAGATTTAAGGGCAAAAACCTCGTCTGAACTCCAGAGGCTGGACAAGGAATGGATTCTAGCTGCCAGATTCGAGAAGAAACTTTTTCAGTTCCTGCTTTCTGCTTAGCTAACAGTATCTCATCCTGCTCATCTGTGGTCATGGAGTGCTTCTGACCTTTGGGGAATGATCCTCTAGCAGGCCTGATTACCTGCGCTCTTCTCTGACCTGCTGATTTCTAGAACCCAGGGCTTGAAAGACTCTTTCTTGACCAGCTCCTATCTTTCATGTTCAACTATCAAATTATCTGTGTTTGTTCTGAAAATGCAAAACTGTTTTTCCATCCATCTATCTGGCATTCTATTCATATTCCTGTCCTATATCTGTCTGTCTGTCTGTTTGTCTGTCTGTCTGTCTGTCTGTCCATCAGTCCGTCTGACGTTATATCTGTCATTTTATCCATCCATCCATCCATCCATCCATCCATCCATCCATCCATCCATCCATCCATCCATCCATCCATCCATCATTCTGTTTTTCTTTCTGTCTGTCTTTGTCATTCTCTCCTTCATTTTATCAATCTATCCATCCATTTATCCATCCATACACACACCACCCATCCCATCCATCCATCCATCCATCCATCCATCCATCCATCCATCCATCCATCCATCCATCCATCATTAGATTTCCCTTTCTGTCTGTCTATCATTCTATCCTTCATTTTATCTATCTATCTATCTATCTATCTATCTATCTATCTATCTATCTATCTATCTCTCTATCTATCTATCTATCTATCTATCTATCTATCTATCTATATATCTATCTATCTATCTATCTATCTATCTATCTATCTATCTATCTATCTATCTATCTATCTATCTATCTATCTGTCTATCTGTCTGTCTGTCTGTCTGTCTGTCTGTCTGTCTGTCTGTCTATCTATCTATCTATCTATCTATCTATCTATCATTGCCTATTGTTCCATCCATCCATCCATCCATCCATCCATCCATCCATCATTCTATTTCTCTTTCTGTCTTTTTGTCATTCTATCTATAATTTTATCCATCCATCATTCTATTTCTCCTTCTGTCTGTTTTATTTTATCTATCTATCTATCTATCTACTCTATCTATCTATCTATCTACTATCTATCTATCTGTCTGTCTGTCTGTCTGTCTGTCTGTCTGTCTGTCCGTCCGTCCGTCGTCCGTCCGTCCGTCCGTCCGTCCGTCCCGTCCGTCCGTCCGTCCGTCCGTCCGTCGTCCGTCCGTCCGTCCGTCCGTCCGTCCGTCCGTCCGTCCGTCCGTCCGTCCGTCCGTCCCCGTCCGTCCGTCCGTCCGTCCGTCCGTCCTCCGTCCGTCCGTCCGTCCGTCCGTCCGTCCGTCCATGCATACATCAATTAATCCATCAGTTTATCTATGACCAATATTGATGTGGCTGCCGATATATTGTGCATCCCTAAATTATATTGTTATTAGTTCTAATATGTTGGGGGAAATAATGTTGTTAAGGGGAAATAAGTATTGTATATGTCACAATTTTTTATCAGAAAAAAAAATTCTAAACGGGCTGTTGACTTTCACAGAATATTTGTAACAACAAAGAAATCCATGTATGCAAAGAAAACAAGATTAATTAGTTACAAATGAAGTTATGTGTAGTAAAATGAAAAGACACAGGTATTGAAAAGGTTTTGAACACATGAAGTAAGGAAGGTGTAGAAAGGCAGTGAAAGCCCAGACAGCTGCTGAAATCTCTCAGTAGTTGTTTAGCAACCCTCTGCCCATTGTCCTTGTAAATCAATATTAACTTCATCAGTACTTACTCCTCGTGTTATTCCATTATTAGTACACTATTTTTTATGCTTGTATTGTTTGGGTTTTAAATTTAAGTTGTTTTTCTGACAATGTACTGGCTGACGACAATTTATTGTTTGAATTATATCAAGATTTACAGCTCAATTTTCAAGAGATGGACGGAAGGGCATTCACTGTGTAAAAAAATGCCAGAGTAGTTGGCTGTTCATTCCGCTGTGGCAACCCTTGATATATCAGAGACTTTGCTGAATGGAAATCAATTAATGAATGTCAAGATATGTTATATGTTATGACAAGGATGTCTGGAATGCTAGCTTCTGATTGGTCAGGCGCAACATTACAAGGTATGTTTTCTGAGATAACAACCGCTAAATAACGAGGCTATTCCGAGAATATTTTGATTTATTCTGCGAAATAACCTCCTGGATACTTTGTCTCTAATGTATTGTGTGTGGATCAATTACAGCTAATTATATCATTTTTCTTCTGACTTGCACTATAAATAATATGAATTACTTAGAATTTCAGTCTTTCCAAAAACTCTGTATAATCCCATTCCATGTACTTGACCCACATTCATCTGATGATAAGAAGCAAGACCAAGATTAAGCTCAAGAAGAGATTAAAAGAAGATGATGACTTATTTAATCATGTAATTTGTAATGCACATAGAGGCACGGCACAAAACCATGTCAGTCCTAAATGAAATGTCGAGAAAGTGATCTAAATGACAAACAATCCGACATGGCAACTTAAGGACGAGCTAAAAATTTTGATGTTGTATGGAAGCTGACAGCAGCTCATAAACCTGTCTGAGGTTTCTCCACAATTTTTTTTGTAGTCGGTGAAAGCAGCTCATCAGATTAGTGACAAAGCCGAGCTGTGGATGATGCATTCATTAACAGCATATTCCCATTTGTGCTTGAGGAGTTTCATTTTTATTATTTGTTACTTTTGTAATGCAATGTGCATATCAGAAAGCATCTGCATAACTCAATTCATCATGTAGAGAAACATTTAGTGTCCCTGTTATGCTGTTTGAAAGGACTGTCATTTTGTTTTGGAGATTTCCTACAATAGTTTTACATCCATTCGAAGTTTAAAACACGTTTATGTTCTCAAAAATATCCATTGCAGCATCAGCTCTTTTCTCATAGTGTCTGAAACAGTTGGTTCAAGGGTTTGGTCTTGTTCACCTTTACCTTTTATAGACTGTAAAAATATCTGTTAATTAACAGTTTCCTTATTTTGTGTGTTCCATTTATTTATGGTTGTGAATTGCATTATGGGATGCTGATCTTTGCTCTGTCAACTTTTAATGTTGAAAATTCAACTCTACAGTTGTACAAAGTGACTTTTATTGACATTTTAGTAGTTTGAAATAATATAATGTATAAGAAGTAATATATAGACAAATACGTCGGTAAAATAACAGAAAATGTACTGTCAACTTTTTTACAAAGCTTTTGAGCCTTAAAGAGCCCATATTATGGGTTTTTGAAACTTACATGTAGTGTGTAACACAGCTCTAAGTGAAGTGAAATATCCAGCTAAGGCTTAAATCTGTAAGTGTACAATGTTTAAAACTATTGATTCATCTATAAAGGAGTCGACTCATAGTGCTTCAAACGAGTCATTAGGTGTTTCGTGATGACGCGGCTACGAAACACAAGTAGTTGCGCGCGCAAACCCGGGACATTTGAAACCTGCAGCCCCGCCCACTAACACAGAAAAAAAAAGCCCCCCCACACATACACACAGACACCGGTCGAATGGAGTCACGCTGTGCAGATGGATATTATTGACAGTTCACCCAAAGATAAAACTTCAGCATTATAGCCTAGCCTTGAGCAGTTCGAGTGCTTCTGGAAACTACATGTTGACAAAGAAGACTTCATCAGTTTGTTAAAGGAAGGATCAGTATAGACGGTCAGAACATGGATCAGTGCATCATGGATCAGTTTCTTCCTCCATTTCACCAGAGTAAGTACGTGCGATTAAAATTGTTGCCTCGTTTACTCTAGCTTGCAAATTATGTATTTAGTTGTGTTTTGTTACTTGTAACCGCGTGTACTGTATCAGGTTAACTCTATATATTCTCATATCGCATATAAAGTCACGTTGAAAAAAACGTTGACGCATGCTGCTTTGTTTACGGATCGTCAGCTGTTCCTACACACATGCTATGGTCAAGTTTTCAAAATAGTTCAGCTCAGGTTCGAGGTGAGTTGTCTAAATTGCACCCAGCAAGCTGAACTGTCGCTCTAGGCGTGTGTGTTGTGTCCTCTGAGGAGGAGGGTAATGTGTGTGTGTTGTGTGTGCTTCGTGCTGAGGAAGGGTTTAGGTCAAATGAATCGCTGAACGATTCATATGGGAGTCGCTGGGATAATTAGGTAAAAATAAATGCAGATTATAAGACAATGAAAGTGTTTTTTGACCTTGCATGCATATTAGACTGTTGTTGGAGACCCTTACAACCTAAATATGACCCTATTTCATGTATAAGAGGGGCTCTTTAATATACAACACCAACTCAGACAATACATCACTTTAGACTTTAAAATATTAAAAGGCACCTATTTTACCCTCTTTCCAAGATTTAAGATAAGTCTTTTGTGTCTCCAGAATGTGTCTATAAAGTTTCAGCTCAAAACACCCATCAGATTATTTATTAAAGCTTTCAGAATGTTGAGATTTTCTGCTCTGAACACAATCTAGCTGTTTTTGTGGCCTGTGCCTTTAATGCTAGTACTCCCCGCCCACCGTTCCCACATGGCTGTCAGAGTGTGCCTCAATCTCCACCTCAGCTGCGTCAGATAAACAGCACAGTGACAGACATGAAGGAAGCAGATCTCACATAATGTTTGTGAGGAATACTACAGTAAGAACTTTTAACTTTGCACTGTTTTTGCACGGCAATGTGACAGGATACACATTAATATCCATTGCTGTATAAATATGCGTTATGTTAATGTACAAAATAAAGCTGATTTAACATCCAAAAACTGGGATTGAAGCGTCTTCTTTTATAATTGTACTGGCATGAGGTTGGGGTGATGAATTACAGTGATTTTACTGTCTTTATTACAAACGTGCACTGTTTTAAAAACGTTAAACTCTTTCTTGATCTTGATCACATTTCATGATGATTGATGATCACAGCACGCTACACAGATCTGTTAATCCCACTTGCTTTGCGCACATCCTGTCTTGTTGATAATTATTCACGTTACTTTGTAGACATATTAATACTTGACAGTCAATTAATTCGGTGGAGGGAAAGCGCACTCCTATGTGATGTTGTGGTGTGCCTCAAAACGGGAAGGATTTAGATCCTATTTTAACGTCAGGAAATTTAAAAAAAAGAGACTTATTGTCTTTATATGACTGTCTTTATGACTGCAATTTGACTGTAGACACACTATACCTGCACACAGTTCCAAACAGCTTCCAAAAGGGGATTTTTATCATAGGTGCCATTTAATAAAAGTAACTTTTTTAACTTTTCAAGGGTAAAAATTGTTGGACGAAAAATCAAGGTCCTATAATGCAATTCAAAAGCATAAGAAAACATTTAATCAAAATAAAAAAATAAATAAAATCATGAATCACAAAAAAAGGAAAACTGCTAATTTACAGATATTTTTTACAGTGTAAAGCAGGGCTATTCAATTTGTTTGTCATGGGGGCCAGTTCATGAAAATCATCCCAAATGAGGGTCCAGAGAGATATGACTTGCAATATGAGTGATGACACAACACCATATTAGAGCCCATGTGTTTTTTTTTAACAACGAGCCCCATGTTGTATTTTTCTACACTAAAATGTTAATTTGTATTTTGAAACTACATAATATCAGTGCATTGTACAATGTGGCTTTTTTTTTTACACACATTCAAATGTTGTATTTCAGAGCACAACAAAAGCAGTGCATTGCTTAAGTAGGCTTCTACTTTCAGACTCATTCATATGTTGTTTTGAATTATAGATGCAAAGATTATAGATTTTGGCTGAATGATTATAGTCTGAAGAATAATCATGGTTTCACGGTTATTACATCTAATGTAAATTTAAGCTATATGTTAGGTAAGTATTTAAATGAACTGTTGTTATCATCAGCGTTCATACATACATAATCTTTTTAATATTTTTTAATAATTTGTCTAACTTTTGTTTATATATGTTATTATCTTTACTTTTGTAAAATCAAACGTTTGTTTAACTTTGTGTTATCTTTTGTCTACATTGCACTGAAAGCCACGCACAACTCTCACCGCTATGGCGTGAAACGTTTTGTACTCGGTGCATCTGGAAGGGGAGAGCGCATCGTTCTGCTTGCACACATATTGCCGTATATTCTTACATTGGAAATAAACTTGGCCCGCTGCTATTGTTAATCCAGTGTTCGTGTGTATTAGCCTTGGTGTATAAGCTCTGAACTTTCAACTAGCGCACAGGTGGCAGTTGCATGGCAAAACATGCAACTTTTTCACCAAGAAGGTTCATACTGACTCCAAAGGCAGATACTTAGAAGATAAGGGCCTGGTTAATGTGTGGACTTTGGGGTTTTTACTATGTGTTCACATGTTGATTGTTCAGTTTGTATGTCTCAGTATTTGGGCTTTGGTCAAGGGCTTAATTTGTGCCGCAACAAGCCAGATCCGCCACCTCTGAGGTCTGACCCGGCACCTCATTTTACCAATCCCTCTCCTCACACGCACACTTCCCCTCCCTGCTCTTCATTTTCTTCTGTGAATCTATAACCCTCTTCACTTTCGCGACACCACCCTCCATGCTCTTCCCTTTTGCCCGCGAAATCCACCCAAACCCCCGCTCTTCACCTTGGTCCGCGACACCTCTCCCTCCCTTTTTACCATGCCTTTCTTGAATCCGTTTATCTTTTACTTGGTGTCATGGTTTGGGAATCTTTCTTTCAAGAATAAAAACACACTAAATCAAATAGTTAAGTGGTCCAGCAAGCTGACCGGGGTGTCACACTAGCCAATCTAGAAGCTGTATACACCAGGCTGCTAAAGAGAATTACAAATCCAATTTTAAGTGACACCGCTCATCTTCTACACTCAGAGTTTCAGCTCCTTCCTTCAGGTCGCAGGTTTCTAGTATTAAGCTGTAGAACTAAATGATACAAAAATAGTTTCATACCAGCAGCCATTAGACATTTAAATAAGGCATAGATTAAAGCAGAGGTATTTTGGTGACTTGTATATTTTAGGTCAGGAGTCACCAATCTCAGTCCTGAAGGGCCGGTGTCCCTGCAGGGTTTAGCTCCAACTTGCCTCAACACACCTGGCTGGGTGTTTCAAGTATACCTAGTAAGACCTTGATTAGCTTGTTCAGGTGTGTTTGATTAGGGTTGGAGCTAAAATCTGCAGCACACCGGCCCTCCAGGAACAAGTTTGGTGACCCCTGTTTTAGATTGTTTGGAGGGGGGGGGGGGGCACTTGAAGTGATTATTTATTTATTCTTTATAAGTGTTTTATGTTTATGTTTTATGTCTTTATGTCCAGTTGTTGTTGTGACTATGTAAGCTTTTTTTGTGTGGCACTGTTATGAGATGAGGTCTCTTCTTGACTGCAAACCAAATCTACCTTTGAGTATAAATAGTAACCTAACCTAACCTAAGCTCCTCTGGTAACATGCCGGATCCGTTACCCTGATCTGTTCCGGGACCAATTTAGAGATTAAGCACTGCTTTAGTCACATGGTCAAGAAAGATACAAAATATGAGGTAAACTTTGCTCTGCCTGTTTTTTTCCTGCTCTGCTCCTCTCCTGCTCTGGACTCTATCTTCTCTGGCTCTACCGCTATCAGGCTCTCTTTGAGGCCTACTCTCTTTGTCTATCGCTCTCTTTCTCTCTCTCCCTATCTCTCCCTCTCTCTGAGGTAACTTTATTTTACATTTAAGCCGGGTACAATTATAATATGTTTTTATCATTTTATACAGTTATTTGTAACTAATTCAGCTGTAACCATAGATAATTACTGTCATTAAATCATTGCATTTTTAAGTATTTGTGAATTAATTTTGACTTAACATCAACACCTAATTGCTCCATATTGCAATACAATACAACATAGTACCAACGCTCTTTTACATTTTTAGCTATCAATACTGCCCTTATTTCCGTATAAGATTGCAGAACAATGGTTTGACTAGACATGTACAGTTTTTCACCATCATACTGACTTTTTAGTAATTCGGCAGAACTACAGTTCAAACCGCTGTAGTTAAAAATACCATTCTTACAATATTAAGAACACTTAAAAATAACAAACATACAATTCAATTCATTATCATTTGAAAAAAAAGAAAAATCAAAGTGGATCAAAGTCTAATCAATTCAAAGTGAATTCAACAATACAAGCCAAACTCTTCCAAGTCTCAGATGCAACAATATTTGATCATTTACCTACATGTAAAAGCATAGCATTCTGAAAATAAAAGGAATTGCAACTTGTACTTGTCTGCTACTAAGCATAGATTTGAGTTATATCACATCATATCAGTTTTTGCGGAGTCAAGAGGTTTGTGATCATGCTCTGTCAATCATTCAGGGAGATGTAATGGGGAATTATGAATCTGCTTGGACCATACGCAGAGGATCAACCATATTATTCAGGATAAGCCTCAGCTCTAAAGCTGCTTTTGATGCTTTCCACAGAGCTCATAGCTCAAGCCATATGGTTTTAAATGATTTGCGGTCATTTTGGGGTAGCCTAAAGCCTAGGCCTTAATCTTTACTGTTTTCACAACAGGGTTGTAAAAAGTTGCGCTTTCACTATGATGCAAACGATCAATTGAGTTGCTGGAGTTGAGATTATTCTCATGTTTTATCTGTAAATAATATCGTGTGATAATAATAATAATAATAAGTGAAACTGACCTAATGAATATCCCATTGACTGCCATATCCCTATAGGATACTGATGCATTTGGTGTACTGTATGTACAACCAGGGCACTTTTTATTGTCATTAATCAATTCAAGTCAGCTATATTTCTAGTGCTTTACAATGTAGATTGCATCAAATCAGCTTAACCTAGATAATAAATAGCCATAACAATATGTCAGGTTGTGGAACACTGCATCATATCAGGCGGTGAGATGAGTTGGGTAGTTGTAGTTGAATTAAGGGAGATTCACTTCAGTTTAATACTAATACGACTGTTGATACAACAAGCAAGCCTCAGTAGACCAATTAACAGAAGTGGAGATCAAACATGGGGAGAATCCAGGCTCAGCTGGAATGTCCAGTTCTTTTTTGGCCAAACGTAGAGGCAGAACTGACGTCAGGACTGCTTGAGAAGGATGAACAACAATCATGTAGAACACAGATGTCAAATCCAGTTCCTCTAGGGCCGCAACTCTGCACAGTTTAGCTTTAACCCTAATAAAACACATCAGATCATACTAATTGAGTCCATCAGGCTTGTTTGAAACTTACGGCTGTGTCACACCGCAAGCGAAAGCAGAGCGTGAGCAGAGCATGCGCAGCGCATATAGAGAGCAGAAGCAGCACGCAGGCATTTGCCTTTCACACCGACTGCGTCTGGAGCGCGGAGCTCTTCGGCAGCTGCTGCAGAAATCAATCTATCTCTGTCTATTATATCTAGTTACCCATCTCTCTATATACAAATACAATTTAAACTTGTCATCTGCACCCAGGCCCGTGGCAACTTCCTTCTATGCGATTTCTTTAACATGCAACTCTTTATTTTACAAATTATATAGATCACACAGTACTGTATGCTTCTCAAGCTCTATGAGGAGTGTCATTCATGTCTGGTGCACTCAGAAGACAATCACCTGTGATATCATGTAATTTGGTTTTTGATTGTCAGGATGTTGTGGGCCTACTTATAATAATATTTATACAATATAGTAATAATGATATTTGTACATGATCAAACTAGTGTGACTTTCTCCGCTTCAGCGATGTCCAGCGGCAGAGTAACATCTCGTTAATTCATGCTCGTGCAAAGGATGAGACGGACAAAAGTAATCAATGCAGGCCCTTCTTTTACTTATTTTCGTGTTGTCGGGTTCACAGTGCAAACAGCGGGTGGAATAACTTGAGTAAACTTAAAACAAAGTCGAATAAAACTTTCTTCTGCACAGCGAGCTCACATCATCCAGCATGCGTGTCGAACTACACTACCCACAATGCATTTCGCTATAAACTACAACTCCCATAAATAGCAGTCTTAAAGTGGCCATTTCTATTTCTATTTCCCCTCTCCTGCAACACTAGTGTGTAACAAGCAAAACAGATACTAAAATTGTTTTACATTTGGTTTTATAGTTCGGGCCTAAATAAATATTTGTTGCAGTTTTTAATCGTTTAAGTTCATTTGATTGACAATATATATAAGTCAGTGGATATTATTGATTCATATATTGGGTAAAAATTGCAACTTTTTACTGTCATTCAAATGTGTTAATGGTCATTATCAATGTACTGTCACTTTAATTGAGCACAAGCAGCACGGCAAAAATAGACCTGCACTGCTGCTTCAGCGACGCTCACGCCTCGCACTGACGCACTGCTTCTGCGTGCGGTATGAAACCTCTAATCTGTTAACATGGATGCCGAAAAAAACACACGCTGCTCACGCGCTGCTTATGCTTGCGGTGCGAAACAGGCTTTACAGGTAAGTGTGCTGAAGCAGGGTTGGAGCTAAACTGTGCAGAGCTGCCGCCCTCCAGGATTTGACACCTGTGATGTAGAAGGTGCAGGTCCAAGTAGGCCATTGGGTGGGTGTTAATACTAGCTGACAGGATCTATGCAGAGATTAGTCTGTCACTGTGGTCTTTAAAGGGATCTTGTCTTGTGTTTTTGACTAATCAATGACAATGAGAACCATTTCCTCTGGATATGGGTGGGATCCAAGTTTATGTGAACCTCAAGATAAGAAGAGACAGATAGACTAAGAAAAGTATAAATGCTGTTCAAATTACAGGCTTTTTGTGAAATGTTCCCCGCTTCAGTTTTTTCTGATTCATGCTGCCTCACATTCCTTTAAGTGGTGTAAAGTTTTAAGTGATGCATTTGTGTTTTATGTGTATGTTAGTGTAAAGAGATGTAACAGTGCTTCCTGTTGTAGTGTTTAAACACTCAGTGTTCCCCTCCCCCAGAAATTGCATTTCATGTGGTGGTAGTCCAATCCAGACTTTTCATGTAGCGTATAACCCTAACACTACCCAATTTTGAATTCCCTGAAATGAGTCGACTGTAATTCCAGTCATATTTACTTGTACAAACATATGTAGGTTCCACAATGTCAGCCAATGGTCTTCAATGGCTACTTTTGCATCATGTTTTTGGCTACATCTGAAATTGCATACTTCTATACTATATAGAATATTAATAATGGTATGCAAGCCAAGTAGTCTGTCCGAATTCATAGTATTCAAAAACAATACGCGAAAATAACCTGGATGTCTTCTACTTCTTCTACTTAGATTCTAAAGTGCACATCCAATGGACGATATGCTGTCCAATGATGCCAAGTGAGAGAATTCATGAATGGGAGTGAAGCGACGCAACTGACGGGGGTAGGTCATGTGATAATGGCAAATGTAGTACATCCGAATTCCATTCATAATGTGTTTGTTTTGTCGATATGATGAGAAAAGACTGTTTTCAGTGCTGGATGAGGAATAATGTGGTAGAAAGTTGATACAGTAAACTTATCATAAACTTGATATTATGGTGACGCAGTGGCGCAGTAGGTAGTGCTGTCGCCTCACAGCAAGAAGGTCACAGGTTCGAGCCTCGGCTGGGTCAGTTGGCATTTCTGTGTGGAGTTTGCATGTTCTTCCTGCGTACGCATGGGTTTCCTCCAGGTGCTCCAGTTTCCCCCACAAATCCAATGACATGCGGTACTGGTGAATTGGGTAAGCTAAATTGGCTGTAGTGAATGAGAGTGTATGGATGTTCCCCAGTGATGGAAGGGCATCCGCTGCGTAAAACATATGCTGGATAAGTTAGCAGTTCATTCCGCTGTGGCGACCCCAGATTAATAAAGAGACTAAGCCGAAAAGAAAAGGAATGAATGAATGAACTTGATGTTATGAGAAAACAAATGTTTTTTGACCATGGATGGATGTAAACTTGGAAGACCTAAGGGAGAGTTTGAGAGAGAGCAGATCCTTGTTGAAAAATCTCCTTCATCTTCAATGGCAGGGAACATTTTATTGCAGTCATTTTAATGCTGCATTGCTGACTTTATTTGATTATTCTAGATTGCATTGGCACCATGGAGTGAACTGACCATTAAACTCTCCTCAAGAATCCATTTGTGCAACATGTAATTATTTGTAACGGGTGAACTGTAAAAAAAAGATACAAAATAGTGGTAAACAACTGCTCTGCCTCTTTTCCTGGCCTGTCTTTTCCTGGTCTGTTCTCCTGCTCTGCTCCTCTCCTCCTCTAGAGTCTATCTTCTCTGACTCTACTGCAATCAGGCTACTTCTGGGCCTGCTCTCTTTGTCTCTCTCTCCTCCCCCGTGTCCCTCCTTCTACCTCTGGTAACTTAATTTTACATTTAAGCTGGGTACAATTTATATCATGTTTATCATTTCATATTTGATCATTTTATAGAGTTATTTTGTAATTAATTCAGTTGTAGCCATACAGAATTATTGTCATTAAATCATTTCATTTTCAAGTATTTGTGAATTACTTTTGATTTAACATCAACACTTAACTGTTCCATATTACAATACAATACAATCACATAATATCAACGCTCTCCCACATTTATAGCTATTAATACTGCCCATTCGGCAGAACTACAGTTCGAACCTCTGTGGTTTTAAAACCCAATCTACACCGTGAAGCTCTAAATTGAGGTCAGGTACATTCTGTTTCCACTGATCATTCTTGAGATCTTTCAGCAGCTTAATCAGAGTTCACCTATGGTAAATTCAGTTGATTGGGCATGATTTGAAAAGACATACACCTGTATACTCCCCGCCTGAGGAGGACTGAAGGTCCTTCTGAAGGACTCTCAGACCATAAGAAACAAAATTCTCTGGTCAGTTGAGACTTGAACTCTTTGGAGAAAACCAGGCACCGCTCATCACCAGGCTAATACCATCCCTACAGTAAAGCCTGGGGGTGGCAGCATCATGCTGTGGGGATGTTTTTCAGCAGCAGGAACTGGAAGACTAGTCAGGATAGAGGGAAAGATGAATGCAGCAATGTACAGAGACATCCTGAATAAAAACCTGCTTCAGAGTGCTCTTGACCTCAGACTGGGGCGACGGTTCATCAGGACAATGACCCGAAGCACATTATCAAAATAGCAATGGTATGGCTTCACAGCAACTCTGTGAATGTCCTTGAGTGGTCCAGCCAGAGCCCAGTTTAAATCCTATTGAACATCTCTGGAGAGATCTGAAAATGGCTGTACACTGTCGCTTCCCATCCAAAGGTGCATCAACAAGTATTGAGCAAGGCTGTAAATGCTGATGTACATGTGAATTTTCAGCTAAAACATTACAGTGCTTTTGGCCACGCCCCTTCACTGCACACGCCATGGTGAATGCATGTATATCCGGAAACCCTTGTGATCTCACTAGCTCGGATATATATTTTTTGTAGTCCCCAAACTTTGTTCGCTGTAGGCTTTGCTAAGCTAACTCTGTAAAAGCCAATGTCTCCCTTTGCATTGAACTTTGAGCGTCTTTCATTTAGAGATGTTGTTTATGTTCACACAGCTACATTACACATCAACTAAAGTTTCAAATATGATATGGTAGTGGAGCACCGCTTTAAAAAAATATTTTTCAGGCTTAAAAATTGGCAATCAGTTTTGAGATTGATAGATACTCTGGTAATGATGTCATTTTCATATTTGCATACAGAATGTTTTAAATACTGAAATAATAGTTGCTCTGTATACATACAATAAGTGACATATGTCATATAGCTGTTTAACCATACATAATTACAAATGACATATTCATTTATACTATCTTTAATTAATACAGATATATTTTTGTCAATAAGAGAGTAGATTACTTTGAACTCAAGGATGCTTGTTTACTTGATTCCATGTATTTGTAATATGCATTGGTTATATCCATATTTAGTTGCATCTTCTTACTATGCAAATGTTGGCATCATTAGCTTTCTTTAAAAGCTGCTTAAATATTTTTTATGCATATTTTTGTTTTTTCATGTTCAAGCGTGGCTGAGAATGGGCTGGTCCTCTGGGAGAGTCTGCTGTCATATGATAATATAATCTTGTACTACCCATAGCAGCTGGAGGCAGGAATAAAGAAGGTTAAAGCCCCTATATAATCTGACATCTACAACAATTTGCAGAGAATTGTGGGAAGCCTCGGAGGTTGTACAGTTGTTACCTGAGCTGCTTCAGTGAGCTGTGATGATAGCGGAGTCTTTTTTACATATCAAGTCTTCGTAGTCTCATTATTGCTCTCTTATTTGTTAAAATGGTGTCTTTTTATTAATATATGTAATTGAATTTATTGGGTGCATTGAATTGCATGTTTTAATCTGGTCATTTCTGTATCACAATTCAGACTTCTTTTTTCCACAAATGATGTTTAAAATATAACTAGCCATTTTTACAAATATAATCCATATAACATACAAATATAACAAATATAACAAATGAGATTTTTTTTGTAATGTGTGTTTTTGCCTCACCATTTACTTTTTTATCTGCTTAGAATTGAGTTTACATTTTTTTTATTTTATTTTATCTTACAATTAATTTCTTTTTACAACTAATGCTTGAACTCTGCTTTTTAACTCAAATTTAAATACTTTTTTAATTGTGTGATTATATCTTACTTTTTATATATATTTTATTGGCGTTATTGGTTCAGATAAATAATGAATTAATGAATTAATTAATTTGGCGATGCGGTAGCGCAGTAGGTAGTGCTGTTGCCTCACTGCAAGAAGGTCGCTGGTTCGAGCCTCGGCTGGGTCATTTGGCGTTTCTGTGTGAAGTTTGCATGTTCTCCGGATTCCACCACAGTCCAAAGACATGCGGTACAGGTGAATTGGCTAAGCTTCAATTGTGGTAGTGTATGAAAGTGAATGAGAGTGTTTGCTAGTGATGGGTTGCAGCTGGAAGGGCATCCGCTGCGTAAAACATATGCTGAATAAGTTGGCGGTTCATTCCGCTGTGGCGACCCCAGATTAATAAAGGGACTAAGCCGAAGAGAAAATGAATTAATTAATTCATTTTATTTTATTTTATTTTATTTTATTTTATTTTATTTTTTTTTTTATTTTATTTTATTTTATTTTATTTTATTTTCAGTTTAGTTTATCTCACCATGCCTGTTTTCTACCAAATGTGAAATGGTGAATTGCAGTTCTGTCTTTTTTTTCCCCTTTTTTTTAACAATTGCATGATTTTATCTTTAAGTGGTACTTTACATTCAGATTACCCCCCCCCCCCTTTTTTTTTTTTCATCAGAATGGGAAAGAAAGGTGATTTAAGTGTGATTTAAGAATGTGGCGTGGTTGTTGGTGCCAGATGGGCTGGTCTGAGTATTTCAGAAACTGCTAATCTACTGGGATTCTCAACCATCTCTATGGTTTACAGAGAATGGTCTGAAAAAGGAGAAAATATCCAATGAGTGAAAGTTCTGTGAGTGAAAGTGGCTTATTGATGCCATAGGTCAGAAGAGACAGACTGGTTCCAGCTGATAGAAAGGCAACAGTAAGTTAAATAACCACTCGTTACAACTCGTCTCCAAGAGCATCTCTGATGCACAACACGTCCAACCTTGAGGCGGATGGGCTACAGCAGCAGAAGACCACACCGGATGCCGCTACTGTTAGTTAAGAACAGGAAACTGAGGCTACAATTCGCACAAGATCACCAAAAACGTTGCCTGGTATGATGAGTCTCGATTTATGCTGCAACATTCCGATGGTAGGGTCAGAATGTGGTGTCAACAACATGCATGGATTGTGAGTTTACCACTTAAGTTGTGTTTAGTTTTACAATTGAATACATTTATGTAATTTATTAATTGGGTGCACTGAATTGCATGTTTTACTCTGGCCATTTATGTAACACAATTCTTTTTGTCCACAATTGATGTATAGAATACAATAGCAAATTTTTACAAATATAACCTACAATTCAGATTTTATTTTTCTAAATTTTCTAAATTTACATTATTTATTTTCTTAGAATTGTCAACTTTCAAGTGCCTATTTTTTATCTCACAATTTAGACTTTGACAATTCATGCTTGAACCTCTGCTTTTTTTAACCTAAAATTTTTCTGCTTTTTTAAACTAAAAACTAAGATTTTTTTAAATTGTATCTCACAGTTTAGATATTTTTTAATTAAAATTATCGGTTCAGATACATTATTAATTTAATTTAATTTTATTTTATTTTATTTTATTTTATTTTTATTTTATTTTATTTTATTTTATTTTATTTTATTTTATTTTATTTATTTTATTTTATTTTAGTTCTCTACTATGGGTTGTTTTCTACCAAATGTCAATTTGTAAATTGTAGTTCTGGCTTTTTTCACAATTGCACTAGTTTTATCTTTAAGTGGTACTTCACATTATTATAATTGTTTTCCATTTTGTCTTGGAATTTTGAGTTTATACCTCAAAGTTTTACTATGAAATAAAAAAATGCAAATGGCAACGTTTCAGTTTTGACTTTTTTCCACAGTTCCAGGTTTTACTATCACTTTTCAAGCTTTTTTCTCATATATATATACTATATATATATATTATATATATATCATATATACACACACACACACACAACATAACACACACAACACACACACAACACATATATATATATATATATATACTTTTTTTTATTATATTTATGAAAAAAATATTTATTCTAAAAATGTTCTTTATAAGGGGCACAGTGGGTAGCATGATCGCCTCATAGCAAAAAGGTTGCAGGTTCGAGCCCCGACTGGGTCAGTTGGGTCTGTGTGGAGTTTGCATGTTCTCCCCTGTGTTCACGTGGATTTCCTCTGGGTGCTCCGGTTTTCCCTACAAGTTCAAAGATGGTATAGGTGGAATTGGCTAAGCTAAAATTGTTCGTAGTGTATGTGTGTGAATAAGTGGTGTATAGATGTTTCCCAGTGATGGGCTGCAGCTGGAAGGGCATCCGCTGTGTAAAACATATACTGGAAAAGTTGGCAGTTCATTCCGCATGTGGCGTCCTCAGATTTATAAAGGGACTAAGCCGAAAAGAAAATGAATGAATGAATAAATGTTCTTATATTTAAGACAGTGAATAATATATTTACATATTTGTATGTTTATAGTCTTTAAAGTGTAAACCTTATTTTATATTGTCTGCAGAATATGTGATATGTTTGACACAAATGTAAAAACTCACTGTCAGAATGTAGAGGCAGAGGATATGGTCGCTAAGGTATTCGGGGTGGCTGCTTGCTGATCCGTAATCCATAGAGCCTCTATATGGACAGGGCGTCCTTCGACAGTTTTTTGTCATGTTTTATCACCCACCAAGCAAAACTGGGCCACTTTTTGCTTAAAAACTAAAATAAAATAATAGAAGTCTCCTTAGAAATCCACATGATTCAAGATGCATTCAACCATAGTTTAATATGCAGGGTTATTTGTTCAAACACTAAATAGAAATCAATAATAGTAGTGACGTTGTCAAGCTGTGCACCGTTATTTATTTTATGTATTTATTTATTTATTTCAATTGTGGCTTTTCTGTGAGAATATAATGGCTCTCTTTAAAATTCCTGGAGAGTTTCCATTCAAAAAATGAAGAAAATAAATATTTTTATTCAGTAAAGACATTAAATCTGAGCAGGTTGAGAGTCTTGGCTTCTCCTGCACTCTTATTCTCATATTTGAAAATCACCAAGCAATTTGGTTTGGTAAGTGAGCAACGAGTGTGTGATTATACTTCACACTGAACTTGAGTCAGGACATCATCTTTATGGTTTATAGTGCTCAAACACACACACACACACATACACACACAAAAACACACACACATATACGCACACACAGTCTTGCACTGGAATGAACCAGCCCCACAGGTCTTTGAGGAAAAAACACTGTGATTGATGTCTGTAACAGTCATCACACATTTATAAGCTTGGGGCTTCCCAAATAAGAAGCAGTGTCTTATGGGTAATTTATCTTGCTACATTGATCATTGCCTAATCACAGAAGCACCTACTGAGACTCAGGCCAGCCACAACAAAATGAGCAATGTTGAATTAAAGTGATGGATTTCTAACATTTAGAAAAAATCCTCCATATTTGGTGATAACGCTTTCATAAATAAAGGTTCTTATTGGCATGTATAGATAAATTATGGTCGGCATTATTTTAGGATTATTTTTGATACATGTTGATGTATTATTGTTGACTATTGTTTTTAAACTTATAAATAAAGACTCTTTAAGATGAATCGTATTCAAAATAAAAGTTTGTTTTGATATAATATATGTGTATAAACAAAACTGTATATAAAAATTTTGCTACATAAATATTAACATTTTATATAATTTGTATCATGTACATATATATATATATATATATATATATATATATATATATATATATATATAATATCTAAATAATCGTTTTCTCAAATATATGTATGTATGTGTATTTTTATTTACATAATACACATATATTATATCAAAGCAAACTTTTAATTTGGATGAAAATAAGGGATATACACTCATCGGCCACTTTGTTAGGTACACGTGTGTGCGTGCGTGCGTGCGTGCGTGCGTTCGTTCGTTCATCCGTCCGTGCGTGCGTGCGTGCGTGCATGAAATTAAAAAATTAAAAGCTGCCTTTATTGTAGTCGAAATAAAACAAATAAGACTTTCTTCAAAAAAAAAAAAATATCAAAGCAAACTTTTCATTTGGATGCAAATAATCTATATACACTCATCGGCCACTTTGTTAGGTACACCTGTGTGTGTGTGTGTGTGTGTATGTGTGTGTGTGTGTGCGTGCGTGCGTGCGTGCGTGCGTGCGTGCGTGCGTGCGTGCGTGCGTCCGTGCGTCCGTGCGTGCGTCCGTGCGTGCGTCCGTGCGTGCGTCCGTGCGTGCGTGTTTAGTTGAAGTCAGAATTATTAGCCCCCCTGTTTAGTTTTTCCCCAATTTCTGTTTAACGGAGAGAAGATTTTTTTTCAAAAACATTTCTAAACATAATAGTTTTAATAACTGATTTATTTTATCTTTGCCATGATGACAGTAAATAATATTTGACTAGATTTTTTTAAAACACTTCTATACAGCTTAAAGTGACATTTAAAGGCTTAACTAGGGTAATAAGGTTTAATAGGCAGGTTAGGGTGATTAGGAAAGTTATTGCATAATGATGGATTGTTCTGTTGACAACTGAAAAAAAATTGCTTAAAGGAGCTAATGATATTGATCTTAAAATGGTTTTAAAAAAAAATTAAAAGCTGCTTTTATTCTAGCCGAAATAAAACAAATAAGACTTTCTCCAAAAAAAAAATAAATAAATAAATAAATTCTCTATATATATATTATCAGATATTCTGTGAAAATTTCCTTGCTCTGTCATCATTTGGGAAATATTAAATATTAATACAAATTATATATATATATATATATATATATATATATATATATATATATATATATATATATATATATATATATATATATATATATATATATATATATTCTTTGCAATAATTTGGTATTTTTTTTCTCAAATTTATAATTTTTTTTTTTTTTTTCACAATTAGTTTTATGTTATAAAATTAAATGAAACAATTATGTAATTAAACAATATTTTACTGAATGTTGTCTTGCTGCTGGTGCATTAGCTAGTTTATGTCTGGTATGGGTAAATATGACCATAAACAAACAAACAAACAAGCAAAAAAACTGAAGGTGGCTGCAAGTGACTAATTAAGTGATTCATTCAATGATTCCTTCAAGTGATCTGTTCAAAACAGCTGATTCATTACAATCTAAGCAAGTTGCATCCCAAATTGCACGTAATAGAGAGAGTGTATTATGGGTAGTTTATCTAGATTGATCATTTTCTAATCACAGAAGCCACAATGAAATGAGAATTGTTAAATACGTCTGCCGCCCAATGATTTGCATCCCAAGTCTGGCGCCATTCGTGGTGAGCTACCAAGCAAAGCAGTCATGTCGGAAAAGTCATCCATATAGAGGTAAGCAGTCAGGAGTACCACCCTAACCCTTGGCACATTTTCCAAGGAGCCTTTGTTGGCTAAACCATTGTGTTTATAAAACTTGTACAACATGCAGCAACAATTCACTCTTTGTCGAGTGTACATCGGTTGTACACTTGTTATTGCAGTGCATTGTGGGATTGATTGAGTGCATTTTTTTGTGTTTTGGTTTAATTATGTTTGTCTTTGTATGACTTTTTTCCTGTTTTGCTGCAGATTTAGTGCACTTTTTTCCTGGTCCGACTGATTAGTACAGGTCAAACATGACAGTAATTGATCAATTTCAGTAGCAACTAGAAAAGTGAAGTTCATAGACAAACTTTATGGCAGCTTGAGTAAGTCTAGCCTGAAAGTTTGAGGTAGCTTTAAGGTGTAAATCATTGAAGTAGTTTTTAAGAAGTTTGAAACAGTCAGTAAATATAAGTACACATATGTTAGCAAATGTCTAGTATGGAATTTTCATGTTTCTTGCTAGGCGGT
The DNA here is from genome assembly GCF_903798145.1 of Danio aesculapii. NCBI lineage: Eukaryota > Metazoa > Chordata > Actinopteri > Cypriniformes > Danionidae > Danio > Danio aesculapii. Next base: position 11,090,181 of record NC_079439.1, read on the forward strand.
TGATAGGGAGTTCTGAATGGTTGCTAAGCCATTGCTAGGGTGTTCCGAGTGCTTGCTAATGTGTTGCTAAGTGGTTGCTGTAGTGTTCTGAGTGGTTGCTAGGCGGTTGCTTGGGTTTTTTGACTGGTTGTTAAGGTGTTGCTAGGCGGTTGCTAAGCTGTTCTGAGTGGTTGCTAGACGGTTGCTAAGGTGTTGCTAGGCGGTTGCCAATCTGTTCGGAGTGGTTGCTAGGGTGTTCTTAGTGGCTGCTAAGGTGTTGCTAGGTGGTTGCAATGGCGTTCTGAGTGGCTGCTAGGTGGTTGCTATGGTGTTTTGACTGGTTGCTATGGTGTTGGTAGGGCATTGTGAGGTGGTTGCTAAGGCATTCCCTAGGTGCTGCTAGACAATTGCTAAGGTGTTCCAGGTCATTGCTAAGGTGTTGCTAGGGTGTTAAAAGTGGTTGCTAGGAGGTTGCTAAGGTGTTGTTAGGTGGTTGCTAAAGTGTTCAAGGTCATTGGTAATATGTTGCTAGGTGGTTGATAAGGTGTTCTAAGTGGTTGCTAGGAGGTTGCTAAGGTGTTGCTAGGCGGTTGCTAAGGCATTGCTAGGTGGTTGCTAAGGCATTGCTAGGTCATTGCTATGCTATGGTGTTGATAGGTGGTTACTAGGGTGCAGGGGCGTAGCAACCAGTGGGGACGAGGGGGATACGTCCCCCTCACTTTTAGAGAAAGACCATTTAGAATCAGGTGATTAATAATTATATAAACGTATGATCTCATACAGCCGTCCCCCCCCACTTTTAAAATGTCCGCTACGCCCCTGCTAGGGTGTTCTGAGTGGTTGCTAAGGGCATGCTGTGTCATTGCTAAGGTGTTGCTAGGGGGTTGCTATGGTGTTCTGAGGTTGCCAGGTAGTTGCTAAAATAAATTAGCATGGTTATAGTATGAATTAGGATTATGCTAACATGTTTCTAGCATAAATTAGCATGTTAGAATGTTTCCAGAATCAATTTGCATGTTAGCATGAGTTTAATCTGAATAAGCATGTTCGCATGAGTTTAAATATGAATTAGCATGTTAGCATGAGTTGAATATGAATTAGCATGTTAGCATGAGTTTAATATGAATTAGCATGTTTGCTAGTATGATTGTCATGTAATGTCCAATGTGAAGTCAATGGCAGTTTTTATAATGGAAGTCTATGGGACAGTTGCTAGTGTCGTAAGTGGTTGCTAGGCCATGGCTACTAAGTTGTCAGCGATTGGTAGTCTGAGTTAAATGAGCCCAAACTTAAGTCTGTATGACAGTCTGGTGCAAAGTTATGAGGTCAGTGTTCAGTCAATAGCACTTTTTCAAATTTTCCAGGTCAGTTTTCAGAAAACTGTAAGTCGGATCAGTTGGAAAAGATATAGCAACCCGAGTCAGACCAGTTTGGAGGTATGGAGTTAGTTTTTTGGTTGTAGTATAAACAGTCTAGGAGGAGATGCATGTAGAAATTAGTCTCAAGCAGGTCGCACACTAGAAGTGCCGCGACACGGCGCCGCAACACGGCGCGCACATGACAGTTAAAAGTATCACACACCAGACGCGCACATTCGCATGATATTTAACATGAAACTAATCAGATGGTGCTCTGTGGCACGGCAGAGAAATGAACAGTGTCTTGGGCGTAGCTGGGCGCTGCGGACAGCCGCTAACAGCCGCCGACTTGCGGTGCCGGTGTGTGTACCCGGATAGAAACCTATGTTTAGAATTCTGAAATGTATGGCGCTGCGTGGCGCTACGCGGCATGCCGCCGAGTGGCGCTTCTAGTGTGCGACCTGCTTCAGAAGAAGAAGAAGAAGTAGTTCATGTAGTATAACTGTATGTTGGCTTTCTCAAGCCACAATAATAATCACCATAATACTGTATGTGATTGTTATTTGGTTCAGTGGGGTTTATTATGTTCTGCGTGCCAACATTTGCACAGTTGCTAGAAGAAGAGATACTGATACAGATATACTGTAATCATCAAAATCTTTTCACACATACACAGATTTACACAGATGCTGGTTAATCAATAATAGTGAGTACAGTAAAACTGAACACAAAAAAACATGACCTAAATAGTAAGAATAATACAGTGAAGTGTGTGAGCGCTAGTGCGTCTCTGTGTGGACTTTACAGAGGACATTAATTCTATTATGGCTTTGTCCTTAGGCCCAACACTATAATTTTATTGTAGAAGAGGAGAACAACTTCATCATTTACTTCAATTATTGCAGAAAAATTGTCAGTATGCTGCGAAATGAGACAACGCGCAGTCATAAATCAAAAGAGCATAACAGATTCCCCACTGAGACTCATTCTCCTTATGTAGCAAACATCCCATAAAACACACAAGCAACTATCGGCTAACGCACACTCACTTATTTCTGTTTAATTGTCTGTCAAACACATACACACAATCCACTACAGAATCATTTGATATGCCATCATTGTTATATGAATGCAAATTTGTCCTGGAACCGAGACAGTCTTCATGTCAAATATGTCATATTTCAGTTTTGCTTCGAACAGAAATCTGAAGGTTTTGTTTTTGTCTTATTTTCATGAGTATGTTTTGTTGATTTTTTTATTTTTCAGGACAGGGAATATGCATTACTTCTAAAAGAAAGTTGAAGTAAGCTCAATCAATTTGTCAACTTGTAATTACAAAAAAGTTCTTTTATGTGGAACAGATGCTGCATTGTAGGCTTTTTCATTCCTTTAAAGTGCTCGTTCTAGCTTTTCCTTTCTGAAATTATCTTTCATTTAGAATGTAATGTAGCTGTTTGTGAATGTAAAACATCTGCAGTTTTTAAAGTGCACAATAAATAGTTTGTTGGTTTAGAAAAGAAAGTGATTTTGAACAACCTGAAATGAGTCAGTCAGTAAACTTCGCTCTAAAAAAAGAAAAACTCTGAGTTCTTGTAACCCAACGTTTTGTCAAATATGGACAAATCCAAACAACCCAAGCTCATTCTGAAAACGTAACCCAATATTCATTTCTGGAGAGTGCCAAATACATCTGAGGATGTACGTTTTTTGCAGTTTTTGTTGTTGCGAATCCGCCAGAGGTCACAGTGTACGCTTGTTGAGATCTCAGATTTCTCTCGCGAGTGCCATTCGTGGCTGCTCCTCTCACATAAATCCACCAGAGGCCGCTGTTGACTGACTGACTAACTGACCGATTAACCGACCAAAATCCCCCACCCACCCTCTTCCTTGAACGCAACCGATAATGTTTTAAAAATCACGATTCACCAGCGCCCATCCCCTCCCTAAACCCAACTGTGACAGTGTTTTAAAAAAGCAATTCAGTAAAACAAAAGCCCCCTGATATTTAAGTTTTCAGACTTTACCACATTCTCACTCTGTTATTTACTTGTTTACGTAAATTTTTTGGCTTTTGTTTTTGTTTTACCTGCTTTCTGGAACCATTCTTTGCCGGACTCGAACACCATCGTCAAGGTCAACTCCTCTCTGCATCTCAAGGCCGCCGACGTAAAAGTGTTGCATGCAAAACTGTTGCAAACAATTTATTTGTGTTGGATTTAAACAAACAAATTAAACTGAGCAATGTTCAAATTATTTGTTTGTTTAAATTCAGCCCAAATAAATAGTTTACAACCCCTTAACGTAAAAAAATTGATTAAATTCAAGGAATCATCTTTGAATAATTTTTTTCAGTGTACATGAAGAGCTACTGGACGAGCTACTGTAGCGTTTGTTTTAAAGTCAAAATGCAGTCATAATACTCTGGCTACATAATTCGCAATCTTCAGAAATGCATATATTTACATTTACATTTACATTTACAATTAGTCATTTAGCAGACGCTTTTATCCAAAGCGACTTACAAATGAGGACAAGGAAGCAATTTACACAACTATAAGAGCAGCAGTGAACAAGTGCTATAGACAAGTTTCAGGTGTGTAAAGTCTAAGAAGCTAAGCATTAGAAAAAAAATTATTATTATTATTTTTTTTTTGGAGAGAGTACATTTAGTGGTATAGCCAGAGGCAGTTACAGATTAGGAAGGAAAGTGGAGACTAAATAGTTCAGTTTTTAGTCGTTTCTTGAAGACAGCAAGTGACTCTGCCGTTCTGATGCAGTTAGGGAGTTCATTCCACCAACTGGGCAGATTGAATGCGAGAGTTCTAGAAATTGATTTCTTCCCTCTTAGGGATGGAACCACGAGGCGACGTTCATTCACAGAACGCAAGTTTTTTAGAGGGCACATAAATCTGCAGAAGTGAGAGCAGATAAGAAGGAGCAAAGCCAGAGGTCGCTTTGTAAGCAAACATCAGAGCTTTGAATTTGATGCGAGCAGCAACTGGCAGCCTGTGCAAACGGGTGAGTAGTGGAGTGACGTGCTCTTTTGGGTTCATCAAAGACCACTCGTGCTGCTGCGTTCTGAAGCAGCTGAAGAGGTTTGATAGCGTTAGCTGGAAGCCCGGCTAGTAGAGAGTTGCAATAATCCAGTTTGGAGAGAACAAGAGCTTGAACAATAAGTTGAGCTGCATGTTCAGATACATAGCGTACATTTTCAAAATGAGCCTATGTTGAATCCAAATACAGGGCCAAAAATTGAAATTGAAATTTATTTGTAAAAATTTTACCCAACGTTGGGTTAAAAAAACCAACGTTTTTTTTTTGCTTAATTTCAGTCTAAATTCTTCTTCTTATTCTGATTCTACAATTGATGAACTTGAATCTGAAAATTAATTCCTCAATTGTGTTACAATTCTTTTTGGGATTCTTTATTTCTCAACCACATCTTTAATAAATAAGCCAGTGGTTCCCAAAATATCATATATGTTATTAAACTATTAGAATTACCATATTTTATCTATAACCTACTGAAGATAAAAATTGTATTTTAAAGGGGTGGTCCACTATGACATCTTAATTCTAGTTCATGTGTAATGTAGCTGTGTGAACATAAACAACATCTCTGAATGTAAAGGCACGTACACACCGGGACGCTTTTCGTTTGAGTTTATCGTCAGCATTTTTCGAGATGTTTTTCCGGATTCAAACCCACGCAATTTTCACTGGCATCGAGCAGAAGAGTATGCAAAATCACTCCTTGATGTTAGATAGCGCTACAAAACTTTAAGCTTCTGACACCCACATGTAACACAGAAGAGGAAGACACGCGTGTTGTTATGGATGGTTCAAGTAGCAGCTCCAGCTCTAGCGATGAAGAAATGACTATTTTTCACCAGTGCAATAAGCAGCTCCACGTTCATATCGCCTCTGGGCATCTTTTTTAATGTGCGCTCACAATGAGCGCCTCCAAGTGCTGTTTACTGTAACTTCAGCAGCTCCTTGCACGTGAACAAAGGTGCCAATCTGATTGGTGGAGAAGGTTTTGACGTGGTGCATGAGACGAGCATGAGGCGTTTCTTAAAAAATGACGCTTTTAACACCTGCAGTTTTGCGCAATGGTGTGCACGTTTTCATTGGCGCCCTTTATTTAGTCACGAGGTGTTAAATGTCGACGGAAAACGTGAGCAAAAATTGTCCTGGTGTGCACATGGCCTTAAGAAGCTCAAAGTTCAAAGCAAAGGGAGACATTGGCTTATACAGAGTTAGCTTAGCAAAGCCTACAGTTTGGGCACTACAAAAAATACATTCGGGTTAATGATGTCATAAACCCTTCAGATTACGTTCATTCACCCTGTGCAGTGAAGGAGCGTGGCCAGAGGCTCTGTGATGTTACAGCAAAGAAAGCTAAAAGGCCGTCCAAACGCTGCTATTTCCACAGAGCTTCTTCTGTTTCTGTATTCAGGCTTCCAAAGGACACAACACAAGTGCTTACAATTTAATTTTAATTAAGTTACAGAGAATTATTTAAAAAATATAGCTCTAGCATTTGACAAAGGACAGCTTCCAGAATCTCTCAGTTCAGTGCTGGATTCAGCTCAAAGAAGGAGCAGCTCCAACCATAATAGAAGAAGCTTTGGATTGTTAGCCACCGTGTGTAAGTGTTTTTATTTGTAAAAATTGCTCTATTACATTCATAGTGTTTAGCGTTAACGGTATGTTGTAGGAAGGACGTAAACAAGGATGGAAACAACAGGAAATGTTTTTGCTAAATTTTGCTACAAATGCATATTTATCCGTCAAAGCCCTGTAAACACCCACAATCTTTACCAGCACTACAGTGCCTCTCTATGTGGCCGCTTATTTGCAATATATGTGAAAGACACTTGTCAGATTTTATTTCAGAGAGCAGGCGTGAGGTTCAGCCTCTTCATTTTCTGTCTGATTCAGGCTCAAACTGCTGTGGCTTACAGCTACTCTGACTGACAATATTTACAGAGCAGAGACATAGCGCGTGCTTGTAGGGGCATGACACTTGCTGGTGACGTGGAACCAATCCGCAAATCACAGCACATTATGTTAGCTAACCAATCAGAGCTTCTTGAAGGCAGGCTTTCGGATGAACTAGGAAACATAACAGTCGTTTTCATATTAGCTGAGTAGCTGTATATAATCACTATAAATAATTTAAGTAAGATAAATAAAAAAATAATGTGATTTTTACAAATGAAGCATGAGCACATAAATTAAACAAATGTATAATGACTTTAAAAATAGATTTGTTAGACTGTTGAACTTTTTGTGTGTTGTCAGTAAGCTTGTTTGTATAGTTCCTATTGGTGTGTGTGCACTGTTGTTTGTATGTTTATAACCACCTACGAAGATAGTGGCGGTTGCGAGTCACTGGAATTATTATTTTGGGGTCACGAGCTGAAAAGTTAGGCAACCCCAGAAATAAGCTATAAAAACGGCTCAGTCAAACACAATTTATTGTTAACACTTTATAATAATGGACAATTAGTTAATGTATTTACTAACTTTAAGTATGAATAGTCTCGTAAAGGATTTATTAATCATAGCTCAGTATTTACCAATGCATTATTAAAATCCAAAGTGGTGTTTGTTAATATTAGTTCATGCACATAGAGTTAACATAAACTAACATTATTTAACTTAATGTCATCAAAGATGAATAAATACCATAATAGATGTATTACTAATTATTTGTTTATGTTAGTAAATACATTAACATTTACTTTTTGAAGTGTTAGCTATTTATTTTAGGCATGGCACAAGATGATTTTGTTCTCTTTGACTGATTGGATGGAAACAGTGCTTTATTTGCAAATGTTTTACGCAATATTCCAGTTTCGTGCCTGTTTATTCATATCTTTGGATGGAAACAGAGCTACAGTACTGTGAGAAAAGACATTCTGGGATATCATAAGAATATTAAAGTATTTTTTGACCTTGGATGGATGTAAAACCTGTTAAAGTAGATCTCCAAAACAAAACGTGAAACCTTTAAAATGGCATAAGGCGGCACTTTGCGGAATAATAAATGTAAGATCTAGCTGAGCAGTTAGTCTATTTGTGAAGTGAAGAGTGTGCTACAGGTGAGCGTCTGCCAGACTGAATCCAAGTAAAGGTTTCTGCTGTTATGCCTGTGAGCAAACACTTAAACACTCGTCTCTGGAAAAACCAATAGGTGTTCGGGAACACAAGCGCTTCAATCTTCCTCCGCTGCCGAGACCCTCTGGCTCGCCTTGGAAGTCAGAAATAGTTTTCAATCAGTCTGCCGAAAGAGAAGGTGAAGAGGAGATGGAGGCTGTCAGGGTCATCTTATCTTGATAAAACCATGTCCTTGGTGAGAAGCTGTCTCAAAATTCTGGCCTCCCATCTCTATGAGAATGATTAGAAATTGTGCTGGAATCAAATCTGTAATGAAAAATAATTTTTGTGGAACGTGCAATTGAAGTAAGGACAGTCCTGAGACAATATAACAGTGTATACAGTAACTGTGTTAATAATGTGATAACATATATACTGTATGCTGCTAAACAATATATTCTATACATACATTTTACAATGTTGTTGTTCTATTGTTGTCATTCTAATGTATACTTGTAGAATTTAGCTGTTCTAAATTATCCCTATGTTAACATATATTAATATATATATAATACAAGGCATGCGGTCATGTGTCTTAGTGTCCCACCAGAGATGATATACAGCTATATGGCACTGCTACCAGTGTGATACAGTGTTTATACAACAGTTCGACAGTATAATTGTGTAATTAAAAAAGAAAATCAAACACAGAGAGTCTCAAAAATCCTTTTGTATGAGGAACTACTTTCTTCCACCATTCATACACATCTGTAGCTGACGTCAAAACAGCAGAAACCATTGCTTAAACACACGTCACTTTAAAGATAATATTTGAATGATTCTCTAGCGGTAATGTGTAAAGTGATGACAAAACTGATTTTGCTGACATTTAAAGATTAAAAGGCTGAACAGCATGAAATGCCATCAGTCTACAGAGATTTTCCAGTATTTCTCTGTTGCAATTTGGAGATCACAATAATTAACTGAAAAAGCCAAAGCAAAGCAAACACTAGCAGATTATGAATACAGCACTACAACACACAAGAGAGAGAGGTTGACTTATGCTGCGTTCACACCAGACGTGAATGATGCATCAAACGTGAATGATTTGCATGTTAACTCAATGCAAAGATATGAATAGGCATCCTGTGGTGCGAATGCTGTAGCAGGAGTTTGTGAGGAGCGCTTTTTACGCCCCTCTCACTAAAGATAGAAAATCTGAACTTCAGCAGACATTCGCGCTGCGTTAACCAATCATGAGCTTGCTCTTGTGGGGGAGAGATTATAATGTAGTGACTGTTGTTGGTGTCCTGAGGGAAAATTCTCTTGCCGATGCCGGACAACAGCTGATCAAACTGAGCTCAGCTTAGTCTCAAGCACTGTTGAAAGCTTCCTTCATCCAGGTATAGTTCTGAAGGAGTTGATGAACTCACAGAGCTGGGTGTACCTCTGAAAGAATCTGGTGGACTCATACATGCCGCCAAACTAATCAATGCTGTTTGTCAGCCTTCCTAAAGCACATAAACACAGCTATGCTCTCAATAAAATCCATATTAGCCATTTAGCAATGACGCTTGAGTCACCTGGCAGACAGAAGCCCCGTGACGGAAATCTGCGTCTATTGTGAAGTGAATTTGATGTGCGAATGAAGCGAGTAAACTCAAAATGTGCATGTGTCAATTTACGTGTGAATAGCATGATTTATACACGCGTGCCACGTCTGGTGTGAACACAGCATTAGAGTGTAACTTACCGGTTCTATAATGATTTGATTAGCTGATTTATTTATTTATTTTTTAGCTGAGGTTTTCCTCCCCTAAGGACGTATTATGTGGTCTCTGTTGAACGTCAGTCTTTGCTCTGTTCAATGACAGGCTAATGGCCACTGACGCACTGAATATCTGAAAATGTAAATATTTGTAATAGGCACTATCCTTATAAATAAACTACATAGTTGCAATCTAAACAACTACATTCTTGCCTAAAAAAAGCCTCAAAAGTACATTATGTTGTCCAACAGCTGCAATATTTGTCAAACTGTAGTGAGTTTATTGACGTGCTGTCACTCTATGTGGGCCGCTGGGTGGAATATCGCATGGCTTTCAGCCAATCAGACCAAACTGAATATATTAGAATTTAATTTAATTATTTAAAAAAATTAGTGTGCAGCGTTTTATTTTATTTTATTTTATTTTATTTTATTTTATTTTATTTTATTTTATTTTTGCAGAGCCACAGGTATTTTATTTATTTTTTTATTAATTATTATTTTTATTCATCTATTCATTCATTTAGCATCTTCGTGTTATTTATTTATTTATTGTCTTCATGCTTTCTTCAAGTACCACCTCAGAAAAAAAATGTCTTTCCAAGTACCACCATAATGATCAGTATTGAAATACAGTAGCGTAGTAGGTCCAGTAAAGCAGCTACAGCTCTGCACAGTTCAAAAACGTGGCAGATTAATTCCTATTATTGAGAATATTATTGTCAGCCACTTTAAACATTATAAATAGTCTGAGCATTAACACTTTACTGTGCATATATGTAAAAACAAACAAACAACAAACAAAAAAACATCAACATTTAATTTAAAATGTGCTTTTAAAAGTTAAAAATAGTAGGTTACTTTTCTTAAAAAGTTAGAAAAAAAAAATCCTGTACTTAAACGTAAAGTATTAACATATAGTAGCCAATTCATCAACATCTTGAAATGTTGCCTGGACCTCAGAAATATAGGCTAAATGTCATCGTATTTATATATAAATTATTTTGGATAAATTTTGAAATATATGTAGCATGTCATGACAATATGACATATTTGATTCCTCCGCGTACCACTTGAAGGAAGCCTGCGTACCACTAGTGGTACACTTACCACAGTTTGAGAACCATTGGCTCAATGTAAAAGCAGCAAAGCAAACAGCTGGAAATGAGGTTTCCGAAAGCAAAATCTGAATGTGTTTTTAATATAGGTGACATTGGGTGAAGCGTTAAGCAGCCTGACAAATAGCCTTAATAAAAGTGTTTAGCTTGAGGGTTGACAGCAAACACACGCATTTTCAGTCACATGTTCACAGTCTACACAACATCCCTGGGATCATTAAACTGATTAAATTCCTATGATACTTTGATGCATTATGGACTAAAAGAAACATTGTTTGTTTGCACAGTAATGCAGATCTGCTTTTGTCATTCAGCAATGCTATAGCGCGTGACTTTGCTATCAAATATTCTTATTTCTCTTAGCAGGAGTTTGTGAAGCCATGTATTGATTTTAAGAGAGAGAACAAATATTTATAGATTTCAAGCTGTGTAAACATTTTATATGATAGTTTTAAGATTGAGACTAGATTGTGCACATTCATATTGCTCTATTGAACAGGCTGAAGCTGAACATTTACTATTGACCTAATTTTAGTTCACAAAACAACATTTTAAATTAATTACTTGTATCACCTCAACATTATTTTCCTCATGTATCAGTGTTTGTTTAGTAAGTGTTGATGTTCAATCTGAAAAAAAAATACTAATGTGGAAAGCAAGTCAAGTCCTGTATTCAGTTTTAGGTGGGTGTTTATTTGTCTGTTCAGAAGCTAGCCGTCTTTTCACACCCTCGCAAGTTTATTTAAATTATCTGCTAGTGATGTACATGTATTTGGATTGTGTTGTTGTTATGTGTAAGTTACTTTAGAAAAATAAAATTGTAGTAAACTAATTTCTAATAACTGATTTCTCATATCTGTGCCATGATGACAGTACCAGGGCTTGACATTAACACCCCCTAACCCGCCAAATGCGGGTAGATTTCAGCTGTGCTGGGTTAGACAGACAATCCCACTAGCCACTTTGGCTGTTTGAAAATAATATTTAAATTGTAGTTTTCTGAAAAGCACTGTTCGACAATAAGGATGGCCCAATATTCGTGCAAATGTGATCTTAGAATCGAGAAGCAGCAGGACTGACTAAAATATTTGTGTTCGCGCAAGCAAAAGAAAGCAGGTGAATACTGAATAAGAGGATGATGCCATTTACAGCTCCCATTTACTTGCGTGAAGCTATCATGCCTAGAGGAAACGCAACTAATGCGATGGGTTCTCTTTGAAATAAACTGGACAAAAGCAATGATCATGCACCAACAGTCCTGCTGCGTTCAAGAGCTCAAGATCTTTTTTTAAAGTATATCCTTTTGTAAGCAGCAGCGGCCGCTGCTTTCGATTGAATTATTCTTTGAGCAGATTATTAACAGGCCTAGCATTAACCATGTGCGCGTAATCACCCTTTCATTATCACACACGGTATGTTTTTTACCTGTTTCTTTTGTTAACAGTTATTTTTGTAATATAGTTTAATTATGTAACGGTGAGACAGTATTAGAATCCATTTGCAGAACTTTATTAATGGGATTAGACAGAGACATCAACGAGTAAACAAGCAGAGAGTCGGCAACATGTAAGCAGTCCAAACCAAACAACAAACACCGTGGTAATTCCAGGAGACGTAGTAGTATTTTAGGCAGAGGATCAGTGCAACAATAATCAGTCTAAAACAGATCAAGATACACAGGGGCAAATCCAGAAGACGTGGTGAGAAGGTAGGCAAAAGTTTAAGGCAACAATAAGCAGTCCAAAACAGAACAGGAGGGCAAAGACAGATAACGTACTTGATCAAGGCAGGCAGGGTCATACACAGGCAGGCAGTCATCAAAGTCTCTTGGAAAAACGCTTGGTAAGGCAGGTAGACTGGCAAGGAAGCTTGGCCTGTGCTCTTGCTGAAATACAGCACAAACAGGAAGTGACTGCAGAGGGAGCAGAGCTGGTTCAGTATTCGGGAAAGGGCTCCCTCTGCTGGCGTGGCGCTACAAATTATTATTTTTTTTTACAAGAACATTGCTTTAATATGAGATTAAAGGGCCATGAAACCCCCCTTTTTCAGTTGAAGTCTACTACAGAATTTAAAAAAAAAATGCTTCATGATGGGCGCGGAACGCTGCAAGCTGAGGGAGGGTTGGGCGTGGCTGGCAGAGCAGGAGAAAAAGAGGAGAGCGAACAACTATTGTGAGTTGGTTCACAAAATGCAAGGAAATAAACAGTAATTCAATGTCCTGGTACATATGTTATTCGTAATTTCATATACACACAACCACAATTTGTTTTATCATTATAAAGACAAGCATGTTTATTCATTGATTTTCTTTTTGGCTTAGTCCCTTTATTAGTCTGGGGTCGCCACAGCGGAATGAACTGTCAACTTATCCAGCATATGTTTTACACAGCGGATGCCCTTCCAGCTGCAACCTACTGCCCGCCTGGAATTTGTCAATTGGCATCTGAAGGACTCTCAGACCATAAGAACCAAAATTCTCTGCATTGATGAGACTAAAACTGAACTCTTTGGAGTGAATGCCAGGCGTTACGTTTGGATAAAAAACAGGCACTGCTCATCACCAGGCTGATACCATCCCTACAGTGAAGCATGGTGGTGGCAGCATCATGCTGTGGGGATGTTTTTCAGCAGCAGGAACTGGAAGACTAGTCAGGAAAGAGGGAAAGATGAATGCAGCAATGCACAGAGACATCCTGAATGAAAACCTGCTTCAGGGCGTGCTCACACTATGTACAGTTGCCTTGAACCGGGCCAAAGCACGCTTTTCTCTCCCCTCCCGTCTCCCCCGACGGCCCACACTCACATTACATTCGGGCCTGGGCACGCTTGCGTCATTGATGCGCTGGTCAGAAGCGCTCTCGCTCAGCACAGTGGAGATTTCTTCAGTATATCATCGTTTAAGTTATTTGATATGCAGCGACACGCAGTCAAATATTTTGCCGAACAGATCAGCCACGTTTGACGCTCATAAACAGTCATAAAGTCCTCGTGCTGCAGGAATTAGGAGGTTTGCTGAAGGCGCAGCTGTGGTGCAGTGAGGAGTTTGCGTTTTTAATAAACTACGACTTTGATTAATAAATTCATATGAAACAGTCCCTTAAAAGTCACGTCTTGCTTTCAGTTTCGGGCTTTTCGGGCGCGTTTTGCACTCACACACAAGCGTACCGCGCCAAAGCCCAAGTGAACCATGCTCCGGCCGGCCAAGTGAACCGTGCCTGAGCCCGATTCTGCGCACTCACACTTCTCAAACGATCCGGGAAATGGGCCTGGGCACGGTTCGGATAGCATAGTGTGAGTAGGCCCTCAGAGTGCGCTTGACCTCAGACTGGGGCAACGGTTCATCTTCCAGCAGGACAATGACCCAAAGCACATCGCCAAAATATCAATGGAGTGGCTTTACAACAACTCGGTGAATGTCCTTGAGTGGCCCAGCCGGAGCCCAGAACTAAATCCTATTGAACATCTCTGGAGAGATCTGAAAATGGCTGTACACCGTCGCTTCCCATACAACCTGATAGTGCTTGAGAGGTACTGCAAAAAGGATTGGGTAAAAATTCCCAAAGACAGGTGTGCCAAGTTTGTGGCATCATATTCAATAAGACTTGAGGCTGTAATTGCTGCCAAAGGTGCACCAAAAATATTGAGCAAAGGCTGTGAATACTTCTGTATATGTGATTTTCAGTTTTTTTTAATTTTAATAAATTTACAACAATTTCAAAAATTCTATTTTTCACATGGTCATTATGGGGTATTGTGTGGAGAATTTGGAGGAAATAAATGAATTTAATCCATTTTGGAATAAGGCTGTAACATAAACAAATGTGGAAAAATTGAAGCGCTATGAATACTTTCTGGAAGCATTGTAAATCTATAATATTGAGCCCTGACCAGTCATGTGAAATGAAAACTAATTGCAATTAGGGCTGTGCAATTAATCAAAAATTGTCCGGTTTCGATTTCGATTTTGGCTTCTAATGATTATGAAAAAGCATTAATCAAGATAAACAATTATTCCATCATGAACCGCCCCCTTTCCAGTTGTACATATTTGTTGCTCTGCAAAGCTCAGTTCCCCGTGAACATTACTAAAAGCATGTACTGTACTGTAACTTTTGAAGCACGGGATGCGCATCATTAATATTTTTAAAGCGCGAAAGAGCACATGCAGTTGTGTGTGCGCGCCGGGCTTAGCCTCGGACAAGCTCGGAGATGAGCAGAGCACACATATCTAACGCCATCTTAATGTGAGTGCTTTAATGGTCAAATACATGCACATTTGTGTCAGAGCGCGGTGTTTAGTGATTATTCATATTAACCCTCATTTGTGTAATAAACAAACAAGTTGAGAATCAAAAGACATGTGAAAGAGAAACCATATCAGAGCCGCACTATTCTTAAAGTGACAGCGCGCAATATTTTTCCTGCCGCTTTTATCATTAATCAAACAACAAAAGGAGAAAATCCCTCACTGCTCTTGACTGAAGGACTTTTGCAGCTAAAGTTTTTTCATACAGTGAAGATGCTTAAAGCACAGTCTAAACATAACAGATTTAATAACTCATTTCTAATAACTGATTTCTTTTATCTTTGCTATGATGACAGTACATTATATTTTACTAGATATTTTTCAAGATACTGGTATTCAACTTAAAGTGACATTCAAAGGCTTAATTAGTGTAATTAGGCAAGTCATTGTATAACAGTAGTTTCTTCTGCAGACAATCAAAAATATATAGTGCTTAAAGGGGCTAATAATGTTGAGCTATTAATATAGGTTTCAAAATATTTAAACCTGCTTTTATCCTAGTCGAAATAAAACAAATAAGACTTTCACCAGAAGAAAAAATATTATAGGAAATACTGTGAAAAATTCCTCTGTTAAACATCATTTGGGAAATATTTATATATATTAAAAAAAAATATTCACAGAAGTGCGAATAATTTTGACTTCAACTTATAATCGTTTTGAATAATCGTGATTACAATTATGACTGAAATAATCGTGATTATGATTTTTCCCATAATCGAGCAGCCCTAATTGCAAAGGGACACAACCCATTTGAGGTCTCATTGAGCAAGGTCATACACAACATGCACAAAAAGTGAAATGAATGAGGAGGCATGTGAACATGACACATAATCTAAATCAAGTAATTTTAGCATGTCAAAGTCAAATTTGTGCATGCATAATATATTTCCCCAACAACAGAATTGTGGCTATCGAAAATGGCGAGTGGCTACACTCTCAGAAATAAAGGTACGTAAGCTGTCACTGAGGTGGTACCTTTTGAAAAGGTACAAATGTGTAGCTAAAAGGTCCATATTAATACCTTAAAGGTACATATTAATACCTAAAAAATATAAAAGTATTCCTCTTAAAATGTTTAGGTACTAATATATACTTTTGAGGTACCAAAATAGACCTATCCAGTACAAATGTGTACCTTTTGAAAAGGTACCACCCCAGTGACAGCTTGTGTACCTTTTTTTCTGAGAGTGTAGTAATGTTGAAAATCTACTAGCCACAGTGGCTGGTGATCGAAAAAGTTAATGTCAGGCCCTGCACAGTACATTATATTTTACTCAATTTTTTTTATTGTACTAGTATTCAGCTTAAAGTGCAATTTAAAAGCTTAATTAGGTTAATTAGGCATGGTAGGCTAATTAAGCAAGTCATTGTATAACAATGGTTTGTTCTGAAGACATTTGAAAAAGAAAAAGGCTTAAGGGGGCTAATAATATTGACCTTAACATGTTTTTTTTTTTAATGTAAAGCTGCTTTCCTTCTAGCCGAAATAAATAAATAAATATATATATATATATATATATATATATATATATATATATATATATATATATATATATATATATATATATATATATATTATAGGAAACACTGTGAAAATTTAGGGAAATATTTGAAAAAGATTGCTACTAATTGTGACTTCAACTGTAGTTGTTTATCCCTTATATTTGAAGTCTGATGCGTGTGATCTGCCATGATCTTTCTTGTTGTGAGTGTTTGTCTACCAATCGTTCAGACATCCTGCTCATTACACTCCTCTTTCTGAAGCATCTGCAGTTCAAACGGCCATGATCCAGGTTTTTGTGTGAACCCCTGCTGTCCCCAATCAATACTGCTCTTATTTAACAAGGTAAAGCCCTGTTAGAGGATTTATCCTGGTAATGGCAGCGGTTACTCTTTGACAGATCCCCGTCTGCTAATGAATGGGGGAATCCGGCAGAAGGGCAGGTTGTTTGTTTGTTTACTATGGCTGTTGATAACAGGAAGTGTCCGTCTGGTCGGTCTGCATCACTTCCTCTAATGAGATGACAGGTGTGATGTTTACGCTTCGATTGCCCACTCTGGTTTGAGGGGTCAAGAGTGTTTACTTTTCAGATGCACAGCTGTAATGAATAAGGCTAAAAGTGTACAGCCTTCATTTCAGGCTGCATATATTGAAAGGTCAATGTGTGTGTGTGTGTGTTTGTGTGTTTGTGTGTGTGTGTGCGTGCGTGCGTGCGTGCGTGCGTGCGTGTGTGCGTGCGTGCGTGCGTGTGTGTGTGTGTTTGTGTGTTGGTTGAAGTGTGAGAATATGTTTGTTAAAACATCAGGCCTTTCATTGCATGAAGATACATTAGAATTGCTTTTCACTGCTGGAAAGATGGGTCTGTCTGGTCGTTTATTTTATTATTAAAAGTAGTATTTTTGTATTTAATTTTTTTCATTATTTTAAATACTTTTAAATACTATCATTGTTTAATTATAAAACTCTTTATTTTTTAACCTTTTATTGTTTGTAAATAATTTAATATTTAATATTTTCTTAATTATTTGATAATTTTTTATCAGAATTTTTAATATTTTGCTGGTAAACAAACTTTTAGAATCAGACAATGTGAAGCTGGCTTAATTTATTTAACAATGCATTGGAATTGGTTGTAATTTATTTTATTTTTTATTTTATTATTTTATGATATTGTTTATTTTATTATTTTATTTTATTTTTTTAATTCTATCACTTTTTTATATTTAGTGTTTATTTCATTTTATTATTTTATTTTATTTTGTTATTTTACTTTATTTTATTTTATTTTTTATTTCATTTTATTTTTTATTTTATTTTATAATTTAATTTAATTTCTTATTTTATTTATTTTATTTTTATTTGTATTTTTTATTAAATTTTTATTTTTAGTATTTTATTTTTATTCTATTTTATTTTTTATTTATTTTGTATTATTTATTTTAATGTTTTATTTTATTTTATTCTATTTTTTTATTTTATTTTATTATTTGTTTTATTTTATTTTGTTATTTTAGTATTTATTTTATTTCATTTTATTTTAATTAGTTTTTAGTTTTTAATTCACTTTTATTTCATATACAGTTGTAGTATGATGATTTAGTTTATTTTTTAAGCCAACAAGAGCCTGAAACATTTGGCTTGCGATGTAAATGAGGCTGATAATAAAAAAAAGAATTATGATTTAATTTAATTATGAATCTGTCCATCCATCCATAAATTTGTCCATCCATCCATCCATCTATCCATCCATCCATTCAACCATTCATCTATTCAACTATCTATCTATCTATCCATCCATCCAACCATCCATCCATCATTTATCTGTCCATCCGTTCATCCATCCGTCCATTCATCTTCCATCCATCCATCCATTCATCCATCCATCCATCTATCTATTCATCCATCTATCCATTCATTTATCCATCCATTCAGCGTCCTTCCATCCATTCATTCATTCATCCATCCATCTATCCATTCATTCATTGAACCATTCATTGTCCTTCCATCCATCCATCCAGCCATCCATTCATCATTCATCTGTCTATCCGTTCATTTTTCCATCCAGTCATCATCCTTCCATCCATCCATCTATATAAAGGTGTATTTGTTTAGGCATTATCAAATAATTAATAATAATATAATATAATAATAATAATGATAAAAAGGTTTTGTTTCTTTAAAACACTTGTCACTAAGTGTTTGCAGATAACCTAAATTTCATTCTATGAATTTATTCTATTTATTTATTCTGGTTTTTCTTTAAGGTCAAAATAATTAGTCCCTTTAAGCTATATTTGTCTACAGAACAAACCATCATTATATAATAACTTGCCTGATTACCCTAACCTCCATAGTTAACCTAATTAATCTAGTTAAGCCTTTAAATGTCACTTTAAGCTGTATAGCAGTGTCTTGAATAATATCTAGTAAAATATTATTTACTGCCATCATGACAAAGATAAAAGAAATGAGTTATTAAAACTATTATGTTTAATAATGTGTTGAAAAATATCTCCTCTCTGTTAAACAGAAAGTGAGGAAAAAAATAAACAGGTGGGCTAATAATTCTGTCTTCAACTATATATATATATATATATATATATATATATATATATATATATATATATATATATATATATATATATATATATATAGTATGATCAATAACCTAAACATCTCAATAGTGAATATGTGTAGAATATATGTATGACACATTCTTGCTGTCTGCATGTACAGTATATTTATGATTCTATATGTAAATCTGCACACTTCAGAAATGCCTTTTTTCTACATAAACAAACCTTATCGCACACATACACAGTACACTAACAATCCTTCAGTATTTCAGTCTCCATCTCTATTCATTTTGCTTCATCATTCTCTCCATAATTCAGATTCTTGTCTTGGTGCGACACACAGATGTCCGTGACATTTTCCATCTCGAGAGATTTAAGGGCAAAAACCTCGTCTGAACTCCAGAGGCTGGACAAGGAATGGATTCTAGCTGCCAGATTCGAGAAGAAACTTTTTCAGTTCCTGCTTTCTGCTTAGCTAACAGTATCTCATCCTGCTCATCTGTGGTCATGGAGTGCTTCTGACCTTTGGGGAATGATCCTCTAGCAGGCCTGATTACCTGCGCTCTTCTCTGACCTGCTGATTTCTAGAACCCAGGGCTTGAAAGACTCTTTCTTGACCAGCTCCTATCTTTCATGTTCAACTATCAAATTATCTGTGTTTGTTCTGAAAATGCAAAACTGTTTTTCCATCCATCTATCTGGCATTCTATTCATATTCCTGTCCTATATCTGTCTGTCTGTCTGTTTGTCTGTCTGTCTGTCTGTCTGTCCATCAGTCCGTCTGACGTTATATCTGTCATTTTATCCATCCATCCATCCATCCATCCATCCATCCATCCATCCATCCATCCATCCATCCATCCATCCATCCATCCATCATTCTGTTTTTCTTTCTGTCTGTCTTTGTCATTCTATCCTTCATTTTATCAATCTATCCATCCATTTATCCATCCATACACACACCCACCCATCCATCCATCCATCCATCCATCCATCCATCCATCCATCCATCCATCCATCCATCCATCCATCATTAGATTTCCCTTTCTGTCTGTCTATCATTCTATCCTTCATTTTATCTATCTATCTATCTATCTATCTATCTATCTATCTATCTATCTATCTATCTATCTATCTATCTATCTATCTATCTATCTATCTATCTATCTATATATCTATCTATCTATCTATCTATCTATCTATCTATCTATCTATCTATCTATCTATCTATCTATCTATCTATCTATCTATCTGTCTATCTGTCTGTCTGTCTGTCTGTCTGTCTGTCTGTCTGTCTGTCTATCTATCTATCTATCTATCTATCTATCTATCATTGCCTATTGTTCCATCCATCCATCCATCCATCCATCCATCCATCCATCATTCTATTTCTCTTTCTGTCTTTTTGTCATTCTATCTATAATTTTATCCATCCATCATTCTATTTCTCCTTCTGTCTGTTATTTTATCTATCTATCTATCTATCTATCTATCTATCTATCTATCTATCTATCTATCTATCTGTCTGTCTGTCTGTCTGTCTGTCTGTCTGTCTGTCTGTCCGTCCGTCCGTCCGTCCGTCCGTCCGTCCGTCCGTCCGTCCGTCCGTCCGTCCGTCCGTCCGTCCGTCCGTCCGTCCGTCCGTCCGTCCGTCCGTCCGTCCGTCCGTCCGTCCGTCCGTCCGTCCGTCCGTCCGTCCGTCCGTCCGTCCGTCCGTCCGTCCGTCCGTCCGTCCGTCCATGCATACATCAATTAATCCATCAGTTTATCTATGACCAATATTGATGTGGCTGCCGATATATTGTGCATCCCTAAATTATATTGTTATTAGTTCTAATATGTTGGGGGAAATAATGTTGTTAAGGGGAAATAAGTATTGTATATGTCACAATTTTTTATCAGAAAAAAAAATTCTAAACGGGCTGTTGACTTTCACAGAATATTTGTAACAACAAAAGAAATCCATGTATGCAAAGAAAACAAGATTAATTAGTTACAAATGAAGTTATGTGTAGTAAAATGAAAAGACACAGGTATTGAAAAGGTTTTGAACACATGAAGTAAGGAAGGTGTAGAAAGGCAGTGAAAGCCCAGACAGCTGCTGAAATCTCTCAGTAGTTGTTTAGCAACCCTCTGCCCATTGTCCTTGTAAATCAATATTAACTTCATCAGTACTTACTCCTCGTGTTATTCCATTATTAGTACACATATTTTTTTATGCTTGTATTGTTTGGGTTTTAAATTTAAGTTGTTTTTCTGACAATGTACTGGCTGACGACAATTTATTGTTTGAATTATATCAAGATTTACAGCTCAATTTTCAAGAGATGGACGGAAGGGCATTCACTGTGTAAAACAAATGCCAGAGTAGTTGGCTGTTCATTCCGCTGTGGCAACCCTTGATATATCAGAGACTTTGCTGAATGGAAATCAATTAATGAATGTCAAGATATGTTATTATATGTTATGACAAGGATGTCTGGAATGCTAGCTTCTGATTGGTCAGGCGCAACATTACAAGGTATGTTATTCTGAGATAACAACCGCTAAATAACGAGGCTATTCCGAGAATATTTTGATTTATTCTGCGAAATAACCTCCTGGATATACTTTGTCTCTAATGTATTGTGTGTGGATCAATTACAGCTAATTATATCATTTTTCTTCTGACTTGCACTATAAATAATATGAATTACTTAGAATTTCAGTCTTTCCAAAAACTCTGTATAATCCCATTCCATGTACTTGACCCACATTCATCTGATGATAAGAAGCAAGACCAAGATTAAGCTCAAGAAGAGATTAAAAAGAAGATGATGACTTATTTAATCATGTAATTTGTAATGCACATAGAGGCACGGCACAAAAACCATGTCAGTCCTAAATGAAATGTCGAGAAAGTGATCTAAATGACAAACAATCCGACATGGCAACTTAAGGACGAGCTAAAAGATTTTGATGTTGTATGGAAGCTGACAGCAGCTCATAAACCTGTCTGAGGTTTCTCCACAATTTTTTTTGTAGTCGGTGAAAGCAGCTCATCAGATTAGTGACAAAGCCGAGCTGTGGATGATGCATTCATTAACAGCATATTCCCATTTGTGCTTGAGGAGTTTCATTTTTATTATTTGTTACTTTTGTAATGCAATGTGCATATCAGAAAGCATCTGCATAACTCAATTCATCATGTAGAGAAACATTTAGTGTCCCTGTTATGCTGTTTGAAAGGACTGTCATTTTGTTTTGGAGATTTCCTACAATAGTTTTACATCCATTCGAAGTTTAAAAACACGTTTATGTTCTCAAAAATATCCATTGCAGCATCAGCTCTTTTCTCATAGTGTCTGAAACAGTTGGTTCAAGGGTTTGGTCTTGTTCACCTTTACCTTTTATAGACTGTAAAAAATATCTGTTAATTAACAGTTTCCTTATTTTGTGTGTTCCATTTATTTATGGTTGTGAATTGCATTATGGGATGCTGATCTTTGCTCTGTCAACTTTTAATGTTGAAAATTCAACTCTACAGTTGTACAAAGTGACTTTTATTGACATTTTAGTAGTTTGAAATAATATAATGTATAAGAAGTAATATATAGACAAATACGTCGGTAAAATAACAGAAAATGTACTGTCAACTTTTTTACAAAGCTTTTGAGCCTTAAAGAGCCCATATTATGGGTTTTTGAAACTTACATGTAGTGTGTAACACAGCTCTAAGTGAAGTGAAATATCCAGCTAAGGCTTAAATCTGTAAGTGTACAATGTTTAAAACTATTGATTCATCTATAAAGGAGTCGACTCATAGTGCTTCAAACGAGTCATTAGGTGTTTCGTGATGACGCGGCTACGAAACACAAGTAGTTGCGCGCGCAAACCCGGGACATTTGAAACCTGCAGCCCCGCCCACTAACACAGAAAAAAAAAGCCCCCCACACACATACACACAGA
Organism: Danio aesculapii; assembly: GCF_903798145.1. Lineage (NCBI taxonomy): Eukaryota > Metazoa > Chordata > Actinopteri > Cypriniformes > Danionidae > Danio > Danio aesculapii. The sequence goes on from NC_079439.1 coordinate 11,112,843, forward strand.
CACCGGTCGAATGGAGTCACGCTGTGCAGATGGATATTATTGACAGTTCACCCAAAGATAAAACTTCAGCATTATAGCCTAGCCTTGAGCAGTTCGAGTGCTTCTGGAAACTACATGTTGACAAAGAAGACTTCATCAGTTTGTTAAAGGAAGGATCAGTATAGACGGTCAGAACATGGATCAGTGCATCATGGATCAGTTTCTTCCTCCATTTCACCAGAGTAAGTACGTGCGATTAAAATTGTTGCCTCGTTTACTCTAGCTTGCAAATTATGTATTTAGTTGTGTTTTGTTACTTGTAACCGCGTGTACTGTATCAGGTTAACTCTATATATTCTCATATCGCATATAAAGTCACGTTGAAAAAAACGTTGACGCATGCTGCTTTGTTTACGGATCGTCAGCTGTTCCTACACACATGCTATGGTCAAGTTTTCAAAATAGTTCAGCTCAGGTTCGAGGTGAGTTGTCTAAATTGCACCCAGCAAGCTGAACTGTCGCTCTAGGCGTGTGTGTTGTGTCCTCTGAGGAGGAGGGTAATGTGTGTGTGTGTTGTGTGTGCTTCGTGCTGAGGAAGGGTTTAGGTCAAATGAATCGCTGAACGATTCATATGGGAGTCGCTGGGATAATTAGGTAAAAATAAATGCAGATTATAAGACAATGAAAGTGTTTTTTGACCTTGCATGCATATTAGACTGTTGTTGGAGACCCTTACAACCTAAATATGACCCTATTTCATGTATAAGAGGGGCTCTTTAATATACAACACCAACTCAGACAATACATCACTTTAGACTTTAAAATATTAAAAGGCACCTATTTTACCCTCTTTCCAAGATTTAAGATAAGTCTTTTGTGTCTCCAGAATGTGTCTATAAAGTTTCAGCTCAAAACACCCATCAGATTATTTATTAAAGCTTTCAGAATGTTGAGATTTTCTGCTCTGAACACAATCTAGCTGTTTTTGTGGCCTGTGCCTTTAATGCTAGTACTCCCCGCCCACCGTTCCCACATGGCTGTCAGAGTGTGCCTCAATCTCCACCTCAGCTGCGTCAGATAAACAGCACAGTGACAGACATGAAGGAAGCAGATCTCACATAATGTTTGTGAGGAATACTACAGTAAGAACTTTTAACTTTGCACTGTTTTTGCACGGCAAATGTGACAGGATACACATTAATATCCATTGCTGTATAAATATGCGTTATGTTAATGTACAAAATAAAGCTGATTTAACATCCAAAAACTGGGATTGAAGCGTCTTCTTTTATAATTGTACTGGCATGAGGTTGGGGTGATGAATTACAGTGATTTTACTGTCTTTATTACAAACGTGCACTGTTTTAAAAACGTTAAACTCTTTCTTGATCACATTTCATGATGATTGATGATCACAGCACGCTACACAGATCTGTTAATCCCACTTGCTTTGCGCACATCCTGTCTTGTTGATATAATTATTCACGTTACTTTGTAGACATATTAATACTTGACAGTCAATTAATTCGGTGGAGGGAAAGCGCACTCCTATGTGATGTTGTGGTGTGCCTCAAAACGGGAAGGATTTAGATCCTATTTTAACGTCAGGAAATTTAAAAAAAAAGAGACTTATTGTCTTTATATGACTGTCTTTATGACTGCAATTTGACTGTAGACACACTATACCTGCACACAGTTCCAAACAGCTTCCAAAAGGGGATTTTTATCATAGGTGCCATTTAATAAAAGTAACTTTTTTAACTTTTCAAGGGTAAAAATTGTTGGACGAAAAATCAAGGTCCTATAATGCAATTCAAAAGCATAAGAAAACATTTAATCAAAAATAAAAAAATAAATAAAATCATGAATCACAAAAAAAGGAAAACTGCTAATTTACAGATATTTTTTACAGTGTAAAGCAGGGCTATTCAATTTGTTTGTCATGGGGGCCAGTTCATGAAAATCATCCCAAATGAGGGTCCAGAGAGATATGACTTGCAATATGAGTGATGACACAACACCATATTAGAGCCCATGTGTTTTTTTTTAACAACGAGCCCCATGTTGTATTTTTCTACACTAAAATGTTAATTTGTATTTTGAAACTACATAATATCAGTGCATTGTACAATGTGGCTTTTTTTTTTTACACACATTCAAATGTTGTATTTCAGAGCACAACAAAAGCAGTGCATTGCTTAAGTAGGCTTCTACTTTCAGACTCATTCATATGTTGTTTTGAATTATAGATGCAAAGATTATAGATTTTGGCTGAATGATTATAGTCTGAAGAATAATCATGGTTTCACGGTTATTACATCTAATGTAAATTTAAGCTATATGTTAGGTAAGTATTTAAATGAACTGTTGTTATCATCAGCGTTCATACATACATAATCTTTTTAATATTTTTTAATAATTTGTCTAACTTTTGTTTATATATGTTATTATCTTTACTTTTGTAAAATCAAACGTTTGTTTAACTTTGTGTTATCTTTTGTCTACATTGCACTGAAAGCCACGCACAACTCTCACCGCTATGGCGTGAAACGTTTTGTACTCGGTGCATCTGGAAGGGGAGAGCGCATCGTTCTGCTTGCACACATATTGCCGTATATTCTTACATTGGAAATAAACTTGGCCCGCTGCTATTGTTAATCCAGTGTTCGTGTGTATTAGCCTTGGTGTATAAGCTCTGAACTTTCAACTAGCGCACAGGTGGCAGTTGCATGGCAAAACATGCAACTTTTTCACCAAGAAGGTTCATACTGACTCCAAAGGCAGATACTTAGAAGATAAGGGCCTGGTTAATGTGTGGACTTTGGGGTTTTTACTATGTGTTCACATGTTGATTGTTCAGTTTGTATGTCTCAGTATTTGGGCTTTGGTCAAGGGCTTAATTTGTGCCGCAACAAGCCAGATCCGCCACCTCTGAGGTCTGACCCGGCACCTCATTTTACCAATCCCTCTCCTCACACGCACACTTCCCCTCCCTGCTCTTCATTTTCTTCTGTGAATCTATAACCCTCTTCACTTTCGCGACACCACCCTCCATGCTCTTCCCTTTTGCCCGCGAAATCCACCCAAACCCCCGCTCTTCACCTTGGTCCGCGACACCTCTCCCTCCCTTATTTTACCATGCCTTTCTTGAATCCGTTTATCTTTTACTTTGGTGTCATGGTTTGGGAATCTTTCTTTCAAGAATAAAAACACACTAAATCAAATAGTTAAGTGGTCCAGCAAGCTGACCGGGGTGTCACACTAGCCAATCTAGAAGCTGTATACACCAGGCTGCTAAAGAGAATTACAAATCCAATTTTAAGTGACACCGCTCATCTTCTACACTCAGAGTTTCAGCTCCTTCCTTCAGGTCGCAGGTTTCTAGTATTAAGCTGTAGAACTAAATGATACAAAAATAGTTTCATACCAGCAGCCATTAGACATTTAAATAAGGCATAGATTAAAGCAGAGGTATTTTGGTGACTTGTATATTTTAGGTCAGGAGTCACCAATCTCAGTCCTGAAGGGCCGGTGTCCCTGCAGGGTTTAGCTCCAACTTGCCTCAACACACCTGGCTGGGTGTTTCAAGTATACCTAGTAAGACCTTGATTAGCTTGTTCAGGTGTGTTTGATTAGGGTTGGAGCTAAAATCTGCAGCACACCGGCCCTCCAGGAACAAGTTTGGTGACCCCTGTTTTAGATTGTTTGGAGGGGGGGGAGGGGGCACTTGAAGTGATTATTTATTTATTCTTTATAAGTGTTTTATGTTTATGTTTTATGTCTTTATGTCCAGTTGTTGTTGTGACTATGTAAGCTTTTTTTGTGTGGCACTGTTATGAGATGAGGTCTCTTCTTGACTGCAAACCAAATCTACCTTTGAGTATAAATAGTAACCTAACCTAACCTAAGCTCCTCTGGTAACATGCCGGATCCGTTACCCTGATCTGTTCCGGGACCAATTTAGAGATTAAGCACTGCTTTAGTCACATGGTCAAGAAAGATACAAAATATGAGGTAAACTTTGCTCTGCCTGTTTTTTTCCTGCTCTGCTCCTCTCCTGCTCTGGACTCTATCTTCTCTGGCTCTACCGCTATCAGGCTCTCTTTGAGGCCTACTCTCTTTGTCTATCGCTCTCTTTCTCTCTCTCCCTATCTCTCCCTCTCTCTGAGGTAACTTTATTTTACATTTAAGCCGGGTACAATTATTATAATATGTTTTTATCATTTTATACAGTTATTTGTAACTAATTCAGCTGTAACCATAGATAATTACTGTCATTAAATCATTGCATTTTTAAGTATTTGTGAATTAATTTTGACTTAACATCAACACCTAATTGCTCCATATTGCAATACAATACAACATAGTACCAACGCTCTTTTACATTTTTAGCTATCAATACTGCCCTTATTTCCGTATAAGATTGCAGAACAATGGTTTGACTAGACATGTACAGTTTTTCACCATCATACTGACTTTTTAGTAATTCGGCAGAACTACAGTTCAAACCGCTGTAGTTAAAAATACCATTCTTACAATATTAAGAACACTTAAAAATAACAAACATACATATTCAATTCATTATCATTTGAAAAAAAAGAAAAATCAAAGTGGATCAAAGTCTAATCAATTCAAAGTGAATTCAACAATACAAGCCAAACTCTTCCAAGTCTCAGATGCAACAATATTTGATCATTTACCTACATGTAAAAGCATAGCATTCTGAAAATAAAAGGAATTGCAACTTGTACTTGTCTGCTACTAAGCATAGATTTGAGTTATATCACATCATATCAGTTTTTGCGGAGTCAAGAGGTTTGTGATCATGCTCTGTCAATCATTCAGGGAGATGTAATGGGGAATTATGAATCTGCTTGGACCATACGCAGAGGATCAACCATATTATTCAGGATAAGCCTCAGCTCTAAAGCTGCTTTTGATGCTTTCCACAGAGCTCATAGCTCAAGCCATATGGTTTTAAATGATTTGCGGTCATTTTGGGGTAGCCTAAAGCCTAGGCCTTAATCTTTACTGTTTTCACAACAGGGTTGTAAAAAGTTGCGCTTTCACTATGATGCAAACGATCAATTGAGTTGCTGGAGTTGAGATTATTCTCATGTTTTATCTGTAAATAATATCGTGTGATAATAATAAATAATAATAAGTGAAACTGACCTAATGAATATCCCATTGACTGCCATATCCCTATAGGATACTGATGCATTTGGTGTACTGTATGTACAACCAGGGCACTTTTTATTGTCATTAATCAATTCAAGTCAGCTATATTTCTAGTGCTTTACAATGTAGATTGCATCAAATCAGCTTAACCTAGATAATAAATAGCCATAACAATATGTCAGGTTGTGGAACACTGCATCATATCAGGCGGTGAGATGAGTTGTGGTAGTTGTAGTTGAATTAAGGGAGATTCACTTCAGTTTAATACTAATACGACTGTTGATACAACAAGCAAGCCTCAGTAGACCAATTAACAGAAGTGGAGATCAAACATGGGGAGAATCCAGGCTCAGCTGGAATGTCCAGTTCTTTTTTGGCCAAACGTAGAGGCAGAACTGACGTCAGGACTGCTTGAGAAGGATGAACAACAATCATGTAGAACACAGATGTCAAATCCAGTTCCTCTAGGGCCGCAACTCTGCACAGTTTAGCTTTAACCCTAATAAAACACATCAGATCATACTAATTGAGTCCATCAGGCTTGTTTGAAACTTACGGCTGTGTCACACCGCAAGCGAAAGCAGAGCGTGAGCAGAGCATGCGCAGCGCATATAGAGAGCAGAAGCAGCACGCAGGCATTTGCCTTTCACACCGACTGCGTCTGGAGCGCGGAGCTCTTCGGCAGCTGCTGCAGAAATCAATCTATCTCTGTCTATTATATCTAGTTACCCATCTCTCTATATATACAAATACAATTTAAACTTGTCATCTGCACCCAGGCCCGTGGCAACTTCCTTCTATGCGATTTCTTTAACATGCAACTCTTTATTTTACAAATTATATAGATCACACAGTACTGTATGCTTCTCAAGCTCTATGAGGAGTGTCATTCATGTCTGGTGCACTCAGAAGACAATCACCTGTGATATCATGTAATTTGGTTTTTGATTGTCAGGATGTTGTGGGCCTACTTATAATAATATTTATACAATATAGTAATAATGATATTTGTACATGATCAAACTAGTGTGACTTTCTCCGCTTCAGCGATGTCCAGCGGCAGAGTAACATCTCGTTAATTCATGCTCGTGCAAAGGATGAGACGGACAAAAGTAATCAATGCAGGCCCTTCTTTTACTTATTTTCGTGTTGTCGGGTTCACAGTGCAAACAGCGGGTGGAATAACTTGAGTAAACTTAAAACAAAGTCGAATAAAACTTTCTTCTGCACAGCGAGCTCACATCATCCAGCATGCGTGTCGAACTACACTACCCACAATGCATTTCGCTATAAACTACAACTCCCATAAATAGCAGTCTTAAAGTGGCCATTTCTATTTCTATTTCCCCTCTCCTGCAACACTAGTGTGTAACAAGCAAAACAGATACTAAAATTGTTTTACATTTGGTTTTATAGTTCGGGCCTAAATAAATATTTGTTGCAGTTTTTAATCGTTTAAGTTCATTTGATTGACAATATATATAAGTCAGTGGATATTATTGATTCATATATTGGGTAAAATTGCAACTTTTTACTGTCATTCAATGTGTTAATGGTCATTATCAATGTACTGTCACTTTAATTGAGCACAAGCAGCACGGCAAAAATAGACCTGCACTGCTGCTTCAGCGACGCTCACGCCTCGCACTGACGCACTGCTTCTGCGTGCGGTATGAAACCTCTAATCTGTTAACATGGATGCCGAAAAAAACACACGCTGCTCACGCGCTGCTTATGCTTGCGGTGCGAAACAGGCTTTACAGGTAAGTGTGCTGAAGCAGGGTTGGAGCTAAACTGTGCAGAGCTGCCGCCCTCCAGGATTTGACACCTGTGATGTAGAAGGTGCAGGTCCAAGTAGGCCATTGGGTGGGTGTTAATACTAGCTGACAGGATCTATGCAGAGATTAGTCTGTCACTGTGGTCTTTAAAGGGATCTTGTCTTGTGTTTTTGACTAATCAATGACAATGAGAACCATTTCCTCTGGATATGGGTGGGATCCAAGTTTATGTGAACCTCAAGATAAGAAGAGACAGATAGACTAAGAAAAGTATAAATGCTGTTCAAATTACAGGCTTTTTGTGAAATGTTCCCCGCTTCAGTTTTTTTCTGATTCATGCTGCCTCACATTCCTTTAAGTGGTGTAAAGTTTTAAGTGATGCATTTGTGTTTTATGTGTATGTTAGTGTAAAGAGATGTAACAGTGCTTCCTGTTGTAGTGTTTAAACACTCAGTGTTCCCCTCCCCCAGAAATTGCATTTCATGTGGTGGTAGTCCAATCCAGACTTTTCATGTAGCGTATAACCCTAACACTACCCAATTTTGAATTCCCTGAAATGAGTCGACTGTAATTCCAGTCATATTTACTTGTACAAACATATGTAGGTTCCACAATGTCAGCCAATGGTCTTCAATGGCTACTTTTGCATCATGTTTTTGGCTACATCTGAAATTGCATACTTCTATACTATATAGAATATTAATAATGGTATGCAAGCCAAGTAGTCTGTCCGAATTCATAGTATTCAAAAAACAATACGCGAAAATAACCTGGATGTCTTCTACTTCTTCTACTTAGATTCTAAAGTGCACATCCAATGGACGATATGCTGTCCAATGATGCCAAGTGAGAGAATTCATGAATGGGAGTGAAGCGACGCAACTGACGGGGGTAGGTCATGTGATAATGGCAAATGTAGTACATCCGAATTCCATTCATAATGTGTTTGTTTTGTCGATATGATGAGAAAAGACTGTTTTCAGTGCTGGATGAGGAATAATGTGGTAGAAAGTTGATACAGTAAACTTATCATAAACTTGATATTATGGTGACGCAGTGGCGCAGTAGGTAGTGCTGTCGCCTCACAGCAAGAAGGTCACAGGTTCGAGCCTCGGCTGGGTCAGTTGGCATTTCTGTGTGGAGTTTGCATGTTCTTCCTGCGTACGCATGGGTTTCCTCCAGGTGCTCCAGTTTCCCCCACAAATCCAATGACATGCGGTACTGGTGAATTGGGTAAGCTAAATTGGCTGTAGTGAATGAGAGTGTATGGATGTTCCCCAGTGATGGAAGGGCATCCGCTGCGTAAAACATATGCTGGATAAGTTAGCAGTTCATTCCGCTGTGGCGACCCCAGATTAATAAAGAGACTAAGCCGAAAAGAAAAGGAATGAATGAATGAACTTGATGTTATGAGAAAACAAATGTTTTTTGACCATGGATGGATGTAAACTTGGAAGACCTAAGGGAGAGTTTGAGAGAGAGCAGATCCTTGTTGAAAAATCTCCTTCATCTTCAATGGCAGGGAACATTTTATTGCAGTCATTTTAATGCTGCATTGCTGACTTTATTTGATTATTCTAGATTGCATTGGCACCATGGAGTGAACTGACCATTAAACTCTCCTCAAGAATCCATTTGTGCAACATGTAATTATTTGTAACGGGTGAACTGTAAAAACTGTCAGCGAGGTTTTCTGACATTGGCTTTTTAGTCTTTTGTTGAGCATGAGGTCCATAATAGCTAATCCATGTCATGCTGCCCTGAGAAAGACCATTTCTTTGTCTTTGTTGCCAATATTACACCTGTTTCCGGCATGATCTGATTGGCCAGTCAATATTATAAATGACTTCTGGGAATTCGGTGCATAACAGAAACCCCTTTGTAACACTAACTGACGTCAAGTGCAAATGACTTGCCACAGGGGATGTTTTCATTTGTCTAAAAAGGAAGAAAAATAGTGTAGAAAACCTTCTATTATAGACTATTTTGTGAAACTTTACGGTGGCTCAGTGGTTAGCACTGTCGCCTCACAGAAAGAAGGTCACTGGTTTGAGTCCTGGCTGGGCCAATTGGTGTTTCTGTGTGGAGTATGCGTGGGTTTCCTTTAGGTGGCCTGGTTTCCTCCACAGTCCAACAACATGTGCTATAGGTGAATTGGATTAACTAAATTGGCCATAGTGTATTAGTGTGTGTGTGAATGAAAGAGTGTACTAAGCTGAAGGAAAATGATGAATGAATGTCGAACTTCATGGATATTGTTTAAGTATTATATTGCAAAAAATGATTATTACTGTACAGAGCCTTTAAACAGAATATAAATCACATGCGTCTGATAAACAAAGCTTTACCAATTAATGAACCACTTTGAAAGTAATATGGTTATGCTTCAAACATGAAACCACTTGATTAATTCTCCTGACCAAAGTGTTATAATTACACAAGCCCGCAGATAAGAATTTGTACAAGATTTGAAATTGTTCTTTGATGTTATTATTAAAGACCTATTGTGCATAGACACGTTTCAGTGACACACTGTTAGAGAAAAGCAGTTTGATTGATGAAATAATTATTCTCTTTTACTGTTGGAGGATCTAATGCAGGCCACACACACAATATATCTAATAACAGGCTTAATTTTGTTTCATGTTCACACCTCAGTCATGTTTATATTTGCTCATCTTCATAATTATTTAATTAGATGTCCAAGTTTGATATTGTCCCAACATGCCTTTGATTTTTAGCTGTTTCAAACAGGAATGTTTTAGGTTTACAGATTTTGCATTAGTTAATCAATTATATGTGCATACCTTTGCTGATGTATATTTACATTTAATATTTACATAATAATAATAATACTAAGTGTTATTATTATAATTATTGTTGTTGTTGTTGTTGTTGTTGTTAATAATTTTATCTATTTGAGATTTGTTAAACTCTTACTTTTGACAATTTATTCACAACATGCCTTGAAATTGAAATTTTTGAAACAGGATTTATTATAAGTTTATTTAATGTTTCATATCTTTGGGGAAACCGTAATGTTTATTTATTTATTTATTTATTTATTTATTTATTTATTTATTTATTTATTTATTTATTTATTCATTCATTTTTCTATATATCTATTTATCTATAAATCTATTAATTGTTCATTTTTCTATTTTATTTATTTATTTATTAACTAATTTATTCCTCATTCATATATATATATATATATATATATATATATATATATATATATATATATATATATATATATATATATATATATATATATATATATATATATATATATATATAGTTAAAGTCAGAATTATTAGCCCACCTGTTTATTTTTCCCCCAATTTACTATTGTAGCGACTTACAAATGAGGACAAGGAAGCAAGGAAGCTATAAGAGCAACAGTGAATAAGTGCTGTAGGCAAGTTTCAGGTGTGTAAAGTCTAAGAAGCAAAGCATTAGTAATGTTTTTTTTTTTTTTGAGAGAGTACAGTTAGTGGTATAGCCAGAGAGGCAGTTACAGATTAGGAGGGAAAGTGGAGACTAAATAGTTGAGTTTTTAGTCGTTTCTTGAAGACAGCAAGTGACTCTGCCGTTCTGATGTAGTTAGGGATTCATTCCACCATCTGGGCAGATTGAATGCGAGAGTTCGGGAAAGTGATTTCTTCCCTCTTAGGGCTGGAACCACGAGGCGACGTCCATTCACAGAACGCAAGTTTCTGGAGGGCACATAAATCTGCAGAAGTGAGAGCAGATAAGAAGGAGCAAAGCCAGAGGTCGCTTTGTAAGCAAACATCAGAGCTTTGAATTTGATGCGAGCAGCAACTGGCAGCCAGTGCAAACGGGTGAGTAGCGGAGTGACATGTGCTCTTTTGGGTTCATCAAAGACCACTCTTGCTGCTGCGTTCTGAAGCAGTTGAAGAGGTTTGATAGAGTTAGCTGGAAGCCCGGCTAGTAGAGAGTTGCAAATTACTGTTTAACGGAGAGAAGATTTTTCAACACATTTCAACATAATAGTTTTAATAACTCATTTCTAATAACTAATTTATTTTATCTTTGCCATGATGACAGTAAATAATATTTGACTAGATATTTTTCAGGACACTTCTATACAGCTTAAAGTGACATTTAAAGGCTTAATTAGGTTAACTAGGTAGGTTAGGGTAATCAGGCAAGTTATTGTATAATGATGGTTTGTTCTTTCTCCAGAAGAAAAACAAAATCAGACATACTGTAATACTGTTTTATTTTATACTGACCAACACTATAAAATCTACAGGTACAGTTCAGAATAATGAAAATTAACCATTATTTCTGTTGCACTAAATATGCTTTGCATATGTAATATATTTTCTAAATGTAATTTAATTTAATGTAATTGTATTATTTATATATGATTTATATTACTGCAACAAAAACAACAAACTTCCATTTCTAATGTTTTTCACAAACATTTGAAGAAATATTCAGTGTTGATATTAGGAATTACTAGAATTTCTCATCAAAATGGCTATGATTAAGCTGAGCACGCTACTCTTTTTTTCACACCAGGCTCATTGAAAACGATATAACCATGTCTATTTTAGTGCTTCTTAATATGCTTAATTGATTGTATAGTTTTTGTTTTGTTTTTTTATGTTGACAATTTTAGCATCTGTCCAGGAACAATGGATGAAAAATAGCCTGGCTAATTCTGGTGCATTTGCAGCAATACTTCTTAATATACACTGTCCCTGCCAAATAAACAAATAAAAAATAAATAAAATACGTGCCTCATTCTATACTGTAAAAATGGCTGGGATTTCAATGGTAAAAAAAGTAAAAAATAAAAATGCTACAGTAAAAATGGGTAACCTGGTTAACAGCAAGTTGCCTTAATATGTACAGTGAATAACCATAAATTGACTTCCAAGACTTCTCTGCATTTCACTTCAAAACATTGGTATAAAATGCCATGAATTGATGAAATATGGTAGTTTATTGTTAATTTCTTTAGTTTCTTTTGTGGTTTTTACCGTATTTTTAAAGATACAATCCTGTCAACCACAGCTACTAGTTATTCAATGTACATTTCTTAGATTTTTATTCAATTTTTATTTTTTACATTTTTGCGAAATGTTAAATATGTTTTTGTGCACGTTTCAGATGACAAAACCACTAGAGGGCAACGTATATACTTTTGCAAATCTGAAATGCATTACTTGGGGTATGTTTGTTATATGTGTCAGTACACTGACCTAAACCCTTTCCTAAACCTAACCGATAATGTTTTCAAAAGCAGAGACAAGAAATCATAGCCACATAGTTTTATCTTGATCTTATTAGAAAAGTTGTCTATATGGAGATTGCTGGTATGGTCATTTGAGGATGACAGGTAAAAACAGACTTTCAAAAATTGTTCATCTCAAATCTATCCCAAAAGACTTTGGTCACAAATCTTAATAGTATTGGACATGAAGTGAGAGTCATAAAGAGAGCTATGTCCATTTTAGCAGATGAGAACCATCCACTTTATTCAAAGTTTTGCCTCCTGCCATCAAGCAGAAGGTATACTTATTCTAGATGGGCAAGTTCCAACAGATATTTGCATTCATTTGTTCCAACTGCAGTTGGATTACTTAACAAGCTTTAAGTTTTGTTTCTTTGTTTGTTTTGTTTTAATTGCTTATAATTAATTTTATTGTTTACTGTTACTTCAATGTTGTTCGAGTGTGACCTGTTGCTGTTAACTGTCGGCTATTGCTGTAAACCTAATTGCCCTTCGGGGACAGTAAAGTCATTCCAATTCCAATAAATAGGTGAGACAAACATATCTGATTGCTGATCATAGCAATTTTATTTTACTGAAAGTAACAACACTGACAGCACTATAATAACATCTAGTACAGTAAATATACTTTGCAAATTCATTCATTTTCTTTTCGGCTTAGTCCCTTTATTAATCTGGGGTCGCCATAGCAGAATGAACCGCCAACTTATCCAGCACATGTTTTACAAAGCAGATACCCATCTAGCTGTAACCCAACACTGGGAAACACCCTATACACACTCTTGCACACACTTACCTTCAATATGGCCAAGTCAGCTTGTTCAATTCACCTGTATCACATGTCTTTGGACGGTGAGGGAAACCAGAGCACCCTGAGGAAACCCCCACCAACACGGAGAAAACTACACACAGAAATGGCAACTGATCCAGCCAGGGCTTGAACCAGCGGCGTACTTGCTGTGAGGCGATTGTGCTAAAATATTTTTTCCAAATGTAATTTAATTCTATTATTTGTAAACACAACAACAGCTTGCATACATAATGGTTTCAACAAAAATGTGAAGCAATATTCATTGTTGATAATATGAACTATATAAGCAGCACATTATTAGAACTGTAATAATGATGCTGATACATTCGACTTTGATTCACAGTAATTAATAACACTTTAAAATCTATTAAAATACTTTACAATTATTTTAAAGGACAACAGTTTGTCTAAATATAACAGTTTTCTTACAATAAAATAAATGCATTAGAGAAAAAGCTTGATATTTTACATACTAAATAGCTCAACATTGAAATACCACGTCCAACAAATTTCCTCAGGTTCACGTCTATCTAAAATGGCATCCAGCTGACAGAATGGCAAACAGGGTGATTATGGGATGCCAGAAGAGGTCTATAATCTAGATGTGTGTTTTTTAGTATGCTCTTTTTCCAACTGTTTGCATCTTCAAAGGCATTTTTGATAGTGTCCCCGTAAAACACAGCAAATTGCACGTCTTGCTTGAAATTATAAGTGTGAAATGGTTGTTTACTAACGTTCATCCATTTTGAATGCCCTTATTAATTCATTATTCCATTTGTATCTTGTCAGTTTGGGTTTATGATCTGTTTGCCCTTTGCTGGGCAGCATTAAAACAGAAATCTGTGGTAAAATTGCTTGATATTCTCATTGATACTGATTAATGATTATAGTGCAGATGTAATAATTCATGCTGCTGATGTTGTTGCTTTTTAATTAAGATGAAAAATAATCAGTCATGCATGTCGATGCTTTTGTATGTGTCTGCTGACTGTTAAATGCAAAGATGCTAATGGCTCTTTAGTTTAGAAAGTGCTGGTGTTTTTTTGCTTTCAGACAGTCCAGAGTTCTGAGAGTGAAGTGTTATGGGAGTGAAGGACTTGTCCTTGGCTTGGATTTATCTTCTGTTTTCTCCATTTTCAGGCTTGACTGAGCCAGGTAAATCTACATGTACTCTACACACATGCATGCACACTCGACTAGTGATTATTGATTGCAATTTTGTCGTTTAAACTGTGTAAAATTCAATTTTTTACTATTTTTTGTGCAACTCAAAAATTGTAAAATATTTATTATGAAATATTAGCTAAAACTATTGTGTTAAACTACTGTATTTTGACTAATTTTATAATTGTATGATTAATTGTAATATTTACAATTTACTAGTTATTGATTATCTAGTATAGTATATGCTTTTACAGTTATTACCCAGCAGGCACAGGACATCAACATGACGTCAGATTGATGTTGTACCCTCATGTTGTGGGGACGTTGCATTTTGTTTGGAAATGAAAATAGGATTGATGGCAGAACCCAATGTCAGGCCGACGCTAATGTCCAACATCCAACTTAAAATCAACCAAATATCAACGTCTAATGGTGTTGCAGCTTGATGTTGTGTGTACGTTGCCAATATGACGTCTATTAGATGTTGGATTTTGGCTGCCATAACTGACGAATAAACGTCAGCATTTGACGTCAATATAACATTGGTTTAAGATGTTGGTTCGACGTTGGCTTTTGTTTACTTCCAAACACAACCTAAAATCAAGCAAATATCAATGTCTAATCATGTTACAGTTTGACGATGTGTGGATGTTACCACTATCATTTCTATCAGATGTTGGATTTTGGTTGCCATACCTGACAAATTAATGTCAGTATTTGATGTCAATATGATGTTGGTTTAAGATGTTGGCTGGATGTTGGATTTTGGTGGCTTTCGAACACAACCTAAAATCAATCAAATATCTACGTCATTTGACATCGCCATTGGACGTCAAAGTAATGTTGTCCTTAGACGCTTTCTAGACATTGAATTTTGGTCATCTGACATCACAACCTAAATCTAACTTAATATTATCATCGTATGACATTGTGTGCCTGCTGGGTAATAACAAGATTAATTTTATTATGTGACCATTTTCTTTACACAATGCATACAAATTTCGTTACACAATGCAAAAAAATTCCATTTAATAAATTCATACAGACATTGGATTTTGGTCACTTTCCAACACAACCTAAAATCAACCAAATTTCAACGTCTAATAATTTTACTGCTTGACGTTGTGTGGACATTACCACTATGACGTCTATCTGACGTTGGATTTTGGTTGCCATACCTGACGATTAAATGTCAGTATTTGACATCAATAAGATAATTGGTTTAAGATGTTGGCTCAATGTTGGATTTTGGTCACTTCCAAATCAGCCAAATATCAACGTCATTTCACGTTTTTATTGGACATAAAATAATGTTGTCCTTCAAGAGTTCAAACTTAGCTGATGATTGATTATAAAGCTTGTTTGGCATGCTGTCCTGGGAGAGAGCCCTGAGCTCATAAGATCCTCGAGCCCAGGGCTCCCTCCCGTTTGCAAGGCGAGAGGGGAGTTTGAGCACAGGTAGATCTCGAGAACTCCCCTGCTGTAGTAGCTGATGAACAAATAGTGATTGCTCTTAAGAGATGTCTATACTGCCGATTTGGATTAGTCAATTACCTTAAGTTGTATTTTTTGGACTGTGGGAGGAAACCAGGGAACCCAGGGGAAACCCATGTGAGCACAGGGAGAACGTGTAAACTCCGCACAGAAACGTCAGCTGGATTGGTTAGTACTAGAACCAGTGACGTTCTTGCTGTGAGGCAACATTGCTAACCACTGGCCAGAACCAGTGACGTTCTTGCTGTGAGGCAACATTGCTAACCACTGGCCAGAACCAGTGACGTTCTTGCTGTGAGGAAACAGTGCTAACCACTGGCCCACTGTGCCACCCATCTAGGAAAGTAGGAGGAGTAGGGGTGGAAGGGGGGATTCTTCAAAACGAAGATGGCTGTTATATGGAACTGGGTATTTATAGTGGCTTAGGAATCGCCTGATTGGTGAATCATAAATTGAATAATGCAGGGCCAGCTGCAAGCAATCATAAGCACATGATCCTCTCGAAATTAGTTTATAAATAGGTTTTGGTTACCTGGCTTCATGACCTAAATCTAACTTAATATTATTATTGTATAACATTGTGTGCCTGCTGGGTAATAACAAGATTAATTTTATTATGTGATTATTTTCTTTACACTATGCATACAAATTTTGTGACACAATGCAAAAAAAATGCAGTTTAATAATGTCATACAGACATTGGATTTTGGTCATTTTCCAACACAACCTAAAAACAACCAAATATCAACGTCTAATGATGTTATAGCTTAACGTGTGGATGTTACCACTATCATATCTTTAAGATGTTGGATTTTGGTTGGCATACCTGATAAATAAATGTTAGTATTTGACGTCAATATGATGTTGGTTTAAGATGTTGGCACAACGTTGGATTTTAGCCACTTTCCAATACAACCTAAAATCAACCAAATATCAACATCATTTGACATCATAATTGGATGTCAACATAACATTGTCCTTCGACGCTGGATAGACATTGAATTTTGGTCACCCGACATCACAACCTAAATCTCACTTAATATTAATGTCTTATGACATTGTGTGCCTGCTGGGTAATGACAACATGTGTTATAGTATGTGACCGATTCCTTTAGATTTACTGACACAATGCATGAAAACGCAGCTTATTATTCTGATATAAAAATAAAATGCATTATAAAACAATAGGAATGTTGCAACTTTTTTTTAAAAATGTTGTTTTGTTCTTAATACCTTATTATTAAAATATTCACACTGATACAAATTTCGCACTTGACTGAGACATAAAAGCCAATTATGTAAACCGTTTATTTGCTATGAATCATAGAAATCATACAAAGTGTACTCAGAATCCCTTTTTAATAAAAAGGGTTTTCTCTGGGCTATAATAATATAGCAGAAACACATTATTTATGCCAAGGGGTCATAAGGCACAATCTATAATAAGCCTAATTTACATAAACATTAGCTGTGTTAGCTCTGGACGGAATGACAGTGGCATATTTAAATTGTTTTAAAAGTAAATTTCCCCCGGAGGATACAAAAGACAGGATGCATGACACTTCACAAAGCCTTCACATTTCTAAAATAACTATCCTAATACTGCAGGCCAAAATGCTGTCTGTGGTGTCTGTATTAGCTTAATGACAGCAGATAATGTGAGCGCTGGAAGAAAAAATGCCCTCATTATCCTGATAGAAAGAGTGTTAAACTATGCGCTGAGGATTCACCTCACGGATAAAACTTTGACAAAGTCGCCACACAAAAGACACAACGCTGCACTGAATCTGATAACTCCAATCATTGTGCATCTTTTATTCATGACTGATGTTTTACCATGCACTTTGTGAAGCAGAATCAGTGAGATTTGAAGATTTCCACATACGTTTTTTTTTTTCCAGCCAGGCCTAGAAATATTTTATTTTATTTTATTTTATTTTATTTTATTTTATTTTATTTTATTTTATTTTATTTTATTTTATTTTATTTTATTTATTTTATTTTATTTTATTTTATTTTATTTTATTTTATTTTATTTATTTTATTTTATTTTATTTTATTTTATTTTTTATTTATTTTATTTTATTTTATTTTATTTTATTTTATTTTATATTATTTTTTATTTATTTTATTTTATTTTATTTTATTTTATTTTATTTTATTTTATTTTATTTTATTTTATTTTATTTTTTATTTTATTTTATTTTATTTTATTTTATTTTATTTTATTTTATTTTATTTTATTTTATATATTTGTGGAAACATCATATACTATTTATTCATTTATTTATCAATTTTACCATATGCATTTATTTTATTTTATATTATTTTATTCATTTTATTTTACTTAATATCTTTGTGGAAACCAACATATACTGTTTGTTTATTTATTTGCTTATTAATTTAAGTATCAATTGTACCATATACATTTGTTTTGTTTTGTTTTGTTTTGTTTTGTTTTGTTTTGTTTTGTTTTGTTTTGTTTTGTTTTGTTTCTTTGTGAAAAACCATCATATACTATTTATTATTTGTTTATTTATGTATTTACTTATTTATTTATTTAAGTATTAATTTTATGATGTACATTTATTTTATTTTTATTTTATTTTACTTAATATATTTGTGGACATATCATATTATATTTATTTATTTATTTATTTATTTATTTATTTATCAACTTACCATAATTTTTTTTATTATTTCATTCTGTTTTATTTTATTTTATTTATTTTTATTTTACTTCATATCTTTGTGGAAACCAACATATACTGTTTATTTATTTATTTACTTATTTATTTAAATATCAATGTTACCATATACATTTATTTTATTTTGTTTTGTTTTGTATCTTTGTGAAAACCATCATTTGCTAGTTATTTATTTGTTGCTTATTTAATTATTTATTTAAGGATCAATTTTACCATGCACATTTATTTTATTTTATTTTATTTTATTTATTGATAAGGATCAATTTTATTTATTTAATTTAATTTTAATTTGGTTTTATTTTACGTCATATGTTTGTGGACGGTTTATTATTATTATTATTTTTATTACTGAAAGTAACAACACTGATTAATTCTATAGTAAAATCTAGTACAGGTACAGCTCAGAATAATGAAAATGGACCATTATTTTGCTTGCACTACAGTAAATATACATTTAAATATACAACAGTAAGTTACAGTTGTAAATTTATACTGTGAATAACCATAAATTAACTTCCAAGAATTCCCTGCATGACATTTCACTTCAAAACATTGGTTAATGAAACACGGTACTGTTAAAAATATGACATTTCTTTTACTGTTTCTACCGTCTTTTTAAAGATACAACTCTGTCAGCCAGAGCTGCAGTTCTTCACTGTAAATTTAATCGAGTTTTAATTTAATTTGATTTTTTTTGCGATATGTTTACGTTTGGTGATAAAACCACTAGAGGGCGATGTCTATATTTTTGCGAATGTAAAATGCATTATTTGGGGTATGTTTTGTTAAAATTGTCAGTACACTGACCTAAACCCTTCACTAAACCTAACCATTAGTGTTTTCAAAAGCAAATGTATGAAAAAAGTTCATCTTAGCCCCATAGTTTTACCTTGATTTTAATAAAAAAGTTGTCTGTATGGAGCTAGACAGGGGTGGTTAACGTATTTGATTGCTAATCATAGACATTAAGTTGATTTGTGGTATTTATTAGGTGTTGTGCAAAGAACTCTATGAAAATAATCCTTTATTCAACAATAATACGTGCCTGTGTATATCATTAGTGTGACAAGGAACAAAAGGTGCCCCGTAACATACATTTTACCCTCAAACTGCAGTCAAACATAGGTTAAAAGTAGGGTTTGGTGCTTTCACAATATTGTAGGGCAAGTATTTCCAATGAGACTTTTCTTTTTTTTTTTTTTGCTGATTCAGAATTGGCTTTCCTCAACAAATGGCTCACTATAACTCATCTGAGGTCTGCACGAACAGGTAGTATCTGTCAAAACATTCACAAAAATGGCTCAGATATTCTCATGATACCATAAAAGATTAATTAACTGTGTCTGGAGTCTATTGCCAGAAATTCTTTGTGAGGCTACTAGAAGCTGAAAGCTTAATCTTATCTCTTTACATATGGTCGCATAAGTCAAGCATCCCTATTACTATGGCTAAGCTTAAAGGAAGGGCTTTCAATAAATCCCTGAGACTTATTAAATGTACACTTTCTGTAACTTCGTGATCTCAGTTTGCTGAATGCAGTTTGTTTGGCTATTTGAAATGATCAGATTTATGATTTTCTATTTTAAAAAAAGGGGGAAATAAATATGTAGGTATTGAAAGAGAAACATGAGCAGTGTTAATACAGTCAGAAGTATTTGTCTAGACCAGTTAGAAACCATTACATTTGATCAGTTCATACATTCCTTTGTTCGTAAGGGTCATGAGCTGACTTATACTTTGATTTGATAAAAGTATTATTATTTAATGCATCCTTGCTGTATGAAAACATAAATATAAAAAAGTTGGTAACAATTTAAATCAAGTGGTGTGGAAATAAAAAATATATACAATCTAGTTTCAAATGAACAACTGAAAAGTTAAATTCTCATTTTTTTTTAGACTTGTCATTTTATTCCAAAACTATAGCAAGCCAAGTGTTGGACACACTTCCTGACTATCGGGCAAAGTTTCAAATGGCTGATTAATTAACACCTACGCATGTGAATGGGTACAATTATGTTGATGAGATCAAGGCTGGGAAATGCCATTTATCTTGCTAACTCCAGTACTTATTTTTGCATGCTTTGTTTAGCCATCTTCACCTTTAGCCATGGCTCTTTCCTAAAAACATAATACAGTTAGGACAACTCTCTCTTAAATCAGACTTGTTTTAGACTCATTTTGGACTTGCAGACTGTAAGACTTCTTGAACATGCTGTTTGACTGCAAAACAACCAACACATCTCAATAAAGAATTCTGCTTGTCAAGTCTCCTGGTTAGGGTTCTCATTTTTTCAACAGCACCTTTCATTCATTCATTCATTCATTCATTCATTTATTTTCTTTCCGGCTTAGTCCCTTTATTAATTTGGGGTCGAGGCAGCAGAATGAACTGCCAACTTATCCATCTTATGTTTTAAGCAGCGGATGCTCTTCCAGCTGCAACCCATCACTGGGAAAACAACAGTACCAGTTTCCACCTTTAACTACTGGCTTATTAAACGCCTATTAATAATATATTGGCTGTTTATTAGTACTCATTAATGTTCAAAAACAAGCTTTGTTTTTCATTTAAGGTTTTAAATGTCAAAATGAACAATCATTAAACTAGATACATGCCGTTTTTATTTATAGTTTATACATAAACAATACCCTGATTTACTGTTTTTTATAGTTATATTAAGCAACACACCAAATAAAAAAATCTATTTTGTTTTTATCAGATTAATAAAAAAAATTATTAATTAATAAAATTATTAGATTAATTAATAAAAACTAATTGATTATTGAAATAATTGTGAGTTGCAGCCTTACAAAAAAAAAACATAATTAATGATTTGTTAATAGCGATAATTGTACATCAAAATAAAATATAAACAAAAAGCCTACTTTTTTTAAGTATTAGTACATATTCATGTCACATGAGCCAGACAAAAGAATTTGAAAAAAAGTTTTTTAAATTCTTTATTGTCCCATTTCTGGGAAATTTGTATTTTATGTTACAACACAATAAATTACATATATAAAGAGAAGAAAATGATAAATTAAAGATGCGGTATGTAAGTTTGACACCCAGTGGTTGAACTAGGTATTGCATGCCTAGTTCAAAACACAGGCAGGTAGCCAGATTGACGACACCAACAGCAGTGTGCCTGACTGTCGAGCCTAAAGACTGCTCTAAGTAAAAGCAACGGCACCTGATAAAATATTTTTTTTCCCTAATAAAAAAGTTTTTGTTCTAACCAACACCTGAAATTTATATTTTAGAAACAGGAAACTATGACAATAATCACCTTAGGTACACCTCATGTGCTTCATTCAGTGTTAAATGTTAAAAATGTGAGTTTGAATGCCATTTTGCATGGCATTTATTGCCATACTACTGAAAGCAGCAGAAAGTTCACCTCAGATCTTATAAATAAAATAAACCGTTTGAAATTGAACTTTAGGACTGTGACTAAATGCAAACCATCACATATCAATGAATCATCATCTACAAATAATAATGTCAAAGAGGTTTAATATGTAATAATCAGATATAAACCTTACCATTTCATTGAACTGCAGTGAGTGCACTATTCTGTGCTTCTGAATGGCTGTATTTAAATTTCGGTCATGTTTCGTCTGGCCCACATTGCTTATCACTGTAAAAACTCATCATGTAGCGTGTTGTTAGGACAATGTAACCTGCTCATCTAATGTTTATATTGGTAATATTTATATTATTTGCTAATTAATAACCAGCTCATGTGGAACTCTGAATCTGCGTCTCATTTCGGAGGCTGCTACTGTCCAGCGCTCACGGACACATACTCTCAGAGCCTTTTTTACTAAATGAATGAAATACGTCGTTTTCCACAAAGGCGACCCAGAGAGCTGAAATATAGTTAGCTAAACTGGCAGTGGGCGGGTTAAAATAACCAAAACAGACTTTCCGACACATAATGCAAATTTTCAAAGTAGAATGTCTGACTTCAGCATTGTTTTTCAAATAAACAAGAATGTTCACTTAGGATGTGTCTTGTAAATATCTGCAAACATATTAGTCAAAAACTTACATACAACACCTTTAAAAACAAAAATACCCATGGTATGACAGCCTCCTACCATATATGTAATGTAATGGCTTAAATGATTTTATTAAAAAT
This sequence comes from Danio aesculapii, assembly GCF_903798145.1. Lineage (NCBI taxonomy): Eukaryota > Metazoa > Chordata > Actinopteri > Cypriniformes > Danionidae > Danio > Danio aesculapii. Next base: position 11,135,375 of record NC_079439.1, read on the forward strand.
CTATGCTATTACGATGAACACTTCATAATATTTACAAAAATATCTGCACTTTTCCTCCATCATGCTCGGGCAAATCACTATATATCCAGCAACTTTCTGAGGTGGGATTTCTCTATACATATGCTTAGACCCCTGCTGAACTAAAATGCTATCGTTTCTTCATACATCTTCCTTTCAGATAAATACGTACCAGATGAATTTTGCTCTCAACATCATTTTCAATCTCCTGGCTTTGATCTCGATCCCCCATCTTGATATCACTAACCAGAAAAGCAGACAATTAATGGTACTACAGAGCAACATTATTACTGCAACAGAAAATTGCATAACCAATTATATTGTTTGTTTTCTTTAAGGTTTTGTTTTTCTCGCTTGGCTCCATTTGATTACGATAACGCCTCATAATAACAATAACTGCTGCTTCATTGTTAATCTGTATAGCATTGATATCAGTTAGTGAATATAATTGTGCTCATCATCCGCAAGTCTGATGTCTAATCAGTTTCATTGTGACATCTCTGATTACCTTTCAATGCAGATGATTAAATAGTCTGACGCTGATTAAATGTAACATTAACTGGAAAGACAGCAGAATAGGTGTCAGGTTTGCACATACAAAGTCAGAATTATTAGCTGTCCTGAATTAATAACCCCCCTCCATATAGTTTTTTTTAGCCAATTTCTGTTTAACACAGGGGTCACCAAACTTGTTCCTGGAGGGCCGATGTCCTGCAGATTTTAGCTCCAACCCTAATCAAACACACCTGAACAAGCTAATCAGGTCTTACTTGGTATACTTGAAACACCCAGGCAGGTGTGTTGAGGCAAGTTGGAGCTAAACCCTGGAGGGACACTGGCCCTCCAGGACCGAGATTGGTGACCCCTGGTTTAACAGAAAGAAGATTGTTTTCAGCACATTTCTAAGCATAATAGTTTGTTCTGTAGACAATCGAAATCAAAATGTTGCTTAACAGGGCTAATAATATTGACCTTAAAACAGTTTTAAAAAATTAAAAACTGCTTTTTTTTGCCAAAATAAAGCAAATAAGACTTTCTCCAAAAGAAAAAAATAATATTGGATGTATTGTGGAAAAATTCCGAGCTCTGTTAAACATAATTTGGGAAATATTTGAAAGAAAAAAAAAAAAAAAAGAAAAAAAAAAGTCACAGGAGGGCTACTAATTCTGACTTCAACTGTACATCTTCTTTCACAGTGTTTAAAACAGTTGGTTCAAGGATCCAGTCTCTCTAAACCCCGCCTTTCCAAGAGTGTGTTCTGTTCTGATTGCTCAGATTATCAAGTCTATTGTGATTGGTCCACCACTCGCAGCATGTGTCATAAACTAAATGCCATTTTCGTATCTAAATTTCAGCACTTGTAAACACATTGATAGGAACAGTAACATCAGTGTTGGTTTTAGATGAGAACTTTTTGACATTTTTAGTTTGTGTGAATCCACTTGTTTGCACAAAAATGTAGTTTGTTTCATAGTTAGTGTATACTTCTGCATCGTTTACCCCGCAAAAATAGAAGACCACAGTTTTGGCATCTTATAAAATGTTATCTGATTTAATGGAGAGAAGTAAAAAAATGACTACTGATAATAATAATGCAAATGCAAGTCAATGTCAAGGAAACGTAACTATTTTACATTTTATTAGTTCGCTCATTCATTCATTTTCTTTTCGGCTTAGTCGCTTTATTAATCTGAAGTCGCCACAGCGGAATGAACCACCAACTTATCCAGCATTTGTTTTACGCAGCGGATTCCCTTCCAGCTGCAACCCATCACTGGGAAACATCCATACACACTCATTCACGCACATACACTCTGAACAATGAAGCTTACCCAATTCGCCTGAACCACATGTCTTTGGACTTGTAGGGGAAACCGGAGCACCCGGAGGAAACCCACACCAACACAGGGAGAACATGCAAACTCCACACAGAAATGCCAACTGACCCAGTCGAAGCTCGAACCAGTGACCTTCTTGCTGTGAGGCGATAGTGCTACCCACTGCGCCACCGTGACGTCCACGTGTCAAGTTCATTTCAGTTATACAAAAATGTAAGTTTTTTTTAAAGGATCTTGTGAAATGTTATCTGATCTAATGGACAGTGGCAGTTCTAGGGGTGGGCCGGTGCCCCCATGTCAACAAGCTTGGTCCCCCCTCTGGCCCCCCTAAATTTAGACGTGTATTTTTGTGCTCTAGGTGTCACGTGCACTCGCTCTCTCGGACACTCGCTCCCTCTGCTTTCTCGTGCACTTGCCCTCTCTGTCAGTGATGGTGCTGTGCACATCAGTTCCCCGCATAGTTGTGAAACACTATCAAAATGTCCACTGTTGATTATATTAGACTTCTGTTTTCAATAGCAGTTTTAAAACTTTTAATATAGGAAGTCCTCGGCTATGCAGAGGCCATTATTATTTAGAAATTGACTGTACATAGTTTTACATTAGGAAATGCAGTATTGAATTTACAAAGAGTCGGCAGTTGCGGGAGAACAGATGTAACACATTGATCAAATGTAGTTTTCAGTCACACTCATGTAAAAGTAATATTCAACTCGTTGTGCCTTCATTCATTTTTGATTTCCGTCATGACATAAAGCATGAGTATTCAACATGATTTACAACATATTTTAAAACATAATAGTTTAACTAATTTCTAATAACCACTTTTTTATCTTCCCCATGGTGACAGTCAGTGCATAATATTTTACTAGTTATTTTGCAAGACAGTTGTATTCAGACAAAGTCCCTTTAAGTATTTTATAGTCTTTGATTCAGATTAAAGTGTAATTTAAAGACTTAATTAGGTTATGTTTGGAATAAGTTGGAATAATTAGTCAAATTATTGTGTAACTGATTTGTTGTGTATATTAAAAAATAGATATTAAATATTTCTTAAGGAGGCTAATAAAACTGACCTTAAAATTTGTTATTTTTTTATTATTAAAAACAATAAGCAATAAGAAATCTGACTTATTATGACTCCAGAATAATTATTTTTTTTATAGGAAACACTGTGAAAATGTTCTTGGTTTGTTAATCCCTTGGGGAAACATTATTTTAAATAATCGGGAAGGCAAAATAAATTGACTTCAACTGTAGGCCTATCTGTTAAAGTTTACAGGTGCAACAATGTGCCTTGATGTACTTGAATGTTAGAAATGTGTTATCCTACACCAATACAAAGTTACTTGTCAAATAAATTAACAAAGAAGATTATTTTGAGTTTAAGTTATTTCATTATATTGTTTATGAAGACTGCAGAGTGATGCATGAAAAAAAAGACTTTGAATAGTTGTTTAAGTAGTTTGTGATGTATGTTAAAATGTGCCCACCAAAGGTGGCCCATGTAAGATTTTTAAAAGAAGGCGTGGCAACAAACCCCACCCCTGAACCCATCTGTGATTGGGGATTGGATGAGCAAATTGTACTAGAATGAGCAAACAAAATCATACAAATGTATAAAAATTAGCCACTAAATCAAAATGTTACGAATTGGCATGAGATATCATTGTACAATCTAATATATTTTCTTCAATAAACCAAGTTAATACATTTTTCAAATCAATTAATGATTTTTTTAATATAAATTGTTACGACCCTGGTCTAGGGTCAAGGCCGCAACATAAAAGACCACCCGACAAATAAAATTCACTTTTAATAACCCCTTTATATAGGCTCTCTTTATTTGTCTTTTTTTTTTTGTCTTTTCTTTTTTTATCACCAACAAAAAAAAAACGTGAAGCCAAATACCTCGGGGTGAACCCACAGAAAAATAATAAACAAATAAAGAGACCCTATGTAAAGGGGTTATTAAAAGGGAATTTTATTTCTCGGGTGGTCTTTTATGTTGCGGCCTTGACCCTAGACCAGGGTCGTAACATAAAGTGGGGTTTCGGGGCCTGAAGGTGGAAAGAGGGAGAGAGAGAGAGAGAGACAAACACACACAAACAAACAGACCTGCCAACGCAACAAAATAATAAAAAATACAAATATAAACATTTATTTTGACAACACTTATGTCGAAAGTGATCAATAGCTATGTTTCTATCCAACTATTCTTATGTGCATTTTGGATATGCGCATAAAAAAAACTGTTGATAGAAATGCCAAGATGCGCATACATTTTGAAAATGTGCATCCAAAAACGTATGCTCATAGCTGAGTAGGATAAACTTTTTATTCGATAAAAAAAATGCACATAAACTACGACGGAAACACTTTTACTGAGCAAATTCCAGTATGCGCATTAAAAACAAAGTCATGTGATTTTGTTATAAGAAATCCTGTGATGATAAAAATGTGTGTGAATAGACAAACCAGCATGCTGAGCACACTGTAAAACATCTGAAATGTTGTTTTGGTAAATCTAAAACGCCTTAACCATTTCAGTATTAGTGTTATTATATTATTAATGACCTCCAGAAGTGTCAAGAGCATCTGTGCTCCGCATCTCACGCCTTCAAACACCACCACACATTCATTGCGTGTCAGCATTGTCTTCCGAGGCGCAAGTCATTTAATAAATAAAGAAAAGATTAACACAGCTTCCCTAATGCAGCAAATTTGGTTTCAATTTTTGATATTTGGCTCCAGTTAATCAGGAAGTGACGAAAGTTTTGCTCTTTTTGACCCATTGGGTTGAAACGGTGCTTTATTCGCACGTCTTTTGTGTGATATTCCAGTTTTGCGCATACATTTAATTCGCATCTGTGCATGGAAACAGCTATTTTTATGCTCATGTACTCATGAATTTTTCACAGTATTTCGGTTAGAATTTTTAAAGGTCAAATAAAATTGAAGATGTTTTCGCATTCTGTTAGTGTTATCTATATGCATGAGTTCTCTTAACAGCTAAGGCTCCAGAATATCAGACCCTGAGAACTGTTGTGGAATTTCATGAGATAAGACCATAAGAATTGCTATGCAATACAACACTAGACTTTCTGATCTGAGAAGAAGATCAGGAAACCAGCTTTGTTGACAATGCAAACATGGAGGGAGTACGAGAAAGTTCACCCCTCTCCTTTCACCTCAAACCCCCCTTTTTGACCCTTAAGTTACCTTCTGATCGTAGCAAATCATTCACATTTTTTACATAAAATATCCAAAGATTAAATATGCTGTATCTTGTGGCACTATATTCATGTTTGGTATCATTATAAATGTCTCTGTGTGCTTGGTAAAGTGGTCTTAATGTCACTAACATTTCACTTGTGTATGTTGATTTGGTTTTTGGCTTTCATAAGATCTTTGCCAGATGCTCCCCCTCCTTAGAGATGGTTACCTCCTCAAATTCACCAGGCAAAAGTCTCGGTGACGCTTCTATTATCTTGAATTTATGGCTGTTTGTTCTGAGTTGAATATTTAAAGGAAATGTGAACAAATATCATTGGGATCTTGTAGCCAAAACACCCTGTTGCAGCATCTCTGAGACTTATACTGCAATGTACTTCTCTGGTCAGGTATGCATCTCTAACTCTTTGATTTATCTTTGAGTAATGGATGTTGTATTTTTACTGTATCATCTCTGAATTGGCTTTCTGACTGTTTTATTATGTAATTGGCATATTACAATTTTACCTGACAAATAAAATGTGAAGTTTTGACTCATTCTGAATTCTCCTGAAATCTTTTAGATTGATTCTAAGGCACATTTGACTGTACGGAGCAGTGTGACACGACAGCACGGAGATCTTTAATCATCTAATTGCTGAAATTAGCAAGTTGTCTGGAAGTGGCTAAATCTACTACTTTTTAGGATGAGTGAGCAGTTTGCAACCAGACTATTTAAGTATTAGCTAACCCTACATCCTTTGACTAACTTCAGAGTGTCAACACACTGTCCGTGAGAAGACATACAAATCCTGGGGCGTGTAACTCCAACACAATCTCACGGCTATTCGTAACATTTTGATTTTGTGGCTAACTCGTACGATCTAATTCGTACAATTTAGTAGGATTTGCTCATCCTCCAATGACGGTTGGGTTTAGGGGTGGGGTTAGGTGCCACGCCTCCTTTTTAAAATAGTACAATTTCATACGACTGAATTAGCCACAAAACTGACAAAACGTAAAATACTTACGTTTTCTCGTGAGATCAGGCTGGGAACTCTGAGCGGCGTTTGGTCCCTACTGAAAGTATAACTGAAGAGTAAGGGAACAGATTTTTAAGTCAAAACTCTAAATTAAGTCATAAAGGATGAATGTGATCTTACAATTAGAAATACTGTCTAAATTTTACGATCACTTAAAATTGGAGTCAGGTTAAATTCGGAGCTACAAAACGAATATAAATAAATTCTAATAAATAACAATATTCTTTTCAGAAGCACTAGAAAAGGCTTACATGCATTTAACCTGCGACCATGCTGTTAGTTTCGTCATTCGGCTAATAGACGAACTTTTACATAACACATTATAGCTCCATAGGCCACCGTAGCTTAGAATAGCTTCCTTCTTTCTTGTATAACTCATTTATTGTGAACTTTTTAGACCATTTACATTCACAAAGTGCTATAACGCACACTATATTGCTATCCTTCGATAATAGTGCCACTTAAAGATTCAACAAACAGTTATCAGGACAAGAAATAAAGTTCAGTAGCTGTTTCCACTGGCCACATTCATACGGGATTGAGTTGATATGTGGCCACAGGTGTGCATAAATTAGTGACTGTGAAATGAGCTCGCCTAATAAGATTGACCATCCGTTTTAGAAATGCATATCAATAAAAGCCACAAGCACAGGTTCCTTTGGGCTGCGGCGTATTGACCGCATGTATGCTGAACATAATGAGATGCTTTAAAGGGAATCCAGCTGGCATTTCAGGAGTTTTGTGTACTTGTAAATAATTGATGCGGAGGCACATTCGTTGGCAAGAGTCGGTGTTTGCTTGCTAACCTTCTGGTTCACACGTTCATGACGAATATGAACCTAAATATTACATCAGACAGTCTTTAAATTAGCATTTTAATGGAATTTCTGCTGTGTACAGGAGCCACCGAGGCAGTGTTTCTAGTTGGTGTGTGTGCAGCCGCACCATGAATAATGTGTTACTCGCTGATGAGATTTAAAAAAGACTGAAATATAATTGGACGCCATTAATCCGAAGCGTTCTCAAACCACTCGTTCTCTCCGAGTTTGAACTTTGGTTTCATAAAAACGCACGGATATAATGAATAATAGCTCAATTTAATAAATAGCAAACAAAATATGTAGGAATGAAAACATATTGTATTCTCAAGCTAAAACTTTTAAAGGGAAACCTTTAGACATGTTTTTCTTGCTTCACTGGAATAATCACTAAACTAGAATTTTTACTGAAATAACACACTGTCTAATATATTTTTTTCTCAAACTGAGTCTATATTGGGACTAAAAGTTGTCATATTCTCTTACATTTACAGAAAAAAATCTGCATGTATTACTGGTTTTAGCTTCTCTGTTTATATATAACCATTTATGTGCACACTCACTGGCCACTTTATTAGGTACACCCCTCCAACTGCTCTTTAATGCAAATTTCTAATCAGCCAATCACATGGCAGCAGCTCAATGCATTTAGGCATGTAGACATGGTCATGACGATCTGCTGCAGTTCAAACTGAGCATCAGAATGGGGAAGAAAGGTGATTTAAGTGACTTTGAATGTGGCATGGTTGTTGGTGCTAGACGGGCTGGTCTGAGTATTTCAGAAACTGCTGATTTACTGGGATTTCCATGCACAACCATCTCTAGGGTTTACAGAGAATGGTCTGAAACAAAGAAAATATCCAGTGAGCAGCAGTTCTGTGGACGCAAATACCTTGTTGATGCTAGAGGTCAGAGGAAAATGGCCAGACTGATTCAAGCTGATAGAAAGGCAACAGTAACTCAAATAACCACTCGCTCTAACCACTGGCATCTCTGAACGCACAATACTCAAACCTTGAGGCAGATGAGCTACAGCAGCAGAAGACCACACCGGGTGTCACTCCTGTCAGCCAAGAACAAGAAACTAAGGCTACAATTCACACAGGCTCACCAAAATTAGACAATAGAAGACTGGAAAAACGTTGCCTGGTCTGATGAGTCTCGATTTCTGCTGCGACATTTGAATGGTAGGGTCAGAATTTAGCATCAACAACATGAACGCATCGATCCATCCTGCCTTGTATAAACGGTTCAGGCTGGTGGTGGTGGTGTAATGGTGTGGGCGATGTTTCTTGGCATACTTTAGGCCCATTAGTACCAATTAAGAATTGTGTCAATGCCACAGCCTACCTGAGTATTGTTGCTGACCATGTCCATCCCTTTATGGCCACCCATCTTCTGATGACTATTTCCAGCAGGATAATACATCATGTCATAAAGCACGAATCATCTCAGACTGGTTTCTTGAACATGAAAGTGAGTTCACTGAATTCAAATGGCCTCCAGAGTCACCAGAGCTCAATCCAATAGAGCCTAAATATCCATGTAAAGACTAAAAGTTGTCATATTCACAGAAAAATCTGGATGTATTACTTGTTTTAGCCCCTCTGTTTATATGTGATATCTGTTATGTATATTTGTTCATGTTTTCTTGCATAGATACTGAAATATTAATGCGTTGACATCATTTAAAATGTAAAGAATTTTCTATATGCACAGCTTTAAATGTAGAAACTTCAAAGAAAGACCTTTTATGAGTATTAATAAACGTTTTATTGTAGTGATTTTAGTATACTGTTTAAGTATTTTTACATATTTTAAAATAAGATTATTTTCTCAGTTTTCTATTTCGTTTTAGATTTCCATTTTTCCATTAGTAATAACATTTTTCTTCATTAGTTCCATTTTCTCGTCATTTTTTTTTTTTCTATTTTTATTATTTCTATATATCTTTATTATATAAGATTTGTCTATTTATCTTTATTATTTTAGTTTTAGTAAGTTTTTCATTAAAATGTTATTCACTTTGTTGGCAAGACAATATTTTTGTATTTGTTTCTGTTTAAGTATTTCTTTTTAACTTAATTCAGTTTTATTTTATTTTATACATTTTATTTTATTTTGGATTTTAAATAATGATTATTTTATGAAAGTAACAACACTATTTCTTTTTTATTTTATTTTATTTTATTTTATTTTATTTTATTTTATTTTATTTTATTTTATTTTATTTTATTTTATTTTATTTTGGATTTTAAATAATGATTATTTTATGAAAGTAACAACACTATTTCATTTTTATTTTATTTTATTTTATTTTATTTTATTTTATTTTATTTTATTTTATTTTATTTTATTTTATTTTATTTTATTTTATTTTATTTTATTTTATTTTATTTTATTTTTGGATTTTAAAAAATTATTATTTTCTGAAAGTAACAACACTGACCAAGACTATTTAATAATAATTTAAAATTAAATCCACTAGTTAGAATAATTATAGTGGGACATTATTTTGCTTGCACTAAATATACTTAGCATGGTATATAAATATATTTTGTAAAAAACTTTCATTAATAATGCAGACATCAAAATGGAACATCTTGTTTTTTTATCCACATCAATAAAGATGTTTACAGATATTGTACTTTTCTGTATCAAATACAATTTTTCATTAGTCAATATTTGTTAATGTATTTACTAACATGAACTAATAAGGAACAATACTAATACATCATTTATTAATCCTAGTTCAACATTTACTAATGCATAATTAAAATCTTAAATAATGCTTGTTAACATTAGTGAATGCACCGTGAGTTAACATGAACTTACAACCAACAACTTTATTTTCATTAACCAACATTAACAAACATGAATAAACACTGTAGTAAATGTACTGTTCGTTGTTTGTTCATGTTAGAAAATACATTATAACATTCATACAACCTTATTTTAAAGTGTTGTGATCTACTTTTCAATACAAATAAATAAATGAATTTCCTTTAGTTTTCATGTGAATGCTAATGATATGGAGTTGTTTTAAAATATATAGTCTGCACAATTCATGAATGGGGCAGCTCATGTACCTTCATGGACGTGGTACATGGCTGTTTCTTCATTGTTTGAGTGGTTATTTGCTTGTGGGTAATGGAAAAACTAGCGCTGTAGTTGCTGTTTGCACACCATTCTCTTGTGATTGCTACCAATTACTGGCAGCTGTGTAACTATAATGACAAGGTTTTAAAAGTCAATTGAACTTTCAGGTGGCAATACAGCAGGGCGATTGATTCCAGGAATTTTAATTTACCTGGAGAAAGCTGTCCGTTAGCATTCCTATTCATTCCAGTGGCAGCTGCTTGGCTGGGGTTATTGAGCAGCTTACACGCTGTCATCTTTGCTGCGGTTAAACCTTTCTTTTTCTTTTTTTTGTACACAGTAATGCAACTTGCTGTAGAGCTTTTTGAGTTAACTCAACCTAAAGGGCACCTATTATGCCCCCTTTGACAAGATGTAAAATAAGTTTCTGATGTCTCTAGAGTGTGTATGTGAAGTTTCAGCTCAAAATACCCCACAAATAATGTGTTCTAACTCTCTGAAACGGATCCTTTCAGGCTTTGAACCTAATTGTGCCATTTTGATGACTGTCGATTTAAATTCAAATTAGATTTTTAAAAGAGGGCGGAGCTACAAATACCTATGTGTCAGCATAGTGGCAGATTAAAACATATGATTAATGTCTTATGCTAATTAGGGAGAGATCTTCACTAATGGGCTTATAAAAGTATTTTTTGCATAATAGGTCCCCTTTAAATCAAGACAAGTGCAGTTCTTGGGTGAAAAGTTGAGCCAATTAAAAAAAAAGCTGTGCAGCAAGTTGCCTTACAATAGGAAGTTGAGTCAACTTTTTTTCAATAGTGTATTAAATATTCGAGAATTGCACTCAGTAATATCGCGAAATTTTAAGTTTCTTAAGATTTTGACTTCTTGCAATCTTATTGACTTTTTGTTTGTGTTTACTTCGAATTTAATTCTAGATCTCTCAATTTCCCAAATTTCTTATACTGCTTTCACACCAGACACGGATGAAGCATCAAGCGTGAGTGTTTTATATGTTAACTCAATGCAAAGGCATGAACAGACATCCTGTTGTGGAATACATGTGACTGAGGCGGTGCAAAAGACGCGATTTGACAGAATGAAGAAGTGTGAGTTGAGCGTTTTGCGCAATTGATGCGCTTGACGTGTTTCGCTTAAGTTGAATAATGTGAACTTCAACGGACATTCACGCTGCATTAACCGATCAGAAGCTTTCTCTTGTAGGAGCGTGATTATGACGTAGCGTCTGTTGTTGGGGTCCCAGGGGAAAATCCTCCTGTTTTATTTACTGTTATGTACAGTTGAAGTCAGAATTATTAGCCCCCTGTTTATTTTTTTGCCCAATTTCTGTTTCACCTGAGAGAAGATTTCTTTCAACACATTTCTAAACATAATAGTTTTAATAACTCATCTCTAATAACTGATTTATTTTATCTTTGCTATGATGACAGTAAATAATATTTGACTAGATATTTTTCAAGACACTTCTATACAGCTTAAAGTGACATTTAAAGGCTTAACTAGGTTAATTAGGTTAACTTGGCAGGTTAGGGTAATTAGGCAAGTTATTGTATAACGATGCTTTGTTCTGTAGACTATCGAAAAAATGTAGCTTAAAGGGGCTAATAATATTGACCTTTTTTATTAAAAACTGCTTTTATTCTAGCCAAAATAAAACAAATAATACTTTCTTCAGAAGAAAAAATATCATCAGACATGCTGTGAAAATTTCCTTGCTCTGTTTAACATAATTTGGGAAATATTTAAAAAATCAATAGGGGGGCTAATAATTCTGAATTCAACTGTATGTTCCTGGTTTCAGCAATAAATAAATAAAAAAAAAAGAAAATCCTCCTGCCGACACCGGACATCAGTTCATCAAACTGGGCTCGGCTCAGTCTGAAGCACCGCTGAAAGCTTCCATCATCCAGGTATAGTTTCTTAAGGAGTTGATCAACTCACAGAGCTGGGTGCACTTCTGAAAGGATCTAATGCACTCAGACACGGCTCCAAACGAATCGACACTGTTTTTCAGGATTCCTAAAGCACATAAACACAGCTATTCTCTCAATAAAATCCATGTTAGCCATTTAACAATGAAGTTAGAGTCACCGGGCAGACAGAAGCCCGGCCCATGGCACGAATCCATGTCTATTGCTCAGTGAATTTGACGTGTGAATTAAGCAGATTTGATGCGCGAATGAAAATAGCATGATTTATCCGCGCGTGCCGCATCTGGTGTGAACGCAGCATTACAGTTGCGATTTTATATCTCACAATTTCAAATTATTACTTCAAAATTGTGACTATACGTTCTGCAATTTACTTTTTTCTCAAAATTGTGAGAGAAGTCTAGATCTTACAATTCAAACCTCTCAGAAATTTGAGTTTATATTGTGCAAATTGAAGTTTTTTCAAATATTATATTTTTTCCTCACAGAATTAAAACCTTATTCTGTATTTTTAGGTTTAAAGGCACAATTGCAAATTAGAATTCAGTATTGACTTGTTTTTCTCAGAATAACAATTTTTATATATTGTGAACATGCTAGCCTTTTTTTCCTAATTGCATCTAGCGAGTCAACATCACATTTCCAACTTGACAATTGCAAAACTACAATAGTTTTTCATTTAATGTCGCTGCTGTCCACAAACATATTTATGAGATATTTTACTATTAAATAAATTCATGGTAGATGGGCAAATTTAATTGATTGTTCAGTTTTATTGTTTTGATCAGTGAGTGTCAACGTGTGGGTCATCATAACCCATCATAACTTCTTTCTGTACATCAGCCAATGTAGATTGTAATGTTCTCCACATTTTCACTTGCTATTTTTGTTGTTATAAAATTACATTTTAATTGATTAAATTCTTGTAGAGAACTAGTTGTCCTTGTCCATTTGTTGAAATGCTGCCAAAAATGACCAAAGCACACGGTCTTCAGCAGTCTCTAATAAACCAATTTAAAATACATTGTGCAAACCACAAAAGTGTGAACCCTCTTCACATTTTCACCTCAAACTCTCTGTCCTACTATTGGCACAGTACACTCTAAAAACGGATAGTTCTTTTTTCTTTTGCAATCCTTTAAACCTGTTTTAACACATTTTAATCTGTTTTTAATCATTTTTATTCTTTGTTTTTATTTTCTTGTTTATTTTCGTGTTTTATTTTGTCTTGTTTATGTAAAGCACTATGAATTACCATTGTGTATGGAATGAACTTGAAATGAAATGCTATAAAAATAAACTTGCCTTGCCTAAAGATTTTTTTTTTTGCCTAGTGTAACAGCTCTATTTAGAACCAAATCATCCTAAAGAACCTTTTTTTAAGCTGAAATGGTTCTTTTTGTGAGTTTATGGTTCTTTACTTACTTACCAGCAGGGGCGGATTTAACCAATAAGGGAGGTAAGTAGCCTCTTAGGGGCTCAGGAAACTTGGGGCCCCCCTAGAAGTACAGTATAAATTGTAACCTTTAAATTCTATATAACTTTATAGTTCTCTATCATATTTTGTATGGTGAGGGTCTAACAAATGCAATTGCAATGTTCATTCATTCATTTTCTTTTTGAACCGCCAACTTATCCAGCATATGTTTTACGCAGTGGATGTTCTTCCAGATGCAACCCAGTACTGGGAAACACCCATAAACTCTCACATTCACACACACACACACACACACACACATATACACTACGGCCAATTTAGTTTATCCAATTCACTTATAGCGCATGTCTTTGGACTGTGGGGGAAACCCGAGCACTTGGAGAAAACCAATGCCAACACAGGGAGAACATGCAAACTACACACAGAAATGCCACCTGGTCCAGCCGGGACTCGAACCAGCAACCTTCTTGCTGGGAGGCAACCACTGAGCCACTGTAATGCCCATAACAAGAAGTAAAAGCCTTAATTATTAGTACCGTTAATTTGAAAAGTTTTCAGTTGTTTACATGGGAATTCCCAGTAGATTTTATTGACTTATTTGTAATTTTTACTTAAGTATTGCATTTGCAATTAAGAAACCACTTAAATAGGACCTGCCTGAAGTAGTGAAGTGGACCAAAAGGTCCTCAAAAGCTAGACATCATGTCGAGATCCAAAGAAATTCAAAAACAACCGAGAAAACTCTAACAGACTCATTGCAAGTTATCGAAAACGCCTGATTGCATTTGTTGCTGCTAATGGTGACCCAACCAGTTATTAGGTTTAGGGGGCAAACACTTTTTCACACAAGCCTGAACTATGATGTGATGCACAAGCATGAACCAAAGCTGCATAATGTGTTTACTTGTGTTACCTTTGATTAATATTTACATTTGTTTTTTGTTTTTTTCTGTTTTTGTTCATATCTTTTTATTAACATTTTGGTCAATAAATCATCAATTTCAAAAATATTTGAAAAACAGAGACATATTATCTTTGCTCCAACAGAGCCCCCTGCACCACTGCACCATTTCTATACAATATATTATGCACGTTTGATCTGTTTTACATCATGTCATGATATATACATACATACAATACAAGTAGATACAGTTCCCTTATGTTCGCTCATCTGTTGTACATATATACGCTCACAATGAGTCACAATAGGCTTAGCAAATGTAAAATAAAGAGGGAAGGGAGAGGAAAAAAAATGTGAGAAACAAATAAACAACGGTCAAACTGCAAATATTAAATTTGGATCCATATGCTCTATATAGCACTGGCTGCCAAATAAGATGCCTAATCCAATGATTAAAAGTTTGAGGAAATTTGTCCTTCCATTTAAGCAGTATAAGACATCTAGCAATTCATGTTGAAAATTAAATAATACTTTTGGTATTATTGTCTAAACTGGGAATATTTACATTTGTTTGATTGTATGTGTAACACGGGGAGTGACAGAGACAACTGAGGTGAGGATCCACAGGCAGGTTTTATTCGGCAGTCAGGCAAGCAATGGTCAACACGAGTGCAAGCAGAGGTATGAAGGCAGTCCAGAATCGTAGTCAAAGGATCAGGCGAGCGGTCGAAAGGCAGGCGGCAAACAGGGATAACTAGATAACAAGGCTAGGGTAAACACACGGAAAAACAAGACAAAGGAAACACGTTGAATTGTCACTATAGCAGATAACAAGACTCTGCAGTGGGAATGAGTGAGTGAGCTGTTTAACTAGTGTGTGTAATCAGTCTTTGACAATCATGAGGTGGTGCGAGTGTAATCAGTCAGAATGAGAAAGCATGTGTGTGTGTAAGCGAAGTGCATGTATAAAAAGAAATGGTGGATTTGTAGTCCATAAGTTATTGTGAGTGAGATCCAGCGATTTTAGGAGTTAATCGCTGATGATCGTGACAAAATGAAACTAACCTGTTACCCTGCACTCACTTCAGGGGATTTACACCTACCTAACTTTAAATTGTAGGACTATTCAATTGGCGGCCCACGAGGTAATTTGTTTGAGCCCTCCAAATAGTGTGACCAAGACACCAAAAATAAATTAAGTTCAATCAAAAAACGACCGCTATAGTTATGAAGTGACGCGCGTCTGTTCAAAACAGCACGAGTTACATTAAGCGAGTGGCGCGAGCAGCCGAAAACATTTGGAAACTTAATTGTAAAGGCTTCTCAACACCGCATTTCTGTTGCATGAAACAAAACTGCTGCAACTAAACAGCCACCTGTGCACTAGTTTAGCATTCTGAGCTTATACACCAAGGCTAATACGTACAAACACTGGATTAGCTATGGCGCAAGTTCATTATTTCCAATGCAAAAATATATGCCAATATGCATACGCAAGCGGAGCGATGCGCTCATGCCTTCCAGACGCACGCTGTAGCGGTGAGAGTTCTGCATGGCATTCAGTGGAATATAAACAAAAGATATGTTTAATTACGAATTATTCAAATGATTATGAATGTATGAATGCAGATAATAAAAACTGTTCAATTAAATTCTTGCCTAATATAAAGCTAAAATTTACATTAGACGTGATAAACGTGAAACCATAATTACTCTTCAGTCTATAATCGTACAACCAAAATCTATAGTAGTTGCATCCACAATTGTTATGCAGTTCAAAACATAACATATCAATGAGTCTGAATGTAGAAGAAGCCTACTTAAGCAATACACTGCTTTTATTGTGCTTTAAAATGCAACATTTGATTATGTTTGTAAAAAAAAAAGCCTATTGTACAATGCAGTGGTGTTATGTAGTTTGAAAATACAATATATTGACATTTTATTGTAGAAAAATACATGGTCAGTGCCTTAAGGAGCAAAAATGCAACATATGGCTCTTATATGCTGTTGTGTCATCACTCATATTGCAAGTCATATCTCTCCAGCCCCTCATTTGGGATGCTTTTCATCAACTGGCCCCCATAGCCCTGCTTTAAAGTGTGACAAACATGCAAAAAACATAAGACATCAGTAAGGGAGCAAACTATTTTTCACACAACTCTATATTGTGTGTGCAGGTTGACAGTTGTGGATGTCATGGCTTGGTCAGAAACACTTGAAAGTTACATAAATACACTTGCTACACATCCACTGTTTTGTATAGACTTGCGTTTGGGGTTGTTTATACACAGTTGCTTCTGTATTTTGCATTGAGCTCTATTTTTATAGGGGCACGGTAAGGACATGTCCCAAAACGAGAGCTAAGTCTTATTTAATCATGCTAAGCCAGCTCATTACTCGTACCCTTTCATAATGTACAATCTAGTTAGGAGAAATCCCTCAATCCTGTTGGAGACCAGCCCAGCCTAACCTACAAACCCAAAATCCTGACAACCTTTATTTTTAAGCTGCAGATGTGTTTTCTATTATATCCCTACTTGCCCTTTCTAATTGCTGATTATGGTGTTCAAAAGCTTAGAGTTCATAAAGAAATTGTATTAAAAATGTAGCGCTCATGAATAGATCTTGATGTTGAATTAATATTGGTGTAATCAGAAGTATTACAAGGCTTTTTGGTATAATTCATGCTCAGTGGTTGTGTAAATTGCATAATATCTAGTTTGTGCTATGTTATACTTCAATTATTCAAGCTTAAATCAACATTTCCACGTATGTATTTAGTAAATAGCTACACAATAAGCATAATAATGTAAGGTCAGATGGTTATTATAAAATAAACTCTTACTGACTGTACATATATGTTCAGAATATATTAGATACGCTTAACGTCCACTTTATTAGGTACACTTGTCCAACTGCTTGTTAGCGCAAATTTCTAATCAGCCAATCACATGGCAGCAACTCAATGCATTTAGGCATGTAGACATGGTCAAGACGAACTTCTGCAGTTCAAACTGAGCCTCAGAATGGGGAAGAAAGGTGATTTACGTGACTTTAAATGTGGCGGGGTTGTTGGTGCCAGAGGGGCTGATCTGAGTATTTCAGAAACTGCTGATCTACTGGGATTTTCATGCACAACCATCTCTAGGATTTACAGAGAATGGTCCGAAAAAGAGAAAATATTCAGTGAGCGGCAGTTCTGTGGGCGCAAATGCTATCATTCACACAGGCTCTCCAAAATTTGACTATAGAAGATTGAAAAAGCGTTGCCTGGTCTGATGAGTCTCGATTTCTGCTGCAACATTCAGATGGTAGGGTCACAATTTGGCATCAACAACATGAAAACATGGATCCATTCTGCCTTGTATCAACAGTTCAAGCTGCTGGTGGTGGTGTAAGGGTGTGGGACATATTTTTTGGCACACTTTGGGCCCATTAGTACCAATTGAGCATCGTGTCAACACCACTGCCTACCTCAGTAATGTTGCTGACAATCTCCTTCCCTTTATGGCCATCAGTGTACCCATCTTCTGATGGCTACTTCCAGCAGGATAACGCACCATGTCATAAAGCGCAAATCATCTCAGACTGGTTTCTAAACATGACAATGAGTTCACTGTACTCAAATGGCCTCCACAGGGACCAGAGCTCAATCCAATAGAGGAGCAGTTCCCAACAGCGGGGTCCCGGCCCACAAGGGAGCCTCAGCGAGCTCTGTGGGGGGTCATGTCATATTTTCCTTTTTTTTAGCAGTGGACGATTAGGACATTAATCATGTTGCTTTAGTTTATTTCATCTGCTGGCTGAACAAAAAAATGGTAAATTTGTAATTCGTCCTCCAGAAAAAAGAGATTGAGTCTCACTGATTCGCCTGCAGCTAATAGTAAAGCTGCCTTTCCATTGCGCATGACATTTGGACATGACTGTCCATTTGGACAGGACAATACTTTTTATTACTTTATTACATACATTTATGAATAGATTTCTTTTAATATAGACTTTTTCTAAATAAAAACAAAAATATTTCTTATCTCACGTACACGGACCTGCTTGGACAACACTGGAATACATCACATCCGGTCGGCTGGTCTCATACGGTCTAGTCACACGAGTTAAAATTTCAATGGATCCGCAGCTCAATTCGGTTCTGAATTTTCCGCATACGGAGATGATCGGAACTCCATGCAGCTCCCGCACTACTCTCCATTGGAAATAAATGACTTCCGGTCTGTCGCTTGTCATTTGTCGTGTGCAGTGGAAAGGAGGCTTAAGCATACTAGACCCAGCTGAGGAAGTTCCAAACATTTTGGGTCACAGTGCTAGCAATACTGAAAACACGAAATGCAGGAAATACCAAGATAGTTACCTGAACTATGGTTTTATTCCATTTTCTTGAAGCAAAAAGTCCCTGACCCAGCCACAGTGCATTCTCTGTGGCAAAGTTCTTGCTAATGAATGCATGAGACCGTTCAAATTAATTTAAGACATTAAGACAATTAAGACATTTGCAGACGACTCATCCCCAATACCGTGACAAGCCCAGAGTATTTTTTGACTGCAAGGAGCAAAGGCTTACGTTTTTTTTGTTACAAATGGTCTACTGATGTTTTGCTTTTATATTTTGCATTAGGCTACTATTTGTGCATAAACATATCTAGATATAGTAATAAACATACCGTTTGTTTGAAAACAACATTTTTTGTCATCCTTACTGCAAATTTATATAAGTGATAATATCGTTAAATGTGGAGGGGGCTCTTACAATAATTTCCAAGGGAAAAGGGGGTCTCAGGCAAAACAAAAAAGGTTAGGAACCACTGCAATAGAGCACCTCTGGGATGTGGTGGAACAGGAGATTCACATCATGGATGTGCAGCTGACAAATCTGTAGCAACTGTGTGATGCTATCATGTCAATAAGGACCAAAATCCCTGAGAAATATTTCCAGTATCCTGTAGAATCTAGGATGCTAAGGATTAAAGCAGTTATGAAGACAAAATTGGGTCCCACCCAGTACTAGTAAGGCGTACCTAATAAAGTGGCCGGTGAGTGTATATTAGAGAATATAGTTCACATTAAAAAAAAGAAAATATCCATACTTCCACTTGGATAAGATATAATCCTTCACAATGTCTGGCAGCAATAAAATAATGAGCAATTAATGTGCATTAAATTCTGATGTCGCTCTACTGTTTCTGCATGTAAGAAGTCAGTTTTAATGCCTCTATATAACTCACTCTCCGTGTGCGTCTGAAGTGCCGAAACAGAACTGAGATAAATGGAACATTTGTCTGCTCTGACAGAAGACAGCAAATTGGGATTAATAGAAATATATGACGGCGCTAGCGGAGCCAGGTGATCAATTCCAGCCAATTTTCACTCCTGGCTCACTGTCCTCACCTCTGCCACTGAGGGGGAAAAGATAGTTTTATTCAAAATAGTGTGTCTTCATATTATAACATGGTGTAGCCCCTGGCATCGTGTATGTTAGATGACCTAAATATGATATCATAATGATGTAACCATGTGATTATGCACACAGCTATAATTTATGTCAGCTCTGCCCTGTAGAGTTGTTTCTGTTTCTAAGAAGAAAAAAAGTACTGAATGATGATAATGAGTTCAAAACTACTTAGTTACTGCATAGCAACAAACTAAATACACCCAGAATATGTTAGCAACTGCATGCTCTAACAAGCTAAAACACTCAATACACCTTAGCAACCACATAGCAAAGAGATACACCATTTGGAGCACTTTAGTAACCTTTTATCAATTAGCTACAAGGACACCTTAGCAACTGGAAACTGTCCCAGAAATACAGAGAGCACTTTAGTAAATGCATAGCAACAAACCTTGAAAAACACCTAGAAAGCTTTAGTAACTTTATGGAAAAATGGTAAAATTCTGCATACTGTTGCATGATAAAAACAGTCAGAACAACATAACAACTGCATTGCATCAAGCCAGCAACTATGCAAAACTCCTTAGTAACTGCTTATCTAAAGATAACAACTGTCAGAACTCCTTGGTAACTGCATACTCTAAGAGTCAGCGATGGCATAGCAACAAGCTACTGTAACAACAGACAGAACCCCTTACTAACTGCACACTGTAACGATAAACTACGGTCAGAACACAGTAACAGCATATTGAAAAATTATTTTATAATAAAAAATATTAAACTATACACCTTAGCAACTGTATACTGTAACAAGCTAAAACAGACAGAAAATCGTAAGAACTGCATATCAACAAGTTAACAATAGTCAGAACACCTTATCAACTGCACAGCCAAAAACTAACAGACAGAACCTTTTAGTTTCTGCATATCAACAAGATAACTAGTGTCAGAACCCCTTAGTAACTGCACTCTGTAGCAATAAACTACAGTCAGAACACAGAAACAGCATATTGAAAAATAATTTAAAATGTGTAACAACACCTTAGCAACTGTATACTGTAACAAGCTAAAACAGACAAAACACCTTAACCATTGTATATCAACAAGTTGGCAATAATCAGAACACCTTAGCAACGGCATATCAACAAGCTAATAACAGTCAAAACACCTTAGCAGCTGCTAAACAACAAGCAGAACCCCTTAGTATCTCCATATCAAGAAGATAACAGTCAGAACCTCTTAGTAACTGCATACTGTAACAACAAGCTAAAACAGACTACTGCATAGCAACAAATTAACTTTCAGAACCACTTATAACTGCATGCTGTAACACTAAGCTAAAAACACCCAGAACACCTTAGTAACCGCATACTGTAAATATAAGCTCAAAACACCTTAGTAACCGCATAACAACAAATTAAAACACTCAGAACTCGTTGGTTATTGCACAGCAAAACTATCAGAACCTCTTAGTAACTGCATACCATAACAACAAGCTAAAACAAGCAGAACACCTTAACAACTGCATATCAACAAGCCAACAGCAGTTAAAACATCTTAGCAACTGCATAGCAATAAATTGAGAGTCAGAAAAACTTACTATATAACTGCATGCTGTATTACTAAGCTAAAACACCCAGAACATATACGTAACCACATAACAACAAACTAAAAACACCCAGGACACCTTAGTAACCTCATACTCTAAATATAAACTCAGAAGACCTTAGTAACCTCATAACAACAATAATTATACCCAGAACACCTTTAGTAACTGCTTATCTAAAGATAACAGCGGTCAGAACTCCTTGGTTACTGCATACTCTTAAGAGTAAGCTTTGGCATAGCAACAAGCTACTGTAACAACAGTCAGAACACCTTAGAAACTGCACAACCAAGAACTAACAGACAGAACCTCTTAGTTTCTGCATATCAACAAGAAAATAATTATAATGCTGTAACAACAAGCTAAAAGAGACAGAACACCTTAACAACTGCATATAAACAAGCCGTAAGCAGTTAGAACATCTTAGCAACTACATAGCAACAAATTAACAGCCAGAACCACTTATAACTGCATGCTATAACATTAAGCTAAAAACACCCAGAACACCTTAGTACCCACAAACTTTAAATATAAGCTCAAAACACCTTAGTAACCGCATAACAACAGACTAAAAATACTCAGAACTCCTTAGTAACTGCATACCGAAACTATACCAGAACCTCCTTTTTGTATCTAAAGCAGAGAGAACACCTTAACAACTGCATATCAACAAGCTAACAGAAGTCAGAACATCGTAGCAACTGCATGCTGTAACACTAAGCTAAAACATCTTAGTAACAGCATACTGTAACTTTAAGCTCAGTGCACCTTAGGAACCACATAACAACAATCTAAAAACCTTCTGATAACAGCATAGTAAACACACGGAAGACCTCACATAGCACTTTAGCATGGTAAAATTTAGTTTTGCCCTGGCAAACAGCACTGAAAATGCTTAAGAATTTTAAACAAATGTTTTTGTTATGTCCAATGCACGGACATTACCTTTTTTACTGAACAGAAAAGAAAAGGATGCTCCTTATTTATGTTGACAGATGGATTTCCTGTCTTTTTTTTCCTTCACCCGTACACTCAGTGAAGGTTAATGGCATTTGGTGGCATGATGATCCCGTGGCGTTTGCTCCTGCATCTCTCGAGGTGTTCGCCGCTGCTCCGCTCCAGCGTTACGAGGTGACATTGATGAACCATCTGTTGGGTTGGTGTCACCCCCAGCAGCGCCTGTGATGGGAGTCGGGACGAGACGCTTTCTGACACCCGTGAGCTGCTGTACTGCCTGCTCAGCTACTTTAAGACCCAAAATAATCACCAGCAACCGGCAGCGAGTCATCAGTCTGTCCTCTGAGACTCACAGCAGGCAGAAGAGCAGATATGAATGAGTCTGACTTACTGGAGCCAAAGGGGAATCACACCAAACCTGTCAAGCACATGCTAGAGGCACATTTTCATCCTTCGCTCATATATTAAGCATTGGTATCTCATTGGTATTGCATTTATATTCTCTTATTTTTTTTATTAGTAGTAATAATTTGACATTTTGAAGGAAATTCATTTTGTGTGTGTGATCCTGGCATTCATGATGTTGTGGGGACCAAATGTCCCCACAAGTGTAGCAACACCAGTAATTTTTGCAACCCAGGCTCATTCTGAAAACGTACCCTTATATACATTTCTGGAGACCGCCAAATACGTCCCAGGAGCTACATTTTTTTTAAGTTTTTGTTTTCGCGAATCCACCTGGGGCATACCTGTCAACCCTCCCTTTTTTCCCAGGATTCTTCCGTATTTTACAGTTCTATTTCGCTATTATGCTGTAAAGGTATTTCCCTGTATTTCTACCGTATTTTCAGTCTTTCTCTGAAGGGTGGCAATAAACATTAAAGAGCCGAGCCTCCCTAAATGCAACTCATACAGCCGAACCACCAGGGGCCGCCCCTTGCTCTTAAATGTGAGTCTGTTCTGTGCTTTCGTTTTATTTACGCATGAAAACACTTTGAAATAAATATAAAAATGGCAGGATTCCCTTTCCTTTTCATTACATTTGGGTGTGTGTTTGAACAGGCGTAATCTTTTCCTGTTTAAAAAAAAAAAACTTTAAATAAAATAAAATTAAAATTGGCCTATATTTGACTCAGACAACCAATCAGCTTTTCAATATGATAATGAAGCTCTCAAGCCACGCCTCTATATCATTTAAATATCCTTAGTAAGTGATTTTATAGACTGCCATTATAATTGACCTACACTCATATCTTTGCAAAGCACTGTCATTTAGATATAGGTGTGGGTTCATTTGTCTTAGACAACAAACCACACGCAAGTTCACTCTGTAACCACGCCCATAGCAACAAAACAGAGTACCCTAGAAGCCATATATCAACAGTTATATCTCAGCATCAGAACATCGTAGAGACATGGGGATTGGCTTGTTTGACTCATGCTAGCCAACGGGACTTCCTATATGCTACACATGCTAGCAGTGACTAGCTACATGCTAATAATGATTAGCCAAGTGTTATAACATGCTAGAAATGCTTACTATTTAGATTAAGATTTCATAAAACATGTATGTGAGGCTTGCCTAGTACCAGCCCAATGTACCCTAGAAACTGCCTAGCAACCACACAAACTACCCTAGCAACTGCCTTAAAACCACTTTGCAACTGCCTAGTTATTATAATTATTATTATTATTATTATTATTATTATTAGTAGTAGTAGTAGTAGTAGTAGTATTGCTTTTTGATTGATTGATTGTTTAATTGATTCATTGATTCATTGATTCATTGATTAATTCAATCATTGATTCATTGATTGATTGATTGATTCATTCATTCATTCATCTATAAGGCATGTATTTTTTCAAATCAAATCCTGCATTTATAACTCATTTAAAAAGTGAATACTACAACATTACATATCTACATTTTGGTCTCAGATGTAACCCAGACGTCATGTTCATTCACCTAAGAATCTGTGTAAACATCATGCAGATTTATATGTGTGTTCGCTTAAGCCGTTTAATATTATTTGTACATACAGCAGCAGTTAAAGGACTGCATAAAAGTGCTTTTTTCCACATCTAGAAAGAGAAATGTGAGTCTCTCCAGTTTGTGAGTGGGTGTTCTGGGCGTTGAGAAACAGTGAGGTTCAAATGCACAGCTCTTTCAGCTGGCCTACACACTCCTGCTGGATCACGGCTATATCAACCGCTTGGCTGCTATGGAGTTCTGTAGGAGTTGTAGCGGTTTTGATTTTTTTTATTTTTGGATCAAAAGCAAAGAGAGAGGAGGAACAGCTTCAACCTCCACACTCGGGCCTACGGATTCAGAGGGCCATGAACCTGAAGCATTGAGTCATTCCTGTTTGCTTTGTACACACAGCACTTCCGCATCTCGCGTTTGCACCTTGTTGCGTGCAGGATCACGGAAAATCGAATCAAGCACTTTTAGGAGGATCCAAATATAAAGTAAAGTTGACTTTTGAAAGCTATATGATGAACACAGTTTGCAACATGAAATCAAATCAGCAAACAAACTTAATTCTTTGGTAAACAGAGGCTCTAGTGAAAATGCTGGGATAAGCATTTGTTTGTTATTATTATTATTATGTTATTGTACTACTATTATTATTATTATTATTATTATTATTATTATTATTATTATTATTATTATTATTATGTTGTTGTTGTACTACTATTATTATTATTATTATTATTATTATTATTATTATTATTATTATTATGTTGTTGTTTTTATTTGTAAAACTAAGAAAAATAGAATGAATTGTTTAAAAATTCATAGTAAATATAATTATTTTTCTAAAGTCATCTTAAAATAGTGTAATTTCCAAGTAAAGCCATTTCGCAAAAACTCACTGGCCACTTTAATAGGTACACCTGTCCAACTGCTCGTTAATGCAACTTTCTAATCAACCAATCACATGGCAGCAGCTTAATGCATTTAGGCATGTAGACAATGTCAAGATGAACTGCTGCAGTTCAAACCGAGCATCAGAATGGGGAAGAAAGGTGATTTAAGTGACTTTGAACGTGACATGGTTGTTGGTGCCAGATGGACTGGTCTGAGTATTTCAGAAACTGCTGATCTACTGGGATTTTCACACACAACCATCTCTAGGGTTTACAGAAAATATCCAGTGAGCGGCAGTTCTGTGGGCGCAAATGCCTTGTTGATGCCAGAGGTCAGAGGAGAATGGCCATACTGGTTCGAGCTGATAGAAAGACAACAGTAGCTCAAATAACCACTCGTTACAACCAATGAATGCAGAAAAGCATCTCTGAAGGCACAACTGTCCAACCTCGAGGCAGATGGGCTACAGCAGCAGAAGACCACACCGGGTGCCACTCCTGTCAGCTAAGAATAGGAAACTGAGGCTACAATTCCCACAGGCTCACCAAAATTGGGCAATAGAATATTGGAAAAACGTTGCCTGGTCTGATGAGTCGCAATTTCTGCTGCAACATTTGGATGGTAGGGTCAGAATTTGGTGTCAACAACATGAAAGCATGGATCCATCCTGCCTTGTATCAACGGTTCAGGCTGGGGATTGTTCTTGTGGGCTCATTAGTACCAATTGAGCAAACTGCCAATGCCACAGCCTACCTGTGTATTGTTGCTGACCATGTCCATCCCTTTATGACCACAGTGTACCCATCTTCTGATGGCTACTTTCAGCAAGATAACGCGTCATGTCATAATTCGCGAATCATCTCAGACTGGTTTCTTGAACATGACAATGAGTTCACTGTACACAAATGACCTTCACAGTCACCAGAGCTCAATCCAATAGTGCACCTTTGGGATGTGGTGGAGATTCGCACCATGGATGTGCAGTCGACAAATCTGCAGCAATAGCATGATGCTATCATGTCAATATGGACCAAAATCTTTGAGGAATATTTCCAGTACCTTGTTGAATCTATGCTACGAAGGATTAAGGCAGTTCTGAATGCAAAAGAGGGTCCAACCCAGTACTAGTAAGGTGTACCTGATAAAGTATATATATATATATATATATATATATATATATATATATATATATATATATATATATATATAATTCAAAATAGGAATAAGCAATCTTTGTTTTACTTGATCAATACAAATACAATACAGATCAATACCCCCCACCCCCAAACATAATTGATATATGTCATTTAAATTAATTATTCATTATTAATGATTCAATATGATTAAAAGATATGAAAAAACAATTTGAGAAAAAGCAACACATATATTATTTAATATTATATTTACTGCAACTTCAAATGACCTTTTGTACATTTTAATATATAATTGATCTGATTCTGAATATTAAGCATTGCACTAGTCTTCAATGTCACATTATCTTTAAGATTTTTTTTGTTTGCTGATTCGTTGCTTAAAAACATCTTATTAGTTTCAATGTTGAAAATGGTTGTGGCACATTTTTCATATATTTATTTCTTTAATAAAGTATTATCATTAGTGTTGTTGTTGTTGGTGGTGGTACTTAAAAATGTATTATTTTCAATGTTGAAGATGGTTGTAGTACATTTTTCATATATTTATTTCTTTAATAATAATAATAATAATAATAATAATAATAATAATAATAATAATAATTGGAATTTTTTTTTATGAGTTTTTGCATGGTCTCCCCGTGTTGGGGTGGGATTTCTCCAGGTTCTCCAGTTTACCCCACAGTCCAAAGACAATAGGTGAATTGGTGAATTGTGTAAACACAACTGGCCATAGTGTATGAGTGTGTGTGAGTGTATGGGTGTTTCCCAGTATTGTGTATGGCCATAGTGGCCATAGTGTATGAGTGTGTGTGAGTGTATGGGTGTTTCCCAGTATTGGGTTGTGGCTGAAAGGTCATCCGCTGCGCAAAACATAGCTGAAACAGTTGGTGGTTCATTCCGCTGTTGCATCCCCTGATAAATAAATGGACTAAGTCGAAGGGAAAATGAATGAGAGGCATTTTTTTGTTTTCTCTGTCTCTGTTTTATTAACACAAGTTCCAGTCTTTATTCAACACAGTACTGTAATCTCCTCAGCTCTGCTGTGCCATTTGGCATAATCATACAGCTGATAAACTTCAGTTCAAGTGTCCCTCAATGGTCGTGTGCTGTTCTGACCGCAGGAGGAAGGCATGTGAAATGTGTTTGCTGCCTTTTTTGCCAGATGGCAGTTCGCCTCCCATAGTCAATGAATTCATTGCTAATCTGCAGCCTGAACTTATAAAACATTGAAGAAGCATTATGTTACATAAGAAAACTCATGATAAGAATTCTCTATCTAAATAGATCAGCAGTTCAGAAAAGCACAATTAAAGGTGTTAAATGTGGTTTACCTTGCGCACAATTTTCCCTGTGAAGTCACACAATAGCGAATATAAAGAACGAACGCACTGATTTGCAGGTAATCTTGCTATTTTCAGATAGTCATTTTTTCAACAGATTTCTTTTAATGAATTGGGTTTGTTCACAGAAATAAATCTCTGATGTCTCTAGAGTGTGTATGTGAAGCTTCAGCTCAAAATACCCTACAAAACAATGTTTGAAACTGCCCCTTTTAGGCTCCTAATTGTGTAATTTTGATCATTGTAGCTTTTAATTCAAATGAGATTGTGCTCTTTTCAAAAGAGGGCGGAGCTACAAATGCCTGTGTGTCAGCATAGTGGCAGATTCAAAAACAAGACTAACCTCCTATGCTAATGAGGGGGAGATCATCACTAATGCGCAGGGCTTTCCCACTCTGATGAGATGTACAAAGGGAAAATGTCAGTCAAAGTGTTTCTGCAAACTGTTTATATCAAGTGTGATGATAACTGACTGTTTAGCTGACTGTTGCCATCCAACTTTTTTTAACATAATAGGCATAAATAAATTTGCATAATAGGTGCCCTTTAACATTCAGAGAACATTTTAATTGAGAGATTATTCTTACACATTTTCTACATATATTTCTTTGTCATGATAATAGTTTTTTACTAACTATTTTTTCAGTATACTAGTATTTAGCTTAAAGTGCAGTTAAAAGTCTTGAAAAAATACTTAAAGGGATAATAATATCCTCAATTATTAAGACCTATAGATAAAATTTTTTAATTGTAAAAATTGCTTTCATTCCAGCCAAACTAAAATAAAAGTATATTAGGACAGTGTTTCCCAACCCTGTTCCTGGAGGCACACCAACAGTACACATTTTGGATGTCTCCGTTATCTGACCCTAACTTCAGGTGTTGGAGTCTCTTCTGATGTTATGATAAGTTGATTCAGGTGTGTTTGATTAGGGAGAGGTTGAAAATGTGGACTGTTGGTGTGCCTTCAGGAACAGGGTTGGGAAACACTGTATTAGGACATACTGTGAATATTTCCTTGCTCTATTAAACATTCCTAATTGAAAAATGATTTAAATTTTTACAGGAATTTCACATAGTATATTCATCCTGTTTATTTTTTTTTCTTTAATTATATAAAAATTGTAGAGCAGGGATTCTCAAACTCTGTCCTAGAGGTCCGATGTCCTGCAGATTTTAGCTTTAGCTGGTTCAATCTGAAAACGTAGCCCTTTATAAGTTTCTAGAGATCGCGGATTATGTAGCCAGAGCTATTTATGGCTGCATATCCAGTGTTGGGAGTAATGCGTTACAAAAGTAATGTATTACAGTAATGTATTACATTTTCCAGTAACGCAGTAGTGTAAGGCATTACTTATACATTTTCAGTAATATTTTACTCGGTACATGTTCAGTAACGCGTGCGTTACAACAAACTTTTCGCCCGCAAGACATTACCAAATAAAAAATACAGCAAGTAAGTTCTATTTTCTGTTCGTGGTTAGTGAATATATGCGCGTGTTGTCATCAATATGCATCTGGCTATTGGAACTTTTTTACTTTGAACGCGGAATGATTTCAGCCTCTGAGCTCGAGGTCCGAGGCTATTGGCTCAGCCCGGTTCACAGTAAGGTCAAGCCCTGACGTGCAGCGGAAGAGCGGTAAAATAGATGAGCAGAAGACAGTACATTCGCGAGATGGACGTATGTGCATATGGCGTTATTTCACTGACAACAGTCGTAAGCGCAGTTTTACAAGAGCGCATTCATGTAATTCTCTGTTCGTGGACAACTCGACCGCAATTATTTTTTTCGCAGTCGCATGCACTCAAAACACGGCTGCTCACGTGCGAATGATCTGCTCTGGCTCCGTCAGATGATGCAGACTCACATTTTGTGCCTCATGTTTTCTCTTCTTTTCGTGCTTTTGCACTCCAGATCCTCCTGTTCAATTGGTTATCCCAAGAATGTTGATATGGTTTATATATTGCTTCAGTATTTATTAGCAATACACGAAACACTAAAAGGTTATGATAAATTCTATAATAAATACTTGTGTTTTTGAGTGTTAGATATACTGCCTATGTTTTAGGCTAGTATTATTTACAATTTGTTAATGAATGCTTCAGCATACTGTAGTATTAAGAATAGTGAACTGATAAAATGAAATACAAAGTGTAGTTTTACTACAGTAAAGTGTGGTGAATTGTAGTATAGTATACCCTATATTGTACAAAAAAACTACAGCACTGGGTAATTTGTTTATATTACGCTTGTGTTACCATAGCAACTAGTATTAGCACAACTGATTAATTGAAGTACTTTACTGTAGAACTGTTCAAAACACTGTTCATGACAGGGAAAATGTCCTCCACAATCTCATCAGCAATGTGGAAGACAACAGAGACGTGTTCAATTTATTTTAGTTGCCATGATAAAATGGGATTGATAGTGAGATTTATTTGAGGAGTGAATAGTTCAGTAGGCTATAATACCTCATCAAGTTTTCCCCTATTTTTATCGGTTACATTTCTGCTTGCTTGCATTTACTTTTGTTTAAATGTTGTTTTATTTGATTAGTATGGTGCACCTTTTGGATGTTTAATAAATGTTTTTTAAAAATGTATTCTTTGCATTCAACTTCTTTTCTCTGTGTCTTAAGTGTTTGAAGTTGGAAATATTTCATCATATAACAAACAACAAAAAAAGGTTATAGTGGATTAGATAAAAATGTTATATGTAAGTCTATTTTAGTATTTTGGTTATTGTTAATAAATAGTGTACAATTATAAATTATATCAAAAAGCATGAAAGGAAGAGGGAACACAAGACACAAATTGTGAGTCTGCATATAATCTCACTGAGCGAGTAGTGTACTGTGAGCGCACAAGAAATTTTGTGCGTGAGCAGTGCATATTTAAGAGCATGAGAAAATTTGCACGCGAGCAGCGTATATTTGAAAGCTCACAAGCAGTTTTGTCCACAGAGGAAATCGGTGCACGAGCATTATATTGAGAAAGCTATGTTCATCATGCTCACTTTGTGCATGACAGTTTTGTGTTGTGAACCTGAATTTAAAGTGAATAGAATAATGGCAAGATTAGGAAAAAAATCTCGTCATGGCATTGGAGTTTACATATAGGCCTGTTGTGTCTAATATGAAAATAGCCAAGCTATTCACAGATATTGCCAGATAATCACTTTACCTTTACCATACTTTCAACAGACTTATCCTTTCTTGCATTGTCTTGAGCCTTCACGTTGCCAAATATATACTATATTGTTAGTAGCCTGGATAGGTCATCGTCATTCTGCTACATCATATCGCTTTCTACTGGATGTAAAATGCTCTGCAGTACATTTAGTCATTTTAGAATGTTAAGTTCTAATTCTGTAGTTGTTTTGGTGAAAGTAACTAAAAAGTAATATAAGAGTAATGTAACATATTACAATTTTGAGACAGTAATATTGTAAGGTAAGGGATTACTTTTAAATCACAGTAATAAGTAATCTGTAATGTATTACAGTTTGGAAGTAACTTGCACAACACTGTGCATATCATCTTATCATCTGTATAACTTCATTCTTTTTTGTGCTTACCAGCTGACCGCTTACCTCCGTGTGGACGGCTTTTTTTCATGTATGTCGGTGGACTTGAGACACAGAGAGGAGTTGATCACGATGACTGGGAGTCCAGTGAAAAATGGTTCCAGAAAGCAGGTAAGACAAAAAAAGAAGCCAAAAAAATTTTATAAAAAAGTAAATAACAGGGTGAAAATGTGGTCAAATCTAAACATGGTAAAAGTCAGGTGAGGACTTTTCTTTTTCTGGATTACTTTTGAAAACTGTCGGTTGGGTTTAGGGAAGTGGGTTGGTGGGTTGGTCGGTGCTTTTGAAAACACTATTAATTGGGTTAAGGAAGGAGGAGGGTGAGTCAGTCAATCAGCCGTCAGCGACCTCTGATGGCACTCGCGATCTCAAAAGGCATTTTTGATCTGAAAAAGCGTACACAGCAGTCTCTGGTGGATTCACGAAAACAAAACACTGCAAAAAACGTACCTCCTGGGACATATTTGGCAATCTCCAGAAATGTATTTAGTGGTACGTTTTCAAAATGAGCCTAGGTTGCACCTGCAAGGATGCAAGGAAGGCTTCCACAATAAGAATTGATGCCCTACAGTATGTTAGAAAATATGTTTATACTCTCAGAGTGTGTTTACATCACAAGAACTTTCTAAAAATGTTACTGCTTTTCCTCTATGTTTATGAAATGTTTTGCACACCGTATAGATGTCAATGACTACGTTTACATAGCCACCAATAATTAGATTTTAATGCGATTAAAGACAATACTCTGATTAAGAGTCTACCATGTATACAGCGGTTTTTGATTAATTTAGTCAGATTAAGGTCATAATCGAACTAAAGACAAATTTATTTGATTTTAGTCGCATTATTGAAGCGTAGAACAGACATGTAAACACCTTAATCGAACTATTACAGTCATGTAGGGCTTTTCCTCACGTTTTGCAACAGGATAGTCACACACACACGGCTGTTTGATACTCTTTGCACCTACCAAGTCAGTACAGACCCCTTCCATTAAGCATGCTGTATGAACTTCCATTGAAACAACACTCTTCCAGTAGTTCATAGTTGCATCCAATACCTCGTTTGTCACGGGGGGCATGCCAGAATGAAAGTGAAAGTGCCAAACCGCAGTTAAAGTCGACAAATTAATAATGAAACACCCGAAATTACATGATACTCCAAAGGAAATGGGGATAGCGTGGTGACGCAATGACGTTAATCGAATTATGTGTTATAACATGTAAAATGGGATCATGAAAGGAACAATCAAAAAGTAACTCATGTAAACGCCTTAATCTTATTATTGTCTTAATTAGATTAAGGCAAATAATTCAATAAGTCCATGTAAACGTAGTCACTGCTGCTAAAATGATTTCCAATCAGACAAATCTATGAAAACTCTGCCCGTATATTTGCATCTGAAACCGGAGCACCCGTAGGAAACCCACGCCAACACGGCGAGAACATGCTAACTCCACACAGAAATGCCAACTGGCCCAGCCTGGGGTGCGTTTACAAAAACAATTGTTAGCAAACTATGGTCGCAAGTTGTGTTGTTACAAACACAGTTTGTTGATTTGTCGTCTCCCAAGTCTGTCGTTGTAACGAACATTCGCAAACTGCGTCGCAAACGTGTATGCTTGCAACTGCAACCCTGGAGCTGTAATTAGAAACATAGTTCCTGGCGGTGTTCTATTCCCACTTATCCCCCTATGCCCTAATCGTTTAGAACATTCTAACATTTAAACTTGGAATGATTTTTTTAAATAAAGCATTGAAGTCATCTCTTTTAGGTGTAATTTGCTTTCAGAGTATTTTTACAGTTCAGTTTTAGCGATCTTCATGTTTACAATTGCGTTCCCTTCGCAGTGCACTTTGAAAACTTTGATGCCATTTGGTACACAGTCTTGGCTCATGGCGAAAGCTATAGGTGACTTGTTATTTAAAAGTGGAATTTATGTTACGTCTCCAAAGCTTGTGAAAACAAAAAAACATAGCATACATTAATGCTTTTCACTTATAGTAGGTTATTTATGAAGTATCTGTACTGTATATGACATGGGCCTGCTGGTGAGAACATTTCTGCGGTGGTTGAATGGCTGCGTGTGTCAAATTGTAAAAGAAAATTTTTCAAACTAAATAAAATAAAATAAACAATGTCCTACTTAATAATAATAATAATCATCATCATTAATATTATTATTAAAGTATGATTTTTTTATTTCCTAATAAATAATGAATATCAAATTTAATTTCTTAATAAATAGCCTCATTATTTATGATTTATATATCATATTAGAATACATGTTAGCTTTTGTAAGTAATTTTATGTTTTAGAATAGAATATGTAATGTTCTCAATAATATTTGTAAGGGACACACAGACCCTATATGTGCCGTTTACATATATTTGGAAAACGAGTGCATGTTTTTACCAAAACTAATATTGGATGGTTTTTAAACGCGTGTGTGTGTAAAACAATGTAATTTGCACAAGAAAATATGGGGTTCTTCTCTAAAGAAGTTGTTACTCCACCCCGTTTAGAGCATCATTATGGGCGTTTTACGTTATAACTAACGTGGTTCAAACGATGGATCTGCGACAGAGAAACTACGGATTTTGGGAGACACTCATCACTACATCATACTTTTCCCAAACGATGCATCATACTTTGATAATTCAGAGGTAGGTTATTGTTTGGGAAACGCACCCCAGTACTCAAACCAGTGACCTTCTAACCACCGAGCCACCGCCCAATAGTAAACCTAAAATTTTTTTTGCATAAATATCATTTCAGAGGCATATAGCCAGTCTCTGTGCGTTCAAATGAACTTAATAACGCAATAATTTTTGCCTTAGATATCAGTTTGATTTGTTTTCATTGTTTCCTTTTCCATTTAGCAAATGAGTACTATTATTAAAGCCTCTCGGAAGTTCTGACTCTAAATCAACACATCTTGAACTGCGAAACAGAATGTGCTTAAAAAATAGATTTAAATGAGCATTTCAGAACCTAATGTGTAATTGACATATCAACAGCATTTGAATAAATCCCTCGAGTCACATTCTTCGCCTATATTCAGATGTTGCGCCGCTGCCAAATTGCCAGTTTGTGTTGGAATGAGAGAGTGTGGTGCAGACGGGAGGGCGATATAATTAGGGCTAATTCTCTGTTTTCTGTGCCTATGATAACGGGGTAAATCACAGACTCTCACAACTCAGTCCCAGCATAACAGAACGTCTTCAGAACGATACGGCATGCCTACAGACTTACCAATGCAGAGATTATTTCAGGCAAATAGAAAACTTTTTTTGTTTTTGTTATTTGCAATGTGGACACAAATGTGTTTTCTGTGAATGTGGATGATGTTAGATGCTATAGGTATATGATTATAGACGAATAAGAAAGAAACTGTGTTTATGAATACAACAGTGCACATAGTTAAAATCAGACATGACACTGAAAATTAATGGTAACACTTTAGTTTAAAGGGACCTATTATGCAAAAATCACCTTTATAACAGGTTTAAACACAGTTGTGTGGCAACAGTGTGTGAACATGGCTAGCTTCTAATGGTAAACATTTATTAATTGTATTTTTTATAATCACACTATATAAAAAAAGCCTGCAGAAACACTTTGATTGACATTCTACCTTTGTACATGTCATCAGAGAGGGGAAACACGGCACATTAATGACGATCTCTCCCTCATTAGCATAGGATGTTAGTCTTGATTTTAAATCTGCCACTATGCTGACACACAGGGATTTGTAGCTCCGCCCTCTTTTGAAAAGAGCACAATCTCATTTGAATTTAAAGCGACAGTCACCAAAACGGCACAATTAGATTTAAAGTTTAAAAGGGGCAGTATTTTGAGGTAATAGCTCAATATATCCTAATTGACAGGTGAATAAAAAAAAACATTAGTTTAAGCAACAATTCACAGCACGTACTACTAGCTTATTACCTGCCTATTACTAAGATATTAACAGTTTATTAGCACTTATAATGTTATGAGCTTATTTTACATCCCTAATCCTACCTACTACCTAAACTCAACTACTACTATTAACTATTAATAAGTAGCTAAATAGTACTTTATTGAGCTAAAAGTCTCAGTTAATGGTTTGGTAGTAGTATCAATTATGCATTAAAATAAAATGTGATCAAACAAACTTTTTACCTGCTGTGGCTCACTTAAAAAATAACTGGAAGGAGATGATTTGCTTTGCACTTTGCGCACAAATGCTCTTGCAATAAAAAAGGAGTATTGAGAAAATTAAGAATTAAATGTGTCGTTTTATAAGTACTATTTTTCATTCATTCATTCATTCATTCATTCATTCATTCATTCATTCATTCATTCATTCATTCATTTTCCCTTTGGCTTATTCCCTTATTTATCAAGGATCGCCACAGTGAAAGAAACTTATCCAGCATGTTTTACGCAGCAGATGCCCTTCCAGCTGCAACCCAGTACTGGGAAACACTCATACACACAAATTCACACACACGTATCCATACACTTAGACCAATTTAGTTTATTCAATTCACTTATAGTACATGCCTTTGGACTGTGGAGGAAACGGGAGCACCCAGAGGAAAACCACGTGAACACGGGGAGAGCATGCAAACTCCACACAGAAATGGCTCCTGGTGCTGCTGGGACTTGAACCAGTGGCCTTCTTGCAGTGAGGCGACAGTGCTAACCACTGATTTAATTGAAGTTTATTTGTATAGCGCTTTTTACAATAATTATTCTTACTAAGCTGCTTAACAGATTGTTGAATTACAATCAAACTAAGATAAAGTTACAATTAAATAAGTTATCATAGATATTTACATTAGATGTTGCCTACGCTATTGGTGTCAATTAGAAGGAATGTGTCAATAGAGCCGCCATTTTAGTACAGGGTAGCGCTACTTTGAAATGAATGTGGGACCAAGGCACAGTGGAGGACTGTAGCCATCCAGAGCCAGAGATATATACACATATATATATATATCTATGATCTGGAGTTTTCTCGGTGGTCAGTATGCAAGTATTTATTTAAATGACGAAAATGGTAATTTTACATTACTTTTCTACGTCAATGGATAAGTGATCGCATGGGCATTGCTGACAAAGAGCATGTGTTGGTGTGTATGGAAAGTATTATCCTCCCTCTCTGTTAAATTTGATCTAATCCATGTCCTGAAACACACCCTCTCTTCTGCTTTCACTTCTCATTCTAATGGAGGGAGCGATTCGTTTGTAAATGAATCTTTGTTAACTCGTTCACTTACCGACAATAATACAAGTTTCTGGCACCGCAGTGTTGTGTTGTCATATTTCATTTACATTGTTTGCTGATTTTATTCAACAAAACTAGCATAAGCCTAGTGTTTAGTGTGAGTTGGTGCTACTTTACCTTATGGTCAGTGCACTAAGTGACTGTATTATCATCTATAATACTTGTTGAGCACAAAATTTCATAACATACAAAATCGTAAAAAACAAAATCTTTACTCTGAAATGTTCTGGCTTTGTTTTCTTTGTTTGTTCATCACTACACCCGTACACAGCGCAAAAGTCCAGCATCTTGAGATTGGCTTTAGTCTTGACTAGTGCGGTTGAATGGCATTGGTCCTGGGAGCACTGTACAAATGTGGCGGCGCTATTAACGCATGCTCAGGGTCCGTATGCGATATCTAGTGAATATTTCTATGATAGGTTACTATATACAGAGATAGTTAACCTGCGATTTTTGCATATAGGGGATGTCTATGCAACATAGACTTATTCTGAAAATGTAGTCCTATGTACGTTTCTCATGAATTATGTATCCAGAAGTACGTATGGCTGCTTTTCGTCTTTATAACAAACACTAAGGGGGTATGACGCTGTTTCTTTTCGAGCTTTGCAGCTGGCCGCTTACCTTCGTATGGACGGCTTTCCTACTGTTTCCAGTTTGTCCAGTAGCTTGCCATGTAGGTTGGTGGACTTTAGATGCAGAGAGGAGTTGACCATGACAACGTGGTTCGAGTCTGGCAAAGAACGGTTCCAGAAAGTGGGTAAGACAAAAAGAAAAGTCAAAAACTAAAATAAACAAGTAAATAACAGGGTGAAAATGTGGTAAAATCTGAAAACATGGTAAAAATCAGACGAGGGCTTTTCTTTTTTTGGATTGTTTTTTAAAACACTATCAGTTGGGTTTAAGGAAGTGAGTGGGTGGGCTCAATCAGTGCTTTTGAAAACACTATCGGTTGGGTTTAGGGAAAGAGGAGGGTGGGTCAGTCGATCGGTCAGTCAGTCAATCAGTCAGTCAGTCAGTCAGTCGACAGCAGCCTCTGGTGGCTTTACATGAGAACAGCAGGAGCAAATAACAGGCGAGACAGAAATTTAAGATCTGAAAAAGCATACACAGCGGCCTCAGGTGGATTCGCGAAAACAAAAACTGCAGAAAAAAAACATAATAATAATTATTTAATAATAATTCCTTACATTTATATAGCGCCTTTCTGGACACTTAAATTGCTTTACACATTAGGGGGTATCTCCTCATCCCCCACCAGTGTGCAGAACCCACTTGGATGACGCAACGGCAGCATGAAAGATGGCACTTACTGACAGTATATTGTCCTCTTCACTATACTGGGGCGTTAGGACCCACACAGAGTGCAAGTTGAGCACCCCCTGCTGGCCTCACTAACACCACCTCCGGCAGCACACTAGCTTTTCCATGTGATCTCCCATCCAGGTACCGACCAGGCATAGCCCTGCTTAGCTTCAGTGGGCAACCATGTGAGAGTTGCAAAGAGCTAGTTGCTGGCTAATGCATATAATGTGTATAAACATACCTCCTGGCATGTATTTGGAGCTCTCCAGAAATGTATTTAGCTGTACATTTTTAGAATGAGCCTGGGTTGTGTCTTTGTGTACATGTTTAACACATACAAGGCAAACTCGAGGATGTGTTACGGCACTAAATAACCCGTAGGTTAATCATTACTGTGATGCAAACAAACTAACAAACTTACATCATGTAATAAAAAAATAAATAAAATAAAAATTGCTTATCGCACTGGAATACCATTATCTGGACCTGACTGCTGCTAAAGGTGATGCAATCACGTAATACGTAACACTTTCTTTAGTCTCCTCGCCCCTACTACAGCTTTTGCCAATAAAGTCTCTTTCATCCCAAATCTAACATGTGGAGCAGTGATGTTCTGTGCTTTTCCTTAGGGAACTGTTCTCTTATTTCCCATCTCTTGACCTCGGGCCTTTTAAACGTTCCTTCAAGCTATTCTGTTGATGAAGGTTAATCGAAAACAATGGCTAGCTGCTGGGATTTGCAAAGCAGTCGCATTTAATCCCCTCGTTCACTGTGAGATAAACTCTGGATTTTCCACAGGATCTTCTCTTAATTTGGGCAGATTATCTACAGTGGATGATTCCCACCAGCAAATATAGCGGCACAGCTTGCTACTGGGGGCTTAAGATAGAAGTAGTGCATATTTGGGGACATGTTTGTACAGCTGGATCCAGATATTTGAGGCCACACTGAAAATAGTTTCTTTTTTTATGATAGTGGGATTTTTTTTCTAGATGAAAATGCTAGTAGATCAGCAGTTTCTGACTGGCTTGTCTGGCACTAACTTCAATCACCTTTTCTTGCACAATCTGACTCAGTTTGAATAAACAGATACATTTTTAATGCTTTAACTCACCCACCCCAGACCTATGTTTATTTCCAACCCAGGCTCATTCTGAAAACGTATCGCTATATTCATTTCTGGAGAGTGTCAAATACGTCCCAGAGGTAAGTTTTTTTTTTCTTCCATTTTTTATTTACACGAATCCACCAGAAGCCGCTGTGTACGCTTTTTGAGATCTCAAATTTCTCTCGCATGTGCCAATCGCGCCTGCTGTTCTCGTGTAAATCCACCAGAGGCCACTGTCGACTGACTGACCAGTCGACTGACCCCGTTTCCTAAACCCAACCGTCCAATTCAGGAACATTTACCACGTTTTCAGATTTTACCACATTCTCACTCTTCATTCTTATTTACTTGTTTATGTTATTTTTTGGCTTCTGTTTTTGTCTTACCCACTTTCTGGAATCGTTCTTCACCAGACTCAAACCCCATCGTCGTGGTCAAATCCTCTCTGCATCTCAAGTTGACGTATATGGCGAGCCACTGGACAAACAGGTAATAGCGGGAATGCTGTCCATATGGAGGTAAGCGGTCAGCTGTAAGTGAGAAAAGGAACGGCTTCATACCGCCATGTAGCGTTTGTTTTAAAGACGAAATGCAGCCATACGTACCTCTGGCTACACAATTCGCGATCTCCAGAAAAGTATATAGGGTTACATTTTCAGAATGAGGCTGTGTTGTTTATTTCATATATACTGTAGTAGCTTCATTCTCTTGTGAAATTTGAATTTCTTATTAAATATTTCTAAAATTCTGTTTAGCAGAGAAACTTTTTTATTTCAACACATTTTTTACATATTTTTAATAGCTCACTTCAAATTACAATTTTTTTGTCTTTGTCATCATGACATCATATTTGATTTTAGTTATTTTGTAAGATATTACTGTAGTATTCAACTTAAAGTGCAATTTAAAGGGTTAGCTAGGTTTTTTTTTTTTCAATTAACTCAGCAATGTAACCACACCGGAGTTGGGTGACAATAGAAAGAGGATCCACATTATTGCGATGTGTCGACCAATCACAGAGCTTGCGCCACGCATCATTGCGATGTGTAGTTAAATTTTTGAGAGATGCGTGTCAGTCACGGCAAGGGGTATGTGACCGCGTGAAGGCTGCGCCAGACCTTACATGTGCGCTTGATGCAGAAGTATAAATCAGCCTTTAGGTGGCAGAGAATCAAGACACAGAAAACAAGGCAAGGAACGATACCTGGAAAGTCCAGACTGGATAATATGCTTAAAAATGCTACCGGAAACAGTGGACAAGACTCAGCCCCGATGTGTGTGTGTTCTGTATAAAAAGTCTTAGAATTAAGGCTAATTTATACTTCTGCATCAAGCACATGCATATGGTCCGGCGCAGCCTTTACTTGGTCGCATAGCCCTCGCCATGGCTGATGCTGACACACACCTCTCAAAGAATGTAACTACTTATCACAACAATGCATAGCGCAAACTCTGTGATTGGTCGGCTTGGTAGCTGTGACGAGTTTGTATTACTTATTTGTTATTAAAATAAGTAGCGTATTTATTTAGTGTATTTATTTGTTTTGATAGACTATGTATTAGGCTATTAATTTAATTTGTAATATTGTTTTTAGAGTAAAAAGAATGTAACTTGCATTCTCTCTCGAAAGAGATCACAGTGGTGTCTGTAATCTGAAGACTTCACACACTACACCTGTCTTTATACTTGCATTCCATCACTACACTGCTGCCTGACTGCTATGCTGAACATGCTTCATAATCTGAAATAATATTATGGCTTTTTATTCTCTTCTTTCTGTTTATCCGTCTAAAGCGGCTTTGACTCGATCTCCATTGTAAAAAGGGATATAGAAATAAAGCTGACTAGACATTCAAAAGGAATCTGCAGGTTAACAGCGGAAGTCGATTAAAATACATCAAACGAGTGTCATTTACATCCCAATCCAATCTAAACGCATAAAGCAGGGCTGATTGTCGGACTCTCCTCGGCCCAGCGCGGGTGCGATTCTTCCTGCCGAGAATCGTGATGAGTGATATTGTGCGCCGCTAAGAGTGGGTGGCGTAAATAAACTCAATTTCATACTCTCTCAAGGCTGCGGCAGATGCCTGGGGCAGATGATGTAAATACAGAGGATCCT
Source organism: Danio aesculapii (assembly GCF_903798145.1). NCBI lineage: Eukaryota > Metazoa > Chordata > Actinopteri > Cypriniformes > Danionidae > Danio > Danio aesculapii. The sequence goes on from NC_079439.1 coordinate 11,176,430, forward strand.
CGGCTCGGTGCCCGGAGAGAGTAAGACTGATAATAATTACCACCGCACATTATGACAGCAACGCATCCCCTTCCCCGATGTCATCACTTACTGCTTTCCTACCCATCACAGTGTGGAGACGGCCAGCATGAGCCACTCTTCCTTTACTGATACAGGATAAAGTCCCACTGAATCACATCTAACTTTTTTTGGGTGCTGGTATCAATATCTCAGCAAGCTTTTTTGTTTTTAAAAGATGTCTAATAGATGTCTAATAGACTTCTAAACATAGTCGTCTTGGCTAACAAGGCTAAATTTGGGCTGTCAGTGAAAATATAATAGACATCTAAGAATAGGTCAAAACTAGGCTAGTCATCAAATAAACAGAAATGAATGACTATAAAGTCTGTCTATTTGAAGACTAGTCTAGTTTTGGCCTATTATTGGATGTCTATTAGACAGCCCACGTTTAGCGTTATTTTAGCCAAGCTGTCTACATATAGATGTCTATTAAACAAAAGTGTTTGCTGGGATGTTAGTTTTAAAGGAGCACTCCGCTTTTTTAAAAAATAAGTTCATATTACTACTCCGCTTAAACAGTTGAGGTTTAACTTTTTAAATCCAGAAGCACTTTTAGCTTAGCTTAGCATAGATCATTTAATCGGATTAGACCATTAGCATCTTGCTTAATAAAATGACCAAAGAGTTTTGATCATTTTCCTATTTAAATCTGGACTCTTTTGTAGTTACATCGTGTACTAAGACTGATGGAAAATGAAAAGTTGCTATTTTCTAGGCTGATACGGCTAGGAAGTATACTCTCATTCCAGTGTATTAATCGAGTATTTTTTGCTGCCATACCATGGCTGCAGCTGGCGCAAAGAAATTACATAGTGCAACTAGGACCAAGCAGGTGGCCATCTTAAAAGTTAAATAGACTTCCATGTTGCTGTGTAATATCATCAAGGAGTATCACTGTAGTATCACTGAATATAACTACAGAGTATGTTAATATTTATGACCATTCCAAGTGTTTGCTTTTCTGAGTATTTTTTGTGAGAATATAAAACCACTTCTGGAGAATTTGATACATTTCCTAAGCCACATACATACTATATGTTACCACTTTATGTTACAACATAAACAAAGCCTACACCTCAGAGAGGGCCCACAAAAATTTAAAAACATTTAAACAATAAATAATAATAAACCAAAAAAAAAAAAATTTTTAAATCTAAACCCCAAATTGAAACTAATTAATTCCAACAAAAATAACAACCTGTTCAAGTTTTAAAAACAACAAATAATAAAAGGCCTATAGATTACGCTTATTTTACCAAATAAACAGAAAGGAATGACTACACATATTTGGTTTTTAATGATTTAAATAGGTCAGTAAGGTCTGACTTTGCTTAGACAAAAGTATTGTCACTTAACAGAAATAATGTACAGTATAGAATATAAAGTCACGGTGCAGTGGAAAAAGAATGAATATTGTGTCTGACTCCCATGAGCTTGGAGGACTGCATCCATACATCTCTGCAATGACTCAAATCACTTATTAATAAAGTCATCTGGAATGGCAAAGAAAGCGTTCTTGCAGGACTCCCAGAGTTCATCAAGATTCTTTGGATTCATCTTCAATCCCTCCTTCATCTTATTCCATACATGCTCAATAATGTTCATGTCTGGTGACTGTGCTGGCCAATCCTAAACTACCTTGACCTGCTTTGCTTTCAGAAACTTTGATTTGGAGGCTGAAGTATGAGAAGGAGCCCTATCCTGAAGAACATCTCCTGTGGTTTGTAATGTAATGGGCAGCACTAATATCTTGATACCTCAGGCTGTTGATGTTGTCATCCACTCTGCAGATCTCTCGTGCGCCCACATACTGAATGTAACCCCAAACCATGATTTTTTCTTCACCAAACTTGACTGATTCCTATAAGAATCTTGCATCTATGTGGGTTCCAATAGGTCTTCTGCAGTATTTGTGATGATTGGGATGCATTTCAACAGATGACTCATGGGAAAAATCTACTGTCTCCCACTTTTCCAAATGATCAACTATAGAAGTAAAGTTATTATTTGTTGCTCTTACAACTGGGATCGACGACATGACTATTGTCAGGTAGTGTACACAAGACAATAGAAAAGAGTTGCATCCAAATACATTTATTTCAACACCATGTGTATTTACAGTATTTACAACTCAACAAATAAATAAAACGAAAAAAGGGGAAATGGGAAAATCAAGTTCACACACACACAAATAATGGGAAAATGGGGAACACACAACCAAAGTAACATTTTAATAATTTAGTTTACTGTAGTTACTGTTTGCACTCGATTCCTGTTTCACTATTTTCAAAAGACAACCCAGTCTCTCCACAGCCAAGCACAGGACACATTGGGTGTGTACTTATATTGGAGCCTCCTGTGAAAGAAAGGGAAAATGTGGGGGAGAGAGAGAAAGAGAATGAGAGAGGGAGAAAATGCACACAGCAATGACGCAACAAAAGATATCAGATACATATCAGATATCAGAACAGTTTAGATTTGGCATAAAACAGAAGTTAGAATTGTCATTTCTTCCATATTGTGACCCACATCCCATAAAAAAATGGAGGGTGGTGCATGAATCCGTCCTTTGGGAACCAATTGGATTATTGGAAGATGGACATGGCCAATAAATCCCTGACAGCCACTGCCCTAAAGCACCAATAGCCCCACCCTAAAGACATTCCGGGCTACATTTTAGTAATCTAGGCGAAAAGTTTGCACCTAGCATTAAGGGCACACATGGCGCAAAAGCATTTAGGGCATGTCCGAATCCACTTTTGCTATTTTAAGGACAGAAAAATGTGCTTTGCGCCCCATGGTCTAACAGGGTTGTGCTCATTCTTTTAATGAGTTATGGGTGTGTATTGAGCATAACATGCTTTAAACCAATCAGAGTCTCATGTCCCATTCCCTTTACGAGTCAGTTGCATCGTGCCATGGTGCATTTGCTATTTACATGGCGGACTTTGTAAGTGTTAAAACTGAACACTTTACTAGCGAGAAAACAGTTAAACGGACCATCTGCAGTGCAGCGATAAATAATGAGCCTCCTCCAATCGGCCTTTACTTTCTCTTTTCTTTACTTTTACTCTTTACTCCTTTACTTTTCTGGATAAGGAAACAGTGTTATATGCACTCCACTGTAGAAATCCATTAGCCTACATATTTAATTTAGTTTGTTAGGTGCGAAGATTTGTTTCAAAACTATTTCTAAATTCAGTTCTAATTTCCAGCAAACAAATTAATGAACAATAATAACGAAGTGTAAAAAAACGAAGTCAAAAAACAGAATTATATCCAAACACACGTCTTTTATTTTGTTTTAATATGTAAAGATATTTGTGTATTACTGTACATCCTGTGTGTATTAAGCAATGTGTACGCGTTTGTACTCACATAGGCACACAACTAATGCTCTCTGCACTGGACTTTAGACCTGCTTTAGTTGGTCAGTGGCGTGGTCTATTTCCGTTCCTCAAAATAGCAACGCGCCAACACTACGCCTTAACACACCTCTATTTTAGACCAGCACATCCATGAGTCCACAAATGGTGCAAATGGATTTACTATTTAAACAACATGATGACAACAAATCACGCCAAACACGTCTTTCGCCTTATTGCGCTAGGCGTATGATATGGCCCTCCATGTGACCGTAATTGAAGAAAAGTCATTTCAAGGGGAAAGGGAAGGTTTTAATATTTGATTACAAGGGGAAATATTTTTTACAAAATTATGAAGTACACAGATACATTGTTTATAACAAGCTAAAAATTAAGAAGAGTACATTTTAATTGCATGATGTCTTTGACATACTGAATCAATGCATTCTATGGCACTTTTAAGCTCAATGACTCTGAATGATAGAGCTGTGATATTATCAATGCAAAAAAAATCTTTCTTAAATGGGGGAGGAGTTACTCGATATGCTCCACCCTGTCTTCATGTCTCAGCTGAAACAGCATCACACATCGAACAAAGCTGTGCATTTCAAAGCCCTTCAGCAGACCTTTAAATGTAGTCTTTGATGTGATCTCTGAAGTCCTAAAACCTGGAAGATGTGAGTTCTCTGTAGTGACAGTGCAGGATCTTACCTTTTTTTTGGATAAGGGATGGATGGTTTTTATTCTTGGATTTCATTTACAGCCACAAGCTACGGAAAAACTTTGAATGTCATTCGGCCAGAACAGGTGACTGCAAAACCAGTGACCTTTACTCTTGAAAAGAATAGAGGAAACGCATCAAACGAGAACTCAGAGCGTTTTCCCAGACAGCCGATGCGTTTTTGAAACATCTTAAGACTACATTTTCAGCTTTAACCTGTGGAGTTCATCTCATGGGGATTTCATGTTGGTTAAGTACGGTAATTTTAAGTTTGCTGAAAAAACAAGATCCTGTTTCTGTTTATTTTTCTGAAATTGATTCATTTGTTGAGTGGTGTGATGAAAACTTATTAAAAGTAAATACAAACAAAAAAACAAAGGAAATAATCTTTGATCCCAAGTGTGTTGTCGAGCATTTACCAGTGTTTGTACATAATCAAGAAATCACTCAGGTACGGTCATACAAGTATTTGGGAATTTACAGGTCTCTAACATGGGACACTCACGTAACTGGATCTGTGAAAAGCTTCACCAAATACTGTATTTCGTACAAAGGTTATGGTTCTATGGTGTTGATAAGAAAGTCATTTACTTATTCTATCAGGCTGTATTTGAGAGTGTCGTCAGGTATGGTCTATCTACGTGGTATGGCAATCTTTCTGTAAATCAAAAAAGTTTTTAGATTATCAGAACTGCTATGAGACTAATAGGATCTGAAACTCTTTCTAGTATTCAAACACTTTACGAGCAATGCACTCTGAATGAAGCGGAAAAAGTTCTGAACAACCCATCTCATGCACTCTTCCCATTTTATGATCTTTTACCGTCTGGTAGAAGATACAGAATCTTCCGCTGGAAGTGGAACAGACTTAAGAACTCTTTTATCCCAATGTCAATCAGAATATTGAGCACTGATCGATTGTGTGCTTATGTTTTTTCCTGTATGTAATTCTTTTGTATGTTTACTTATTTTATAATCTTTTTTGTGTCAGAACTTTCAGAAGTACTCTGTGAGTCCACAGAAAATTTCCCCTTGAGGGACAATAAAATATACAAACAAACAAGTTGAGAGAAGGTGCTTTAGCATCTTGCTTACATATCCCCATTTTAATGATTGGATAATGTTCTTTGAGTGAATGTGCTGTAGTAAGCATATGTTAGCGGATGTCCTTCCTGCTGCAACCCAGTACTGGGAAACATCCATAAGTACTGATTCACACACATACACTATGGTCACTTTAGTTTATTTAAATCACCTATAGTGCATATATTTTGACTTGTGGGGTAAACCGGAGCACCTGGAGGAAACTCATGCCAACATGGGAAAAACATGCTAACTCCACACAGAAATGCCAACTGATCTAGGTGGGACTTGAACCAGCGACTTACTTGCGGTAAGGCTTTAATAGTGGTTCTTATTGTGAACAGTGTTATTGTTAACTGAACTTATACTCACTGAAATTGTTTACAATAATTGGATAATGAGGACCTTTAAAATTGTGGTGACAAATTATTGTGGAGAAAAGGTCTCAGTTATAACTTGTTGGGTTTTTTATTAGGAGATAATGAGTTTATTCAGCCAGAAGTAAGTTACTAGTAAATATATGTTCCTCATAATAATGTGTTGCCAAAAATTGAAGTTGTGGCAAATAACTGAAATAATGTTGTAATAAAAATGTGAATAGATCTAAACAGAAACATTGTCAAGACCAGTAAATAAGTAATTAAACAAATACCACAAAATGATACTTTACTGATTATTACTGAAATATGATTTTTATGTATATACATAAAGTGCTCAGTATAAATGAGCATTTTGAATATTTTATTTAATTTTTATCCATTTCTCAGTGAATATATGTAATATGTTTTGGTGCATAGAACAAAAAACAGTTAAACAGTTATATTTATTAAAATACCATTTTCACTGAACATTTTTAGAAATAGATACATGTAATTGACCGGAATATTGCAAAATACAAACTACTAAAATTCAAATAAATTTCATATATATATATTTTTTGTTTTTCTTCATTTTTCCTCTTTTTAAAATTTGCTTTTAATATTATTCCCTAACATAAAAAATACTTATTTGCGGACAATTATTGTACGTTATTTTGTTAGATTACCTATAGATTTGGCTTCAGTACTGACTTATCTAATGTATAGACCAGGGGTGCCCAAACGTTTTCATATGAAGAGCCAAAAACCAAACATCATTGATAGCAGTGGGCCGAAGGTAAATACCAAAACTATATTATATTAAAGTTATCATGCGTAATTTCCTAATTTATTTCATATAGAAAACATTATTTTAAATCATATTAACTAATGCAGTATAACTTTTTAAATGATAACTTAATGCAATAAAATCATAAACAATCACGTCTCCAACACAGTGGAGTTCACTGCTGAATACACTGATCAAGACGAATCTGCCTTTGACTTGATTTGCTCACAAGTGCTCACATTTACATTTGTAAGCTCTCAAGTAATGCTACTGATCTACCTTCATACAAATCAAAGGTTACCAAGGGCCAACTTTGGCCCACAGGCCCTAGTTTGGGCATCACTGGTACAGACCATTTTAATATGGTGATGCCACTGACCCATGACCATTTCCTGCTTAAGGTAAAACTATTTTAATAACTGTAACATAAGGCAAATCAATCATATCTCAACGTGAAAACAGCTGCCATAATGTGATTCATTAATTAATTAATGCCGACAATTATTTTTTTATTTTAAAACAGTTGTTCACCGGATAGCCACAGGTCACAAGAGGTTGAGAGGATGATTAGGATTGGCTTCGAAAAGACATCAATCACACTTCTCAACCAATGAGAGCATTTGGGGCGGGCCTTACTGCTCAGCTGCTGCTGCTCAGCTCTCATTTAACTGTCCGGGTAGTGCAATAATATGGCTTAAAGTAGCGAACTATTTCACGGACATTTACAGTGAACGGTGAAGTAGTCAAAACTAAAGCTATATATCACCGAAGTATTTCAAGTCTGAAGTAGAGGATCACGTGAATGCAGTAGCCTACACAGGGTTGATGACATCAAATCATTCACCCAAGCAAACAAACAGTGAACAGGGTAATGGCAGACTACTTTGAAGAGCTCATTTACATTTTCAGACGATAAAGAATCTGGTGTGTTTTAGCAACTTCTTTGGTGGAGAGGAATAAGTAAATGCTGAGTTGGGGGAGAATTTGGTCATTGTGATTTATTTTTATTTTGAAATGTAATTTTTTTGGGGGCAGAAATTATCCAAAGGTAATTCAGTAACTTACAAACATGTAGGCTATTTAACAGATTAAAGTGATCTGCACAGTTTAACTTTGTTGTTTTCAAACATTTTACCTCACTTGGAATAGTGACAGCTGCTATAGAATAGACTGTTCATGTTGTTTCCTGTTAAAATGAAAGGTTTTACAAAATACATTTGTGAATGCTAATTTGATGTTGCTTGCAACTGTCCTGTTATAATGTTATGGTCAAGCCTCTGACATCTGAGCATAACTTAATTTATATTACAAATTATGTAAAAAAAAAAAAAAAAAGTGGCACATATCTTTGGTTGTAAATTCTATTTGATTACACAATTTAAGTTGAGATTTAAAATATTTAAAGTGCTGAAATGTGCATTATGTGTATAATGTGATTAATCGCCAGCAATCATGCGACTAATCGCAATTAAAAAAAATATATTTATATATATATATTGTTGGCCAGCGCTATATATATATTTTAAATTGCGATTAAACATATATATATATTTGTATGTATGTAAAATATTCGAGATACAACTTTTGCTTTCTGTAGTTGTTGTTAATCGAATGCGTTTTTCTATTGCCTTTCTACTTAAGTGTACTGTGCGCACAGTCGCTAGAAAAACATTAAATAATTCATTCTTGAATCTAAACGACTCAGGAAAAACTATATACTTATAGAGGACGAAATGACTGGTCTAAACTGGCTGCAAAATATATGTACACCATTAGTAATGGTTAATCAATGCATTTGCCTTATTTAAATAATCTACATGTTTTAATCTTGTAATTATTATAAGTTTTAGAGATATTGTCTGTTTTTTTCTGTCATTTATTTCTCAGTTGCTGTATATTTTATTAATTTGATAATGTCAAAAGGGTATATTACATAGGCTATTTTATATACGTGTCTAATATGCTTTGGCATTGAATTTTGTTTTGAACTTGAAAGAGAGAGAGAAGCAGATTTTACCTGTCAGTGGGTGCACATGGCTCCTGAGTAGCATAAAAGTAAGAGAAATAGTGGATTTTGTAATTTATTTCAACAGTCTTTTTTTTTTACTTTAATCCATTGAAAAGTAACAGTGTATAAGTCATAATAAATAAAATTATTGTTAAAAATTAAATTACGCTTTGTCGCATATAGTTAACTGTTTATGTGGTGTGGGTAAACGTTGTGTTTCAAGTATATTTCTAACCTATGGGAAACACTATATAAAATCGTCCATTCATAGCCAATTGAAAATTTATTACAATTCAATAATTCTTCAGTGTAGTTTATTCAAAAGAAATGCCTTTCTAAGCTTATATAAGCGAATATACTATAGTGAATAAATATATTACATTTATCTGCCTCTGAACTGACTCTTTTCGCTGTAAATAAAATGGTCTAAATCCTATTTATGTTTATTCTACATTGCAAGAAGTGTGCAATACACAACAACACTCATAACCAGTGAAGCGTTTTCATCTCATTGCACACAGACTCATTCATGATAGTGTTGTCGTTTTACCGCGACTCTAGCAGTGTAGACGGGGTGTAAGCGAGCTGACAGGAGTGTGTTTAGTATAACATACGACTGCTGGCCAAATCTCTCTCCATTCAAGTGTGCCCGTTTCTCTCCTGCCAGAATCCTGCAGCACACGACTAGATGAAGGCCGCGGACGAGGACTTGGACACCGGCCAGATTTGACAAAGCAATGGGTCATCATCCGCAAACAATCCCAGCACGCACAGCCATCTGTTTGAGGGAGAGGACAGAACATGGGTTCCTACGGCGTGATCGTCTATGACCCTTACTTGAGCGCTTTTTAGTGTGCACCACGGAGAAAAGGTTGGCCATTTTTTTTTGTTGGTCTAAATTGGGAATAAATTATGCAAGGCTCTATTTTAGATCTTTCAATGCAGCCAACATGCATTGTAACCCGTATAATGTGCATAACTCATTTCATAGATTTCTGCAGATTTTTAGCCCGTCATTGTATCTATTTATTTACTTGTGTAAATGTGTGTAAATTTAGATTTATTTACAGTTTTTAAATTAATTTCAGTAATATTATTGACAAATTTGAAAATGTTCATATGATTTGTCCACAGTACAGTTTGTAAAGTAATATTTTCTTTTAGATATTATATAAGAGACTTGCTTTGTTTACCTATTAAGTAGGTCTAATTGGATTTGCATTGTAAACATTGAATAAAAGTTAAAAATTTATTATTTTTTTGTTTCATATATTAAGTTTTTAGTAATGATAATCCCAAAATCAATCCACATTGCGCATAAATAGCAAAAAATGTCCACAGATTCTGTCTGGCCCTGCTCATTGAAGACTGTTGACTGAAGACTAGATAACAATAAAGGATATATCGGTAACACTTTATTGTAAAAGTCTAAAAGTATGCGTTAGTTAATTATTCACCTGATTTGAATGTTATCACTTGATTGAATGGTCGTTATCAGTGGTTATCAGCTGATTGATATGGGCCAGTAGGGGCTGTTATCATCCATCCACATGGTTAATTGGTAAATTTGTTCTAAAGTGGCAGTTACATCTACATTAATTACTGCATACAGACATATTGCTAACATTTATTGGCTGGAATAAGGCAGTAATGGTGGATAAACTGTCATTAATACAGCACAAATACAGTCAATTTGACCCCATTTAAGTGTCACATAAATTATGACACTTATTGAGCTAGTAATCAAAATATAATTGCTGTCAATAACAATAATTGCTAGCGTAATTTAGCATGGATTCTTCATTTGGTTAATATGACTTTACTATGTGTTAATTTGATAATTAATTACTGGTGTCTTTATTCTTGAGAAGTACATGATATTGGACCCTGAAAAATAATGTGTGATCATTTTATTTTTGCAACCTAAGATTTTTACTAATCAGCATTCTTAATTATTAATTTAATTGTCACTTTGTAAAAAAATCTGTAATCCAGCATTGTTGTTTTCGTCAAATATTATTAAACATGTAATATGCAATGATGTCACTATTTTGACAGAATAATATTATAAACAATGATAGATAGATAGATAGATAGATAGATAGATAGATAGATAGATAGATAGATAGATAGATAGATAGATAGATAGATAGATATTATCATTATTATCATTACCATGTTGTCTAAATCCATCTTTAATTCAATTCATGTTGTCTAACAGAAACCTAGCTAAAACCAGACAATTACATGACCCTAAACAAGTATTCACCTGAAGGAAATCATTATAAACATGAGCCTCATCTTAAAGATAAAGGAAGAGGCGTTGGCCTAATATGAATTTAAATTCAAATCATGATGTCTTTATTAATATTCACTAGATCTGGTTCTTGTATTCATTTAACAGTCTTAAGGGTATTGGCAGAACTTGGTAAACATGCTTTTTCCTTTTATGCTCCTTGGGCTTAAACATGACCTGCAAAATCATCTTAATCTTGAGACACTTCTTACTCTGAGTACTTTTAAAAATCTTCTGTACAACGTCTTAAAGGATACTTGTAATTGCTTTTATGATCTGACCTTTTTACGAATGGTGATTTTTGTAATTTTTGGTATTGTTTTTTGTGATTTTTATGTAAAACTTTATGTGCTGCCTGCCGTCTTGAGCAGGTCTTACTGGAAGAAGAGACAGTACTGTCTCAATGTGACCTCCTGGCTAAATAAAGGAAATAATAATAATAACAACAATAATAATAATTAAGAATATTAATTCACAATTTACATATTACAATTTACATATTACAAAAATCGGCTAGAGAGCTGGGTAAATAGATATGTATATTGCTGCAGTTTACAGTATAATTATAGTTTGTGTTGTAAATGTCAACATGATGCAATATATCCAAATGATGTATCATTATATTGTAATTTCTCATGTTTCATCACACCACACACAAAGGCTTCCCGAATGTCATAATATTGTTTAATGTCCTTAGTAGGGAGTGCTAAGTTAAAAGAGGACTGAGGACTATTCGTAAATTCAATCAGTGTCACGTTCATTAATTTGTGTTATGAAAGATGCCTAGTTTTGGCACGCTCCATGTTGTGAATTTCTGTTTCACACATGGATGAGTCATTAGCGATTAAGTTAAAGTTCATTAATGAGCAGCAATATGTGCCTTTGAGGTTTCATAATCCTAATGGAATATACACGAAAAAGACATTCATTTCCTCTGGGTTTCATTCAAATAAAAATATCTGCATCGAGCACTTTAGGACAATTACTGTTATATATAAATACCTATGATTTACTCTATAATGTTCTTCAGTCACATGAGAAGCCAGCTGTAAAAAATGAGATATTTTATTTGTCATATATTTATGCTTGTACACCAGCAAAATAAAATGCATATCTATGATTCCATCGCAATTTCAGTGAACAAATAGACAGCATTCCTTCCCAAGATGCCACCCGCAGAGTGTCATGACGCAAACATAACATAGCACATATTTGGGGAGAGTTAAACATTTGTCTTTACTGAAATACTTATAAACATAAAAAAACAGCATAGAACAAATGTATCACTTTTTAAAGAAAACAATAAAAGAAATCAAGGGAACAAAAATATAATCATGTCAATCCCCTTCGGTTTCAAATCAACAACATTCCTGGGTGCTTTTCGCGCTCTGGCTTAGTCATGGTTTAAGGATTGTTTTGTTTTTTTTCTCCATCATTTGGTGGTTCATCTACAATAGTCACTTTCAGATCAGCTTCTTTTTTTTTCTTTATTTTTTTAAAGGTGATGTGGGAATAGGGAGCTCTTCGCAGTGTTGCTTAAACACAGCACATTAAAAGTACATAGAACAAACATTTGGGCACCAAGTTTTATATACATTAGATCTCATGTATTCTGTAAAGGCATCCATTTCATTTAATGCGTCTTTAGCATTGCAACTTATGTATTCTCAACCATGCGGGTCGACATTGTAACCCTCTTTTCACCGTCTTTTGCCTGTCCGTGTAGGCTACTGCAGGTAATTTGTGTCATTGTCAAGAGCAAACTGAAGGTCGAGAGTATGAACTAGGACAAAGCCAAAGACAACCAGAACAAGGGGAGAAAGACAACGGCCAATACTTGAATGGTGGAGCCGTGACCCTTTAGACAATTCTGGTCTGATTTGGGCTTTTTGGAACACTTTTTTTTCTTCTTAGTCGGTGCTGTGGAAGGTTCCAGATTGCCAAGAAGCTCTGGGTCGATTCTGTCCAAGCTCTGGTCCAGGTTGTTGGACATGGTTCCCAAAGGACCGTCGTTGAGACTCTGCTTGTTGCGAGTCTCGTTTTTCGTTCTCTCGACCTCCCGAAACTTGGTCTTCGAGATGTTCTCCTTTTCCTTCAAGGGATTGTTGGTGATCTGCCGGCTATTGTAGGATGAAGGATCTGGGATGGACTTGCTTGAGATGATGGAGGATTTATCGTTTTCTGAAAGACAGCATCTTGGAATGCTTTCCACCAGAGGATCATCAAGCGAGAGGAACTTTCCGGAGTGAACCTTGCTGTTGAAGATACTAGTTTGAACCTGTGATGGCGAATCTACGCAACCTTCCAAATCATCGCTTTTGAGTCGTTTTAAATCCTTCCCATTTAGAGATGCTGGAAGGTGGCATTCCAAATCAGAACTCGATCCTTTGAAGCGTTTAAACCAGTCCCAGAGTGGCCTGGCTCGACAGTCACAAATCCATTGGTTTCCATTGAGCCTCAAGTATTGGAGAGACACCAGAGGGTTCATGGACTCTCCGGTCAACATGGTGAGATTGTTGAAAAACAGAAACAAGGTGGTCAGCTTGCCCAGGTCATTGAAAGCTCGCTGTTGCACATGTACGATTCGGTTTTGATGCAGTAGCAAACGGTCAAGGTTGACGAGTCCCCGCAGCATGTGATCGGTCACCACCTTGATCTTGTTGTTGTGTAAGAACAGGTAGGTGAGGTTGGCCAGGTCCAGGAAAGTGTCTTCGTGCAGGGCCAGTAGGTTGTTATCCTGCAGGTACAGATACTGAAGTGAAAAGAGTCCTCGGAAAACTCCCATCGGGAGCTCAGACAGTCCACATCTGTGCAGGTGAAGGGTATGCAGCTTGGTCAGACCACGAAACGCGGTGGGGCTGATGATCCGAAGGTTGCTGTTGTCGCCAATGTCTAATTCTTCCAGTCTCTCCAACCCATAGAATGCGCCTGCCTCAATATGGCTGATGTTATTGGAGTACATCCACAAGACTGTGAGGTTATGCACAGAACTAAAGCTGGTGGATCGGACCACTGTCAGTTTGTTGCTCTGGAGGAATATTCGCTGGCTGCGGACAGGGATCTCAGTGGGAATGGAGAACAGACCCTGCTGTTGACAGGCCACGGTTGCCTTCGGCTCACTGTAGCACACGCACTTGGCTGGGCAGCTGTTTATCACTGGCACCAGGTTAAGCCAGAACACCAGGCAGAGGAGCCGGCCACCTGTTGAGGAGAGACAGAAAGGTCACAGGTCAGATTGAGGTCAACATTGCAGCTACTTTATTTGGCAGGAGACATCGTTTGCTGTTGAATCTTTCCATCTGGTGAACCATTTTATACAAGCAAAATAAGAAAATAGAACAGAAATGTTTAAATGAGATCATATGACATCATACTGCATGTGCAGTATCTTGAAACCTTTGTTTTCTGGAAGGATGCATTCAAAGGGTACTAATGGGGATAGTGCACACATGCTAAATAATTATATTTTAAACAAATGCAGTCATTTCTAACCTTCAGTTTTTTTTGAAAAAAAAAAGTATTTTTGTATTCAGAAGTATACAGAACTGTTTTCAGAATTAATAATAATAATTACAATAAATGGTAACACTTTAAGTCCCAATTATCACTATAAACTATTGACTTCATAAAATATGATGACTAGGGTTGGGTATTGTTTGGGGTTATTTCGATACCGGTGCTAAATCAATACTTTTAAAATGGTACCGGTGTCAAAACGGTCTCTAAACCAATACTTTTGAGCCACAAAATGATTTGACAAAAAATTTTCATAATTTTAATTGAACAGTATAATAAATCTTTAAAGTATTCATCAATTCATATTTTATATGTTTGAATTGAATTTATATATTTATTTTGATAATTTGGTTGTTAGCATGAATGCATGTTTTGCATTATGCAATTAACATTACATTAGCTTACCACGAACCTGTGGAAAGGGTTGGGGTTTGTGACAGCATTTACATGGACATCAGTGATCTAATGATTTGCCTTAATCTGAATAAGACAATAATATGATTAAGGTGTTGTTTACATGAGTTGCTTTTTGAATGTTCCTTTCATGGTCCCGTTTTACATGTTAAAGCACAAAGATCGATTAACGTTGTTACGTCACCACGCTATACAACATTTCCACCAAAGTTTCATGTAATTTTGGGTGTTTCATTTTTAATTTTTTGACTTTAACTACAGTTTGGCACTTTCACTTTCATTCAGCAACATTTTATTCATGACATTTCAAATTTGATGCGAGTATTAGGCTAAGGACTGGTAAAAGAGTGTTGCTCTAATGGAATTTGATACCGCACACCGAATGGAAAGAAATTTTGTGACGTGGTTGTCTGTGGTACTTTAAGGTAATCAAAAATCGCTGTTTA
The DNA here is from genome assembly GCF_903798145.1 of Danio aesculapii. NCBI lineage: Eukaryota > Metazoa > Chordata > Actinopteri > Cypriniformes > Danionidae > Danio > Danio aesculapii. The sequence goes on from NC_079439.1 coordinate 11,191,485, forward strand.
CATAGTAGACTCTTAATCAGAGTATTGTCCTAATCATACTAAAATCAGAGTATTGGTGTCCATGTAAATGTACTAAGTGAAAATGCCAGATGATGTCCAAGCTGTCAAAAAACTTTAAGATGATTCCATAAGCCCTCAAATGTTTCATTATGTTTGATGTGTTTCCCCCTCTTACACGCAAAATTTGTAAAGCATCTGATTCACGTTGCTGTGTCAGAATCCTTGTTTGTAAAATACAGCTATACTTTAAATGCTCAGCATAAGCAAATTCAATGGAATGGGATCTTGCGTGTTGATGAAGGGAGTCGTTTACCGGATGAGCAGTACTGCACGCTTTGCCTTTTATATTTAAGCAGCAAGAAAAACACCTAATCATCGAGGGTGTCCGTATGCCTCAAAGTTGTTTAGAATGACATGTTTAAAGATGGTGTGAAAAAACCTGTATGTGTGCTTTGGTGCACCCATTGATGCTTCATACATCCTTGTTGCAGCACCAGTGGCACCAAAATTAGGCACTTGGAATTAATATGCTGATTCAGCCCGGTGCATACTGGTTACAGTGGAACCCAACCCTAATGATGACAGACCTTAAAGGTGTAAATCAAGATAAATTCAATATGGTACGTCTTATATGAATGGTCAGAACATGAACATTCTAGTAGTTATAGAGTCCTGGTAGTTTTAGTCTTAAAGGGATAGTTCACAATAGAGTTGGGCGATGTCGACCAATTTGGTATCGTACGTTGTCTAATGTAAAACATCGCAATGGACGATGGCATCATCATCATAGGCAGCAGTGAATTAGTTATTTATAAATAATTAATTAATTCATAACAATGTAATTATTTGTAGCCTACCGTTTCAACTACCTGACCTGCATGGTCTTTGTTTTACCCATAACCAAGTCATAAAGATAACCAAATAAATAAAGATAAGTTACACACAAATTACCACCAGGTAATCACTTTTTCCGCAGGACTCTGGTATGAATAGGCAGAGCGATCTGTGTCGTTATAATGGCGTCGACACAACCAACAACAACCAACCAACAGTATCTGAGGTTTTCGCTAAAATTACTAAGTACAAGCGTGAAAGCAAAAGACTGAAGCAGTGTACTGACGCTGTGACACGTAACCTGATATATTCAAAAGACCGAAGAGTCGTTAGATAGAGAAAAGATTAATTAAATATCACTTTTAACAACTATAGTTCGTACATGCTTAATAACCTGTCCGACGTGCGCTATTTCTGGGGTTTTGTGCGCAAAGCACCCGCAGTCGCCTGGAGCTCAAACGTGTGCGTATGCTGCAGCGCATGCCTGTGTGTGCGTGTGTGGAACTCCAGTGTGGATGTGAATCGTTTTTGTTATAAAATGCCAGTGTATTTTTCGTGAGTGGGTTGCTGCTGCGACAGGGGCGGGGCCGAGGATCACGTTGCCAGCTCAGCATCGTGATGTTTATCGGCCTTGGACTATCAACCCAACCCTAGTTCACACAAAACTGAAAATTTGGTGATCTTTTACTCACCCTTCACTTGTTCCAAACCTGTTTGAGCACAAGAGAAGATATTTTGAATAAGATATTAAGCTGGAAACCTGTAACCATTATTCCCCTACAAGATTAGTGGATGATTACAGGTTTCCAGCTTTCTTCAAAATACCTTCATTAGTGTTCAACAGAAGAAAGAGCTTTGGAGCCACTTAAGGGTAAGTAAATATCGAGTGCATTTTCATCTTTGGGTGAACTCTCACTTTAACAGCTCTAAAATGGCTGCCTGCCTGTGAGTGCATGACCTGCCTGTACTTGTGCCTGGATGTGTGAATCCTACCGGCCAAAAAACATTGAGCCACGGGACCCATTCCCATCCATCAGCCAACGCAAGTGAGAAAAGCACCGATAAATGAAACATAGGAGGAAGCCCTAAACGAAATGAGCTTCACCGTTGCTATTAGCACTGGCTAATCACATTCCAGCATGGTGTAAGGGTTGACATTTAGTGTGTCCAGAGGAAGATAAGTGTCCTGTGGGTGTTTGATGCGTTGGCCGAGTGAGATGAGGCCAAAAGAAGGACTTAGGATGTTGGAACCAAGTCTCTCAGGACTGTAGCGAGTGTGAACATGCTTGAAGTGATTCTGGAGCATTACAGATAAGATGGCCTTCTTCTCATCTCTGATCTGAATACTGGTGTGTTTGCGTGTGTGTGTGTTTGGATGTGGCACAGATGCATTTTGAGAGTGGGTTTATCCACGGGAGGTAGACGGATAAGAAATATGTTTTTTATTCATTCACTCTTGAAGCCGTCCTTTATATAAGAGCGCAGATGATAAAATGCATCCATCTATGAGATCTCTATCACTGAGAGATTGATGCAGGGAAACATTCATCTCTGGACAATGTCAACAATCTGCAACATCTGCTTTACAAGACATCTGAAAATATGAACTGCTAGCTATCTCTTTTTATATAGATGTCTATAGATAAATCATCTGTATATCCAGCTCAATCTCACAAGGAAATGAAGCCATTTTGCTTATTGGCTCATTTTTATGAATTTATACGATTTTTAAAAGGAGGCGTTCTCCCAAACCCCACCCCTAAACTCAACCATCAATAGGGGGATGAGCAAATCATACTGAAATGTACAAAGGGATCATACAAATTCATATTCAAAGTTACTAATTTCCATGAGATTTCATTGGTACAACTGAACATATGGGACAATCGTGGCCTAATGGTTAGATGAAGAGTTGGACTTGCAATCCAAAGGTTGCAGGTTCGAATCCCGGTATCAGCAGGTATTGTTGGTGGAAATATCCACCTCAATACCACGGCTGAGGAGATATCCTTGAGCAAGGCACCGAACTCCCAAATGCTCCCCGGTTGTGTTTTCAGGAGTGTTAGTCGCTTTGGATAAAAGCGTCTGCTAAATGCATAAATTTAAATACAAATGCACATAATGTACATTATATGTGAAGCAAAACATTCCTTCAAAATCCAGGAATGAGTCTTGCCAGATTGATTTCACTATAGGAAATAAAACCATTGTACATATTGTCAGAAAAGTGGGTAATGCATATGAATTCGTACAATTTCATACATATGAAAATGTACTATTTTAAAAATGCCTAACCCTGACCCTCATTGGGGATGAGAAAATTGAGGTTGTACAAATTAATACGAATTAGCTACTAAATCAAAAAGTTATGAAATTGCTGTGAGATCGCGTTGATTTTTCTCATCATCCACCAACAAATAAGTTGCTAAAGCATGTTATGCTATAAATTGTGGTAATTCCATTGATATTCATATTATGTCAGCTGTTAATCAATCTGCTATCTGTTCCTTGCAAATATATTTGCCGCATATCAGCCATAAAATTATCTTAAAATAAGCAGGTTGCCTTGACACAGGTTGAGCTTAAATGCAAAGTAAACTGTTCTTGAACATTCCATGATGACGCAGAAAAATGTAAACAAGTAGTGGAGCCGTTTTCCTTCTGTTCCAGAGACTACCCTGACTTTCACACATGTGAGGAGAGATTAAAGTCTGTCTGCAGTCACTAATGGTAGGAAAAAAAAACATGTACTAACAGATTGATATGACAATCAGAAGGTGTTTCTATGCTAAAAGTAAACTCATAGATGGTTAAAATAAGTGTTTATGAAGCAAATCTCCAATACTTTTTGGTCAAATAATAAACATGGTATTGATAAAATTGTTAATTTCAGTAATTATCTCAAAACATTCATTTACTCCGTCCGTCCATCCATCCATCCATCCATCTATCCATCCATCCATCCATCCGTCCGTCCGTCGGTCCGCCCGTCCATCCATCTCTCTATCCATCTATCTGTCTATTCATCTATCTGTCTAACCAAATATCTATCTATCCGTCCGTCTGTCCGTCCGCCCGTCCTCCTGCCTATCTATCTATCTATCTATCTATCTATCTATCTATCTATCTATCTATCTATCTATCTATCTATCTATTTATCTATCTATCTATCTATCTATCTATCTATCTATCTATCTATCTATCTATGTTTCTGTCTATCTGTCTATCTGTCTATCTGTCTATCTATCTATCTATCTATCTATCTATCTATCTATCTATCTATCTATCTATCTATCTATCTATCTATCTATCTATCTATCTATCATTACATCTATCTATCTATCTATCTATCTATCTATCTATCTATCTATCTATCTATCTATCTATCTATCTATCTATCTATCTATCTATCTATCTATCTATCTATCTATCTATCTATCTATCTATCTATCTATCATTACATCTATCTATCATTACATCTATCTATCTATCTATCTATCTATCTATCTATCTATCTATCTATCTATCTATCTATCTATCTATCTATCTATCTATCTATCTATCTATCTATCTATCTATCTATCTATCTATCTATTATTACATCTATCTATCATTACATCTATCTATCTATCTATCTATCTATCTATCTATCTATCTATCTATCTATCTATCTATCTATCTATCTATCTATCTATCTATCTATCTATCTATCTATCTATCTATCTATCATTACATCTATCTATCTATCTATCTATCTATCTATCTATCTATCTATCTATCTATCTATCTATCTATCTATCTATCTATCTATCTATCTATCTATCTATCTATCTATCTATCTATCTATCTATCTATCTATCTATCTATCTATCTATCTATCTATCTATCCTCAACCATTCCCCATCTCTCTCCAGCAGTCTTGTTTACCCAGTCAGTCCCATGTGAGATGTTTTTCACGTGCACATGCAGAAGACACAGCAGAGCCCATAGATGTTCCTGCCCGGCTCCCCGAATTCTCCTTCGTCCCTCAATCTTGCAGCTTGTTAAATGGAGCTTGCTTGAGGCTTGACAGCATCCCTGTGTTACACTTTCCCTCAAATATCCCTCCCTCTCCCTCTCCTGCTCCTGTCATCTTCCAACCAGTGAGCTGTCAGCCTTCCGCTCCGTCTTTCTGCTTCACAGCGCTTTCTCGTTCACCCTCTCTGCCGATAAAAATATTCCACTGCCGCGCTTTGAAACGTTAGGCTTCATGAATCTACCAGACCTCCCGTTTTATCTTCTAGTCATTAGCGGACTTTCCCCACCCACACAATGCACGTCGGAGACCCGCTTTCAAAGCATGCTTTTTTTCGTTCTTTCCTTCTTTTTTTTATTATCCGTAGCCGACCGTGCTAACCTTGCGCTTCCTCTGAGTCTTTCATCTGTTTAGTGCTGAGTAAAGCTACTCAAAATGTCATACACCATCCTCCAATTATTTCGGTGCATTGTTTCGTCCCTTGGACAGTCACATAGGCATGTCCTTTATTACTGGGCGCCCTTCACTGTAAAGGCCATTTGGCAGACATGGACTACATATGAGCACTCAATGCTTTTTTTTTGTACCTTGTCTTCCATCAGTATGCCGCTCGTGCTTCTCCTTTCTCTAATCCCAGTAAGGAGTCCCGCTTTGCCTTTTTAGATTTCTGTTTTTCTCCTTTTCTGTCAAGGGGATGCCAGTATCCTGTCGTGCCATCCAAACAATAGTAACCCAAGCCTGTTTTATAAAAGGTTATCACATTGCATCTCCCACGATCTATACTGCTGTTAGTTTTGTGTTAAGCTGTACAAAATATCTGCTAATTAACAGTTCTTGTAGTTTGTGATTCATTGGTGTGGGTTTTTTTTTTGTGTGTGTATTGCATTATGTGACATTGATCTCTGCTCTGTCGACTTTTGACTTTGAAATTTTTAGGGCCGCCACATAATAAAAAAAAAATGTGTGAAGGTTATCTTTATATTTAAATAATGAATTAAAAATATTCAGCATAGCTCCATGGCATTTTTCTCCCCACACATTCATAATCATATCATTTGCTGGTGCCGTTTTATGAATGTGAAAGCTCTTAATGTTGAATTTTAATGCTTCTTATTACATTATTTCTGTACAATGTAAAACAATACTACCAATTACATTTTTTCTCAGTCCTTAAACTTAAACAATTTCCCCCATATTTGCAAATTGATTGTACAGATTTAAATGAATTAGCCAATCCAATTCAAATCAAAAAGTTTATTAGGCCTAAGTAAATGTATTTGATAAATGGGAAATTAGTTGACTAAGAAAATCTGCAGTCTGGGAAAGTCTTACAGTTCAACAAGGTGACTTTTATAGACGATTAAGTAGTTCAGAACATTATATTGTATAACAAATATTATATATTATAATATGTATTATCAGAAAAAAAAATGATATAACCAGGTTTTTGATTATTACCAGGGTTTTGTACCGAAATTAACACCAACAATACAGACAGTACGTCACTTCAAATCAAAGTTATCTTACTAAACAAAAAGTAAGACTAAGGCTATTGGTCAAAAAAACCCTTTCTACAAATTGTGTGTATATATAAATATATGCGTGTGTATATATGTGTATATGTGTATATATATATATGCGTGTGTGTGTATATATGTGTATATATATATATATATATATATATATATATATGTATATATGTGTATATATATATATATATATATATATATATATATATATATATATATATATATATATATATATATATATATATATATATATATATATATATATAGCGGAAATAATAATTCTTTCAAATTGTATAAACAGACAAACACATCAGTTAAGCTCATGATTATTTACGAAAATATATTTTCTATATAAAAATAACATGTTTTCTTCATTTGCCAAAAAATGCAAACTATTTTTAACTACATACGTGACCTTTAATATGATAGTTTAATATGAAACTTTTTAATAAGTTTGTTTTAATTATTTGTCATTTTAATATTTATTCATTTTAAATTGCATTTGAATGATTTTGGTTGCAATGTCTGTTGAAACTATTATTTTATTACTAAGAAGCTGTGCAAACATTAAACTTTTTTCTGGTCGACACTATACATGCTCTCTATTAACTCTGTTAAACTAGAAATACTGAAACTAAAACCAAATATACTGTATAGAAATGTTTTCACAGAATAAAACCTAACTATAATCAACAAAACCATTAATGAAGCAAAATAAAAGTAAACTGAACTAAAAATAAATTTGCAAATGAAAACTAATTTAAAATGGAAAATTATAATAACCTTGAATATAAATCCAAAATCAAACTAATAGTGCGTCAGGGGTAGTTCATGTGTCGGTGCTCTTTGGATAAGGGATTCATAAAGATAAACAACAAGATTATGTTCAAGGCACTCGAAAAAGTGAAAAAATTAAAAAAGCCTTAATTACCATGGCTATTCTTTAAAAACAGCCAACAGACATTTAATAATAGTTTTTTTATGTAAATAATGTCAGGATTCTGCTACTTCAGTCTTGTTAATTCTTGTTTTGGAGTTCAGACATTAGTCCTGTCTTGTCTAGTATGTCATTTCCTGCTCTTGTCTATCTTTGTCTTTTGTATGAACGGCGTCTTGGCTGCGTACGCTTCTGCTTGACACAGATATGTGGGGTCCGGGCATGCTCGGAATGCGTACTCATCCAGGTGAGTGTTTTGGTTTGTGGCATGGTGCTTTCGGTCTCAGAGCTCCAGTCTAGTTGGTTTCAGTTTCGGTTGGCGCTGGGATCAGAAACATCCGTGCCACATGTGAGTGCATGGTAAGCGTTTTATTTATCATGTCCTTGTGTCTTGCGTTCTCTCTCATCTTGGTGTTGTGTAGAGCATGTGGCTCCATGTTTAAATTTCGGTCATGTGCTTTAGTGTTGTGTTTCATATGAACACGCAGTCAATGAGTTCTGTCATTGGCTGTGTGTTCTAGTCCTGTTTTACATGAGCACATGGCTTGTGTTGTTTCTTTTGCTGTTTTTCAATTCCAAGAACACAGAGAACGGACTTGCGTTCTTATGGAGACCGGTCTTGCCAGGTGTCCTCGGAAGAACGAACTCAGGAGACCACGAGAACAGAGAACGCGTCCTTTGAGAAATGAGATGCTGCGTTCTTCCTGATGGTCACATGACCTTCACCCATTTTTAAATGGAAAATTATTTAAACATTCAGCATTCATACAATGATTTATTGTTTTCCCCTTTTCAAAATATATACTATGCATAAAAACATTATAAGTATACATTGCACAATATAAATGAAACAGATTTTAATGCGAATTTTAGCAAACAAACACCCTTGTGTTTATTCCTTTATTAAGATGTTCACCGTTTCATTTAGAGAAATTCCTCAGGTAAATAAGTGAGATCTCTGAACTTTAATAATAAATCTAAATAAAATGCTGCGCTTCCCACCTCCAGTCGCAATGACTTCTGGGACTTTTAGAGCGAGATCGATGCTGAAGTCTGCATCGGTGCGTCCTCGATATCAAGAACACATCCGGGAAGTATCACGCATCCTCTGTTCTTGCGGTCTTGAGTATTGGAACTGAACTTCGGCAGCTACTGATTTCACGTTTCACGAGAACACGAGGACGCAAGAATGCATATTGGGAAACAGCCTTTGTCTCATGTGCTCCCCTGTCTATTGTCTAGTCCCACCCTCCTTGTTAACCCATTATTAGTTTATTATGTTCACCTGTTTGTTTGCCAATTATTTCTCCTTCATAGCTCCCTCTTGTCTGCTGTCCTGTGCCAGTTCTTTATCGTACATCATTGATTCCAGTCTTGTCCAGTTCTGTCTTTTTCTGCCAGCCCAGTCAAGTTTGTTTGTTTATTTGTTTTTTAATGTTTTTTATAATTTTATAATTTTTATAAATAATAAAACTCATCTTTATCTTTACTGCAATTAAGTTCTTGCTCTCCCCACACACCGATCGTGACAAATAAAGGTTGTTTTATTTTCAACATCAAAACAACTGTTCAACATCCAAATTATTTAGGGAAAGACTAACCTAAATAATGTAATTTAAATGAATAAACAAACAATCAAAAAAGAATCACAAAATACAAAAAAAGATAATTTACACCCCTAATAATAGTGGCAGCACTGCAGTCGACCTCTTACTCATTTTGCTCTGAACTCGATGTGCATTCTCCAATGACGAGCTTATTAGCAGCCCGCCGCTCGACATGCCGAGGACCACCCTCTCACAAAACTGACAAGCCGAACGCTGCTTTCAGCTTTGCATAAAATCCACTGATTGCTGCTTGTCTCTCCACTTGTGTGAAAAGCATCTCCTCCTGATATAAAAGACACCATGGGAGAGCGAATAAGCCATTGATAAACAGAGAGGCCAAATCAAGGATACTTCCTGGCTGTCTAATTGAATTATGTGTTTGGAAATCAAAAAGAGACTGAATACTGAACACAAACTTAAGATAATTGTGTGAAGAGAGAAAGAGAGAGAGAGCAGAAACGAGCGACAATCTCTGACTTTACACATTTGCATGTTTCTCCAGCATATGGAGAGCATGTAATGACATGTACAGCATTTTTATCTCAGCTGTATAGTGGATATGAAAATTAATGGTGCTCACTGTCTTGAGGCCAAGTCGGCTGTTAAAGAAACTCCAAACTCGAAATTGTAAATATTGGAGCATACTGTAGATCAGTGTTTCCCAACCCTGTTCCTGAAGGCACACCAACAGTACATATTTTGGATGTCTCCCTTTTCTGACCCATTAACTTCAGGTGTTGGAGTCTCTTCTGGTGTTATGATAAGATGATTCAGGTGTGTTTGATTAGGGAGAGGTTGAAAATGTCTACTGTTGGTGTGCCTTCAGGAACAGGGTTGGGAAACACTGCTGTAGATTACAGCTTGAATTATTTGCAGTACTGACATGAATTCAATTATGTGGCTTCAAAATGATCAGACTTGCATTTTTTGTGCCTTGTGTACAGTCAAAAGAAGTGCAAACCTTCACTGAGACCTAGATTTAAAATAAAAAATAAACATTTTCAAAGAAAATGTTTTTGTTTGTGCCCATCTTACACAACTGTGCGAGTGGATGATGTTTAGCTCCATGGAAAATAAGAATTTAATTAATGATCCACTGTTGTTGTAACACAAACGTCTGTCCTATTCATTCATTAATTTTCTTTTCGTCTTTGTCCCTTTATTAATCTGGGGTCACCACAGT
>NC_079439.1:11209089-11259089 GCF_903798145.1 Danio aesculapii
TTACACACACATATCATTCATCAATATCAAAAATAACCAGCATTTTTAGAAAATCTTATAGTGAAAAATCTAATACGTTTTGGGGTGGGAAGGGAGAATAAATGACAGAATTAACGTTTTTTGAGTGTATTATCTCTTTTAATGTACTGTATAGCAGTGTTTCTCAACCACGTTCCTGGAGGACAACCAGCTCTACTCATTTTCCGTGCTTTCTTAACCGAACACACCTTCAGATCATCAGCTCATTAGCAGAGACTAATAGACCTGTAATAGATGTGACAGACAAAGGAGACATCCAAAACATGCTGTGTTGATGGTCCTACAGAATCGTGGTTGAGAAACACTGCTATAAAGCACAAGCACCGTTTTATTTGAGTAATTATTTCAAACTTTTTAAAAGTTATATTTTAAATTGGTTCTTATTAAATAATCTTAACGTTAATAATATTGTTTTTTTTTAATAATTTTTTTTTGTGTTGGACAAAGATAAAAAAAAAAAATTGTTTTGACAATATATGTGTGTGTACTGTGTATATTTGTGTGTGTGTGTGTGTGTGTGTGTGTGTGTGTGTGTGTTTATATTTATAAATAAATACACACAAGCATACATATATTTGAGAAATATTAATTATTAGTAGTAGTAAATATTATTATTTATATGTAGATAATATAAATAATATATATATATATATATATATATATATATATATATATATATATATATATATATATATATATATATATATATATATATCTTTATTTATTTTATTTTCTAATGTAATTTATTTTTTTTCAATTTTTAAAATTAATTAATTAATTAATTTATTTATGATCAATATAATTTTCATATCTTATGTCAAAACCAACTTTTATTTTGTATGTGATTAAATGTGATTAATGCTTGCTGTTATTTATGTTTTTACATTTGTTTGTTTGTTTTTACAAAAAAAAATTGAAATAACAAAAGTAAATTTAACATTGTTATTTAAAGTTGACTTATAACTGAAAGCAACATTCATAGATAATATTATTTAAAGGTGCAGTAAGGCGACGCGGTGGCGCAGTAGGTAGTGCTGTCATCTCACAGCAAGAAGGTCGCTGGTTTGAGCCTCAGCTGGGTCAGTTGGCGTTACTGTGTGGAGTTTGCATGTTCTCCCTGTGTTCGCGTGGGTTTCCTCCGGGTGCTCCGATTTCCCCCACAGTCCAAAGACATGCGGTACAGGTGAATTGGGCAGGCTAAATTGTCCGTAGTGTATGAGAGTGAATGAGTGTGTATGGATGTTTCCCAGAGATGGGTTGCAGCTGGAAGGGCATCCGCTGCGTAAAACATATGCTGGATAAGTTGGCGGTTCATTCCGATGTGGCGACTGTGGCCGAAAAGAAAATTAATGAAGGTGCAGTATGTAAGTTTGACACCCAGTGGTTGAACTTGGTATTGCATTCCTGGATCAAAACACACACAAGCTCAGGTTGGCAGATTGAGGACCAACAGGAGCGAGCCTGACTACTGAGACTAAACACTGATTTAAGTCGTGTTCTAAATAAAAGCAACGGCACACGATAGAAGGAATACTTACTATATTAAAAGGAGTTTTTGGTGCTCATGTGCTTTATTTAGTGTTAAATATTATTTGCAGTTTTATTATTATTTGCTGATTAATAACCATCTCATGTGGAACGCTGTATCTGCGTCTCATTTCGGAGGCTGCTACTCTCCACTGGAGGTCACGCATGCATTGAGAGCCTTCATGACTGAATGAATGAAATATGCATTTTTTTTCTAACAAGGCAACCCGGGGTGCTGAAATATGATTGGCTAAACTGGCATTGGGTGGGTTAAAGAGACCAAAACAACAACCATTCCAGCACGTAACTCACATTTTCAAAGCAGAATATTTGACCTTAGCATTGTTTTTTCAGATAAACAAGAATGTTCACTTAGCATTTCTTAAACATCTGCAAACATATTATGGTATTTTTATGCTGTAGAAGAGTCAAAAACTTTCATTCTGCACATTTAATAACCTTGTTTAAAAGACAGTAACTTGTCTTTAATCTGAAAATTATGTAAATCTTGCTATAGACTGTTATTAGTAGATTAAATTTCATTTTGCTCCAGTTTAATATAGTATATTGTGTTTCACAGCCACTCCATTTAAACTGAATATGGATTTTCAATGAAGACAGTAAACAGAGTAAGTGGTGAGTATATAAATGTGGGAGGTGAGGTTTCAGATTTAATATCATTAGTATTTAAAACATGAAAATCTTCTAATAATCTAATAACACTCTCCAGTCCTCCCTCTATAAATGTTCCACCGTTTTGTGCGTTGAATTGCCAGTGTTTATGATTTCCCTGCCCGTTTCTCACAAGCCCACATGCTCCAGCTGGATTATGAGCCAAAATAAACACAAACACAAGTATAATCATATTATATTCATAACTATTCCCAACGCCTCATCTGAAGTCTGCATAGTCATAACTAATAGCTACTCAGAGGCTATTGTACATGCAATATGCAGATTAACAACAGCCATCATTCATAAATACTACAAAATCCTCTTGTCATTTAAACCCATAACATAGCTTGTAAAATGTTATTTCCAAACGAAATGGGAAATATTTCACAGTGAGCCAATGCGCTTTAGATTAAACCACCAGCATTAACTATAATACGCCTTGAGCTATTGCCAGTCAGAGATAGTATTGTATTAGGGGGGGTGGAAGAGCAATATACTTTCACCGGCCACTTTATTAGGTACACCTTACTAGTACTTAATCTTTCGTGGCATAGATTCAACAAGGTACTGGAAATATTCCTCAGAGATTTTGGTCCATATTTACATGATAGCATCACGCAGTTGCTGCAAATGTGTCGGCTGCACATTTGTAGCCATCTTGCCCGTCTGACACCAACAACCATGTCACGTTCAAAGTCATTTAAACCCCCTTTCTTCTCCATTCTGATGTTCAGTTGGAACTGCAGCAGATCATCTTGATCATGTCTACATGCCTAAATGTACTGAGTTGCAGCCATGTGATTGGCTGGTTATAAATTTGCATTAACAAGAGGTTGGGCAGGTGTACCTAATAAAGTGGCCGGTGAGTGTATATTGGTCAGTTTTATTTTATTTTGTAGTTTGTTTTATTTATTAATTCATTTTTTAATTGTTTATTTTAGTTTAGTTTATATTTACACGTTGGATTAGTTGGTATATTTCTATGTCCTATTTTCATTGTAATTCTAATAAATAAGTAATCATTTGATCTCATATTGACATTATATATGTTTGTTATTTTTCAGGTAATCATGAATAATTTTAAGAAACTAAACAATTTTAGTCTTTGGTTTTAACGTATTTAACCATAATAACCTTGGATTATTATCATAATTTTTTTCCTTTTTTAATAGAAGCTTAACGTGGATAGAGAATTGTTAGTATGCAAGCATCCGCAAATAATATGAAGAATTTAACATTAATAATAATAGGGAATGTTTATTGAACAGCTAATTAGTATATTATATAGATTTCTGAATGATCATGTGACACATGCATGACAAATGGGACAATAGCTTTACATCACAGGAATAAATTATGATTTAAATAATGATATATAATAATTATAATTAATTATACTTAATATATAAGTATATTTAAATTTTAACAATGTTTTACAATATTACTGTTTCACTGTAATTTTGATCAAATAAATGAAACTGGTAAGCAAGAGACTGATTTCTGTTATTAAGTATAAAATGTACAGTGTAAACGTTTTAATATAAAATTACACTATTTTTGGCTATTTTAAACGTAAAAAAAATTGATAAATGTCAAATAATTGCATTATTTGTTTATTATATTTTTCTGACTTAGTGTTTTTTGTGTAAAATATTTTGTAACTTCCTCATTTCTTCACTTAACAAAAAAATCTAATCCAATTTATTTAGAAACACAGTAAAAACAACAGTAGTTGATCAGTGTACTATACAATATGTCTGCTGTGATAAAGTAAAATAAATAAATTAATATAAGAACTGTAAATACTATTACATTTAAAATAGACTATTTAATAAATTCATTCATTCATTCATTTTCCTTTCAGCTAAGTCCCTTTATTAATCAGGGGTCGCCACAGTGGAATGAACCACCAACTAATCCAGCACATGTTTTACGCAGTGGATGCCCTTCCAACCCATCCCAGCCCAGGGAAACACCTATACACTCTCGCATTCTCTCTCGAACCAACAAGAGCTTTGAAGCGACAGTGCTAACCCCTGAGCCACCGTGCTGCCTTAATTTTAAAATATAGAAATAAACAATTTATAAACATTTTTTAAAACTAAAATTTCACCAAGACTGTAGTAACACATTTGATCAAATTTGACATTATTTAATCCAGTACACAGAAATCATTATCCATTGTGAAAAAGGGATTAGCTGACTTTGCTTTACTTTAAAGGGAGTCAAACATTTGCTTTAAAATGAAGTATGTGCAAAATATTCCTATGTGTACTATGTGCAAAATATTCCAATTATGTTACGTCAACTTAACAGTTTCAAGTTGCAACAGGTTTACTTGCCATTTGAAAGTAGTCAACTTATTGCTTTTAAGTTTTTAAGTAGTTAAATGCTTTCTACAAAACATACTATATGCCGGTTTCAATAGACCCGTTTTCATTGAGTATTATGACACGGGTCTGGGTCGGTATGATTTTTGTCCATTTCCACTGTCAAAAGGTACAACAAAGCAAATTGTACTGCACCACTTTTTGGGTAATGGTACCTAGCACAACAAAAAGGTACTAAAAGACGGAGTCAGATGAGTAGCTGAATGCTATTGGTTTACAGACAAACTTCACTAATGTGTGCACAAGCCAAGAGAATAAAAACAAAGGATGCGGCATTTTTGAATACATAGACATTACACCATAATAATATATAAAAACAAGCCATGGTCAAGCCAAGCTCAAACAAATCTTGTCATCATTTTGATGAACAGCCACAAAGCCAAGAAAAAAGCAGATTCTGTGTGGTTTCACTTTCTTTAGAGAACTATTTGTGTTGCCGTGTGCTCACCGCACAAACTTGAGCTCATATTAATAATGTGCTCGTGATTATTGAAGTGTTTCTAACATCCTTTCAAAAATGCACAAACGCGAGAGAGAAGTGTAAAAAAACAAGGAGCAAATGATTCTTTCAGCAACCTAAACCACGAACAAACTCCCATGTTTAACTATTATCATCAGCTTTTATCATTTACTTTCTAGCAAGAGGTGACTTGTGCTGGTGAAGATTAAAGATGAGAGGTTTGTGCTGACTGTATGTGTTTAGTTTATGAACCCAAATAAGGCCTGAATGTATGTTTTGTATTTTTTTTAATGTTTTTTTTTGTAATATACACCATTTCAGACTGTAAGGGGCTGTGTGTGCTCATAAATGTTTATTTTATTTTCTTTTTTATTTTATATAATTGCAGACATTACAGTAGGCTATTTCACATTATCATTGTATTTATGTATATAAAGCATTTGTTTAGTAAGAAGTGCTTTTCATACGATATGTGAAATTCAAGCAAGAATGAGGTTGACTGCAACTTTCTGTCAAACACCACACCTACCAAAGGGTACCATTGGTATCATTTTGCAGTGGAGACACAAGCCTGATAAAGCTGACCTGTACCGAACCGTACCCTAAAGTACTCTACCACTCAGGCCCCATTTACACTAATATATTACAGTTTTAAAACGCATAAGTTTTGCTACTGTTATGCCATCCATCCACACTAGACTGGAGTTTTCGAGCGCTGAAAACTGAATGTTTAGGAAACGCTGAAGAGGCCGTTTTCATTCTAAAACTCTGCTGCTCCATCTCAGTGTGGATGAGGGTAAACGGAGACCTCTGAAAATGGGAGGCGGGGCTGCAGACATTCGCCTATTTGATTGGGGCTTTTCCTCAATATCAAGTAGCCTACACACAGTTCAGTCTTGCATCCTCTCCTTGTAAGTTCAGACTTCGCAAGTTTGATATGAAAAACAAACTCCCGAGGACACGTCGGGTAAATCTTTAAAGGATCAGTGTACATTATAATATCATTCACATCACCCTGGCTACGTTGCTTCACTACCTTAACAATAAAATGAAAACATGATATGAGAAACTGCCTATTTTCTTTTTGATATTAGCAACAAACATCAAAAATGTTGAGGTGTCATGTTAGCTGCATATTTATATGAGTGTCATTTTCACTGTATGCATATTTATAACAAAACAGAGCCTATAGCTGCCTCCTTTCATTTTATTGAAAATACGAAACATACCCTCTCTTTTGCTGAATATCAGTTTTAATAAACAATAATGGCCATCATAAAAATATAAAGTACAACAAGTTTATACAATATAGGAAATAAAGGCAAGCAATCAGTCAGATGTGCAGAATCAGTGTCCGCGGGTTCATTAATTAATATATTAACCTAACTTATCTTTTGTGCTCAGCCAAAACATGTTACCTGAGAACAAGTAATAGATTCAAAAGACCAAAGTCAGGGAATATGTTGTTAGATATAGACAAGAAGATGAATTAAATATCACGTTTAACAAATATAGTGAGATTAGATCTAGCGGTAGACCCTGAACAGTCCGACGTGCACAGCTCTCCTATGGGTAGATGTGCTCGTTGTTGCAACCCAGGCTCATTCTGAAAACGTAGTCCCACGGACATTTCTGGAGGTACGTAGTATTGCAGTTTTTGTTTTCGCGAATCCGCGATAGGCCGCTGTATGCACTTTTTCGCTTCTCAAATGTCTCTCGGGAGTGACGTGCCCGCACTGTTCTCGCGTAAACCCACCAGAGACCGCTGTCGAACGACCGTCTGTCCAACTGGCCAACCTGAACCCAACCAGTTTTACCGATTGACCCGCCCGCCCGCTTACTTCCCTAAACCCAACCAACAATTTACAAAAGCCATCCAGAAAAAGAAAAGCCCTCGTCTGATTTTTTTACCATGTTTTCGGATTTTACCACATTCTCACCCTGTTATGAACTTGTTCACTTTTGTTTCTTGGATTCTTTTTTTGTCTTACCTGATTTCTGGAACCGCTCTTCCCCGGACTTAAACCCAGTTGTCGAGGTCAGATCCTCTCTGCGTCTCAAGTCTGCCGACGTACAGGACGAGCTAACCGGACAAACTGGTTGCGGCGGGAAAGCCCTCCACACGAATGTAAGTGGTCAGCCGGTAAGCGCTAAAAGGAACGAAGTCATACCGCCCCATAGCGTTCGCTTAAAAAATGAAATGCAGCCATACGTACCTCCGGCTACATAACTCGCGGTCTATGTTTTCAGAATGAGCCTGGGTTGGCTCAAAGCATGCTGCAGTGCATGCCAGAGTGTGTGTGTGTGGTCACGTGATGTGCGTTTTCAGCAGTGTAATGTAGACGCAGAGTTGTTCAGAAACGCCGGGTAAAATGCTAGTGTGGACGCGGATCGTTTTCATTCTAAAACGCCATTTTAAAATTAAAACGTATTAGTGCAAACAGGGCCTCAGTGGAAATGAGGCATAGTTGAACCAGCTCATTAGCTTTCATACTAAAGGTAAAAGTGCACTGTAAAAATGTTGGGTTCCACACAATTTCTTCATGTTGTTCTAACACAAATAAAGTTAACTTAATTGTTTTTACAAATTAAAGTGGATTGAACATAAAACAATTAAGTTGTCACCCAAAAAACTGAACAATTGTGTTGATTCAGGTTGTTTTAAGTAAGTAGTTTGAACAAGCAGCCCAAATCATTATTTGAGTGTGAGTTTTGAGTCGCTTGAGGTTTTAGTATTCAGTATCTCTACCGATTTAAACATTAAAAACCACAGCAATGAGCCGTATCTCCCACCTAGCCCAGATCCAGCATATTTACTCCACAACAAAGACACGTTTAGTTTCAGATAGTGAACCCTGTAGACAGATCTGTCAAACTGAAAACGCTCCTCTACGCCTGTATTCCCTGGAAAAAATAAATTGAGCTTCTTGCCAAAACGCGCAGCTTTCATCACAATGTAAACTATTTATTTTGTGTGCGCTGGAAATCCCCCAAACTTCAGCCAGACTGACAGTGGCATCTTTTAGGTATACTGAAACTTAATGAGATCCCGGACTGGTGGATAAACATGCTAATTCAGGTTTGGGTGGCAAAGTGTTTCGAAAAACAGTCTGGAGTTTAAAAAAAAAAAAACATCTGCAGGTTTAAATAGTTGCACGTTGGAAGCAAATTGAAAACTGGCACGGCGCACAAAGAGCTGTCATTCATTTAAGCTTTTTTCACACAACATACACAGCTGAAGTCAGATTTTATTATCATTAGGCCCCTGTATATTTTTTCCCCAATTTCTGTTTAACGGAGAGAAGATTTTTTCAGCACATTTCTAAACATAATTTAATAACTCATTTCTAATGACTGATTTATTTTATCTTTGCCATGATGACAGTACATATTTGACTAGATATTTTTCAAGACACTTCTATACAGCTTAAAGTCATATTTAAAGGCTTAATTAGGTTAATTAGGTTAAAATTAAGGTACACTGAAAAAAGTGTTGCATGCAAAACTGTTGCAAACAATTTATTTATGTTGAATTTAAACAAATTAAATAAAAAAAATTTCAACTTAATTTGTTTGTTTCAATTCAGCCCAAATAAATTGTTTACAACCACTTAATGTAGAAAAATTGAGTATATCCAAGGAATCATCTTTGAATATTTTTTTTTTCAATGTAATTAGGCAAATCATTGTATAACAGGGGTTTTGCTTAAATTGCTTAAGGGGGCTAATAATATAGGGCTATATTTTAATGATCTAGGCTTTAAGTCTAAAGCACATGGTACAAAAGCATTAGGGGATTTCCGAAACCACTTTTGTTATTTTAAGGATGGGAAAATACACTCAGCGCCCTGGCACAGGGTCTAACAGGGTTGTGCTTATTCTCTTAATGAGATATGGGTGTGTTTTGAACATAACGTGCATTAAACCAATTAGAGTCTCATCTCCCATTCCCTTGAAAAGTTAGTTGAGTCACACCATGGCACATTTGCTATTTACATGGCGGAATTTGTACGTGGAAAAACTGAATGATAAAAACTGAACGCTTCACTAGCATAAAATCAGTTAAACAGACCTTCTGCAGCGCAAGGATAAAGAACGAGCCTCCTCCATTCATCATCATTACTTTCTCCTTACTTTAACTCTTTACTCCTTTACTTTTCGTGGATAAGAAAATGGTGAAACTCACTCCACTGAAGACATCCATTAGCCTACATATTTAATTTCATTTGTTAAGTGCAAAGATTTATACCCAAGAAGTTATATCCAAGCACACATCCTATTCTTATGCCCCATATGGTGATGCATACGACTCTAAAACCCAACAGGTGGACAAATCTAAGCTTGTTTTCATTAAAACAAATAGAAATATGCATATAATAAATACTACTACTAATAATAATGGCATTATACAAATGCAAATTGTCATGAATAAACTGAAAAAAGCCCCCCGAGGTAAAGAAGGCATGGAGGTTTTTATATTCATGTAGAAAACACTAATTTCTGTAACATTTTAATCTTTTTATTCTTTCATAAGCAACGCAATGGTGCAGTAGGCAGTGCTGTTGCCTGACAGCAAGAAGGTTGCTGGTTCGAGCCTCGGCTGGGTCAGTTGGCGTTTCTGTGTGGAGTTTGCATGTTCACCCTACATTGGTGTGGGTTTCCTCCGGGTGCTCCGGTTTCCCCCACAATCCAAAGACATGCAGTACAGGTGAATTGGGTAGGCTAAATTGTCCGTAGTGTATGAGTGGGAATAAGTGTGTATGGATGTTTTCCAGAGATGGGTTGCAGCTGGAAGGGCATGCACCGCTTAAAACATATGCTGGATAAGTTGGTGGTTCATTCCGCTGTGGCAACCACGGATTAATAAAGGGACTAAGCCGAAAAGAAAATGAATGAATGAATTCTTTCATACGTGAAGATATTTGTGTATTGCTATACATTCTGTGTGTATTAAGCAATGTGTAATTGGACCCATTTGGACCTGCATATGTGCATAACTAACACGCTCTGTGCTGGACTTTAGACCAGGTTTTAGTTCTTTAAAATAACAACGAGCCAACAATGCATCTTAATAGACGTCCTTAATACACGGCACACTCATGAGTCCACGACACAAAATGTGAAAATTAGGGTTGTGCTGGTCTGAAAATAGCAACAAATCATGCAAAACACGTCTTGTGCCTTGCGCTGGGTGTATGATGGGGCCTATGGACCTTAAAATGTTTCTTAAAAAAATTAAAACTGCTTTTATTCTAGCCGTAATAAAACAAATAAGACTTTTTCCAGAAGAAAAAATATTATAGGAAATACTGTGAAAAATTCATTGCTCTTTTAAACATCATTGGATGTTTAAATATTGGAAAAAGAAAACAAAAACTAAATCAGAGGGTAATCTAATAATTTTGACTTCAGCTGTATACTGTAAACACACACATGTTTGTGCTGGAGTTGTATATCCACACCTTTTATTACAATGGGAAAATGTTTCAACGTGCTCCTCGAAGGCAGCGTTTCATCTCCATTATATCAGAGAGAATGGGCTGTCATGTTAAGAGGGTCATCAACTGCCCATTATCTTGAGTACACAAACAAACAGCACTTTTTTTCAAATAAAGCAGCTCGAGCTGAAACTAGTACAGGAGAGAGATGTTATAATAAATCGCAAGCTTGTAGATTCATTTTAATACATGTCTGCGTGCATTTTATTCTGTAGTCAGCAATAACTTCTGTTCTCGTATTTCATGTTAATGTAATCGCTCAATACTCCTTATTTCTACATTTATTATGTAAGATCATAACCCACAGATCGTGTAGTAACAGACCCTGTGGTGTAGCTTCCACCAGAGACCTGCAAAATGTATTAAATTGGCTTGTTTCTACACTTTGTAATGTTTTAGTTTACTAAGTTCAATACTTAATGATAATCAAGGTCAAAACAGTCATATTTTAGATTTAACAAGCATTCCAACTCTTGAAAATATACCTACTACATACTGTACATACTGTTCATTATGTAAATGACCAGATGCATTTTATAAAGGACTTTTTTTTTCTGATGATCTAAACTTTTTGAATGTGAAATGTTAAACTACTCGCTAGGGCTGCATGATAACATTGCAATATTTTGTTTTTATGCTATATATATTGCGATATGCATATGGACAATTTCACCATATGACTTGTATATCTCTTTTTAGAAAGAAATCATTAATTTATATTGATCTGGGTGAGTTTGTAAGTATGTAAACCATGTATAAATAAATAATAAACAAATTGCAAGCAGGAATAATTACAATAGAGCGAAGGAAAAAGTTAAAATAAAAAAAAGAGAGTCAAACAGTATTCAGGTACAGAAACTGTCTTCATTGTAGTAATTCAGTATTATTATTATTTATTAAAGTAACATATGTGCTGTTTTTTGTGCCCAAATGCTTTAAACTCTCTTGAAATGCCTTTAAAATCCATGCAAATGATTAGTTTTCACTCTGTTATGGATATACTTTGCTCTGACTCCACAAATCTCATGTATTCTCAGTTGTTGATCAACTGTGATCCCAATTTAGTATTGCAGATCCTGCGATGTGACTATAAAGACACACACATTGCGATATTAATGCTGAAAAGATATATTGTGCAGCCCTACTACTCGCTACCTGACTTATTATTTTGTATGTTTCAATAAGAGGGTGACATGGTGGCTTAATGGTTAGCACTGTTACCCCATGGCAAAAAGTTCTCTGGTTCTAGGGCTAGCTGGCATTTTTGTGTGGAGTTTGCATGTTCTTCCCATTTTAAGGTGGGTTTCCTCCGGGTGCTCCGTTTCCCCCACAGTTCAAAGACATGCGGTGTAGGTGAATTGAATAAACTGATTTGGCCATAATGTGTGTGTAAATGAATGTGTACATATGTTTTCCAGTACTGGGTTGCAGCTGGAGGAGACCCGCTGCGTAGAACATATGCTGGAATAGTTGCCAGTTCATTCCGCTGTGGCGACTTCTAAAATAAAGATTAAGCCGAAGGAAAATGAATGAATGTTTCAGTAAGTTCCTGATGACAAACTCAAGTCCCATGTACATTTCTATATGTCTTGATGCTTACACTACAAAAATATTAACTATGATAACATGATAACCCATAACACATATGATCAAGTTAGGCGACTGAGATGTAGAAAAATAAGACTTGTAAACTCAGAATTCAGAGGAAAAAATAAAAATCAAAAAGTATAAAAAAAGTCTACCTCCGAATTTTTTCAAAAAGTGTTACGAGATGGGCGTAGAATGCTGCAAGTTGAGGGAGGAGTGGGCGTGACCAGAAAAGCAGGGGAAAAAGTGGGGAGCGAACAAATGTTGTCAGTTGGCTCACAAAATGAGACCCAAACCTTGAGGAGACCCATGATTTTATAGTTTACAAAGTTAAAATGCAAAGTAATAAACAGAAATTTAATGCCCTGCTACATTTATTATTCATGATTTCATATACACTTAACAACAATTTGTTATATCATTATACAGATAAACGTGTTTATATAAACAGTATAAATGAGGAGGACTTCTCTGCTCCTGAATCCCTGGATCTGAATGCAGACACAGTAGATAGCAGTGCAGAAGGTCTCTTTCCCTGTCTATTCCAATCATTAACCCTGCCGGTGACCTGGTGGATTTAAAACATATGGCGAACACAGCAGCACGGATATAGGCGATGTGTCTGAATGGTAACAAACTCAATTGATAAAAGACAGTCCACCATTCTCCAAGTCTCATACAGCTCTCCCAGCAAAAATGCTTGCTGCAAACCAACAGCTTTGCCGTATTGGCCCTGACAGCATTGTGGGGAAAAACATGCAACCCTCGTGGATCATGGAAACGAACACTTATGACCCGTGCTGTTCGTGGACGTGGTCTCACCCAGTCACTGGGTCACAGCTTGGCAAGTCTGTCTTGCCTTCAGAAAGCATGTGCAGTCATGAATAATTAAGAAGCAGGGTCTTCTCATAGGATAAGAAAACTCAGCTATAAATAATAATGAGAAACTGATGCGTCATCACTCCACTAGCAGATTTACGTTACGTCACCGATTTTGATCCCACTCCAAAAAATAATTTAAACAGCTTTGGAATTAGCTGACAAAAGCTCAAAATGATCCAGTTTTGCCCACAATTAAAGCTGACAGGTGCTAATGTTTTCTTAACTCAACACACACAAATCTGTTACAATCTCAAAAAAGTACTTCAGGGTGTCTTGAACCTTTAAAGTCAAAATTCAGAGAAAAAAGTCAACTTTTTGAGATGTACACAAAGAAGTCAAGATTTTGAGACAAACAGGCATTTCTAAATAAAAGTACAGTTAGACAGTCAAAAAATGTTACGAGACAGAAACAAGCTGCCATACAGTTTACTTTTAAATTTGTCTAAATACACCTATACCATGACTGTTTCTGAAGTATTTATTATACAAGGTGTCTGCTGGGTCTTAAATTCACTAAAATATTGTGTTATAGGTCTTAAATCATTTTGAAAAGGTCTTAATTTTCCTCTGTCCAACTAAATCTGCCCAATTGGGCTAACACACATCCAATTATCAACAATTCATCTAAATAAAACTTTTTTGAATTACAAAGAGATATAATCGCAACAGCTGTTAGACATTTTACTGAAAATTACTTCAACTCCATAATCAGGAAAAGAAAACTATAAACAATTACATAATTCTTCATGACAATAACAGGGTGTAATGTGAAGTGGACGCTGACAAAGAAATTGAGGATCCAAATGCAGGGTTTATTAGCAGGATGGTCAGGCATGCAACGGTCAACACAGGGGCAAACAGGTGTATGTAGGCAAATCCAGAGTCGTAGTTGAATACACAGGCAGTTGGTCAAAAAGCAGGCAGAAATAAAGAAACAAAACAAAGCAAGACAAGGCAAGGAAAACGCGTCGTAATGTTCACAATAGCAAAGTCAGCAAAGTCTGTGTCTTAGTTTGCTGTATAAATACCCACATAGCAAAATTTCTCTGGCCCAGATCTGGCCCACACAATCAGCTTTTGCTTGGCCTACATGTGAATTATGGTACATGACTGGACCAAGTCTGGCTTCCAGAAAAAGGCCAAACATTGACCATATCTGGGCCAAGTCTCAGCCAAGTTAATAACCCATAACTGAGACTGAACTGGGCCAGATATGTTGGTGTGTCACGACTGCAATGAAATTGATAAACCCATGAATCATTGCGCTTTAGCCTTGCTATGGGTGAGCTTTTTCTTGAAGCAATTTGATTGGTAGAATTTTTTTTCTTTATTTGAAAATAATAAAGATGTATTTTAAATGTGGGTCAAGATAGGCCAAACTTTCATGGCCCACATATCAGTTATTAACATCTGGGCCTAATACTACATTTTACATCTGGCCCAAGTATTGTGTGCCACCTTAAAAACGATGCCACCTCTGCCAAACCAGGACCGTGTTTGGCCCACATGCTGTATGCCAGTGCCGGATGAATGCCTGTTGTGCCGGATTTATGCCAAACTGGGCCAGAATTATTTGCTACCTGGGTAGTCCAACTAATCAGTCTTTGAGCAGCTTCAGCTGTGAGTTAGCAATCAGCCAGGATTAGGAACTGGTGTGTGTGTGCAGTGCATGACTGGATCTTGTAGTCCATATAATGGACTAATGTATTTATCTATTTTTTATTTGTTATATTTATAAATAGGCATTAAACTTTTTATAACAGAAGTGCATTCGGTGCAAAAATGTTTTTGAAAATTGACACATTAAAATAGGTGGCTAAGAAATAAATACGTTTTTTGTGGCAAGCAAAAGTGTTTGGCTCTGTAAAAGTCTAAAATTTCATGAAGAACGGTCTTAAAAAGTCTTAAATTTGACTTGGTGAAACCTGCAGAAATCCTGGTATACTAAGTATTATTAGTATTTTTACTAATATATATAATATATTTTTACATATATAAATCACCAATCATGTTTATCATTTTACAGTAGTATATCCCTATTAAAATCTCTCAGGCCATTGCAAAGTTTTTTTTTTCCCTGGATGCAACCAACCCACTCGGTTTGGTCTATATTTCACATTTCACATCATTCCCTTTTAAGCCTTCATTCAGCTGATTTATCCTATACTGTTAATGACAGCAGCGATAAGATTCCACTCTCTGTACAGTACAATATATCCACCTGTAGAACTCAGACAAACACAAGACTCCACAACCTCTCAAATTTCGATGAACTCTTGATAAAAATAGCCGAATGGCAGCGTGGAGCTGTCAACTGTCAATATTGGGCTCCTGTGATTAAGTGTTTGAATGTCTGTCTCTGTGGTCAGCTGTAAGTCAGATGATATGGCTCAGATTCTTCACAGACACAACACCTTTCAGATGGGAGAAAAAAAACAAGCTTTCTTTTGTACGCTTTTGCTGAAAAGCATCTGTTCTGGAGATACAAGGGTCTCTTCAGAAAACGCTTCTTGTGTTCTGGCACTGAAATAAATACAGTTCTTTTGTGTCTAGTCCTGGTGTTAAAACAACAACAAAAATACTGACAGTTTATTTTTGTGTCCTTGGGATAAAACAATGGATTTGTCCCTTGTTCTACATGCTGGAAATCAACCTCGCCGTGTAAAAACGTGTGACCAAAGCAGCTCTACGTTTCTCTGGCATTTTATAAAAATAGCCCTCATCACAGACGCGCTCAAACACACAAACAACAAAGGCTTTTCTTAAAGGCATGCTCGCTTTTTATCATTCTGTCAGTTTGTAACATGGTGCATACATTATGTAACTGGTGCCACTAGATAATCCATATTCTGCCAGCAGAGACCCAGTTTCTCTGCTCTCTGCAGGAGGAGGTGGAGAGCGTGACTTCTGCATGACTTTGCTCTGAATGACAAGTTTTGCCTGCATATGTCAAGTGTCACAGCTCAGCCTGTGATTCACAAGAATAAAGGCTGGGGATCCAGATTGACGCCTACTTGCTGATAGTAATAGTTTGCACTGACAGAAAATGACAGAGAGAGAAATCCCCCCTTGTACGCAGTGGTTTTCGTTGTCATTCTATTGAAAACCCACTTATGCAAATGTATTAAATAATATAGGAGGCACTCGTTTTCTCTCTTAAAACCAAATCGCAGGATAGAGAAATGATGAATGAGATCTATTTAATGTCTCAATTGCTCCTGCTGGATGACAAGGAGATAAAATGCCAAGCGAATTATTATTATTTTTTGTTTTATATATATACCTCAGTGATTTCATGCCTCCTTCAAAACAATGTGGTATGAATTGACTGCAATATGAGCTTTTCTTAATTCATCCATGAAAAATTTATCTGAACAACACTATAAATGTACAATTTATAGCTCTTTCATCTAATATACAGTTGAAGTCAAAATTACTATTTAATGATATTAATTAATTACTATTATTTTTTTTTCAAATATTTCCCAAATGATGTTTAAGGGAGCAAGTATTTCTGGAACTTTCACAGTATTTCTGATAATATTTTTTCTTCTGGATAAAGTCTTGTTTGTTTTGTTTAGGTTAGATTAAAAGCATTTTTAAATATTATTTAAGATCAATATTATTAGCCCCTTTAAGCAAAATATATATATTTTTGATTGTCTATAGAACAAACTATAATTATACAATTACTTGCCTATTTACCCTAACTTGCCCAATTAACCTAGTTAATTCCTTAAAAATGTCACTTTAAGCTAAAAACTAGTATCTTGAAAAATATCTAGTAAAATATTATGCTCGGTCATCATGACAAAGATCTCAGAAAAGATCTCAGAAAACAGTTATTAGAAATTAGTTATTAAAACTGTTATGTTTAGAAATGTGTTGACAAAATCTTGTTTTCGATAAACAGAAATTAGGGGAAAAAATACATTTGTAAATTTGACCACAAGAATGATTCCTGTAAAATTTGTATTATGTTTCATAATAAGTATTTTTGAATTATTTAAGGTGTGAGCCTACTGGCATTTATTTACAGCTCAAAATCTGAAATTCCTAAGATGTAGATGCTACTTTAGTGTCTTTAAAAAAAAAAGAAAAGAAACCAAAAGCTGAGTCTTAAAACAGGCTGTTTCAGATTACTCCATACTGTGTCACAAGCCCCACGCATGACTGCAAACATTCTGTACAGATGGTGCCTTTCACTGGCACATTGCAAACACAGCATAGCGAGCGTTTTCAGTTAATTCATATAGAAGTTGAGTGTAAACGGTCATGCAGTGCATTATGGGATTGAGAGAAAGCATTGCTTCAGGGGGCTAATATATTGCTTCAGGGGGCTAATAATATTGGCCATAAAATGGCTGTAAAAAAATAAAAAATGCTTTTATTCTAGCCGAAATAAAACAAATAAGAAAAAAAATATTATAGGAAATACTGTGAAAAAAATTCTTGCTCTTTTAAACATCATTTGGGAAATATTTAAAAAAGAAAAGAAAAAAAAATCACAGGAGGGCAAATAATTTTGACTTAAACTGCATCATGAGTTTCTGAGACATGTACTATAAATACTCTTATTAAAAGTGGGCGGAGAGTAACAGCTCATTTGCATTTAAAGAGATGTTTAAGAAGCGTGTATTTGGTTTTACTTAAAAATGGTCATTTACAGCATGGTTTTATAAATGATCTATGATATATTTTAAGCTGCAACTTCACAGAGACATTCTGGGCACATGAGAATCTGTGTTTCACTTCACTGTGTTCGTGTTTACTGAAGGAATAAAAATCTTCAGCAAACATTAGGCTGCTCTGACACAATATTTAGGCCCCGTTTACACTACTACGTTTTAGTTTTAAAACGCACAAGTTTTGCTACGGTTACGCCATCCGTCCACACTACGCCGGAGTTTTCGAGCCCCAAAAACGGAGAGTTTTGCAAACGCTGGAGAGGCTGTTTTCATTCTAAAACGCTGCGGCGGGAAAACGGAGACATCTGAAAACAGAGGCGGGGCTGCAGACATTCGCATATCTGATTGGGGCTTTTACCCCAATATCAAGTAGCCTACACACAGTTCAGTCCTGCATCCTCTCCTCGTAAGTTCAGACTTCGCACGTTTGATATGGAAAACAAACTCCTAAGGACTCATTGGTAAATCTTAAAAGGGAACAGTGTACTTTATAACCGTATTCACATCACCCTGGCTATGCTGTTTCACTATCTTAACAATAAAACAAAAACATGATATAAGGAACTGTCAGTTTTCATTTTGATATTAGCAAATAATAGACACCAAAAATGTTGAGGTGTCGTGTAACTGCATAATATGACTGTCATCTTCATGCATATTTACAACAAAATAAAGCCTATAACAGTACTGCCTCCTTTCATTTTCATTGAAAATACGAAACACACCCTCTCTTTCATTAAATATCAGTTTTAATAATCAATAATGGCCATTATAAAAGTATAACGTACAATAAGTTTATACATAAAGGCAAGCAATCAGTCAGATGTGCAGAATCAGTGTCCGTGGTTATATTAATTAATATATTAGCCTAACTTATCTTCGCACTCAGCCAAAACATGTTACCTGAGAACAAATAATTGATTCAACAGACCAAAGTCGGGGAATATGTCGTTAGATATAGACAAGAAGATGAATTAAATATCACGTTTAACAAATATAGTGAGAATAGATTTAGCGGTAGATCCTTGATGAACAGTCCGACGCGCAGAGCTCTCATATGGCTAGATATGCTTCAGCGCATGCCAGAGTGTGTGTGTGGTCACGTGATGTGAGTTTTCACCGTTTTAGTGTAGACGCAGAGTTGTTCAGAAACGCTGGGTGAAAAGCTAGTGTGGACGCGGATCATTTTCATTCTAATTTTTTTAAAACGTTTTAAAACTAAAACGTGTTAGTGTAAACGGGGCCTTAGAGAGAAGTCTGACACGTATACAGCAAGTAGAGCGCATTCATCACACGTTAAGCAGTATTAAGAGTGTATAAAAGCACATTTGTGGTCTGTGTTCATCGTCATTAACCAGCAGAAGAGTGTATTCATCGAGTGTCTCTCAAAATGAGAGTTTGGATGGCTTAAGACCTGCGGTTGCACACAACTACTAAATATTTCATAGTCAGACATTGACTTGTCAGGAACTGTCTCATCAGTTTAACATTTGGCTCCCTTGTGTTGACACGCTCTGAGGATTTGTAGCTGGCGCTGACTTCGTATTTGCTAGCGTTATGATTTCTTCATTCAAGATTAAAAGTACTTGGATAATGTAATTCTTTCCTTTGGATGGTTTCAAATTAAGCATGTCGCGGTCACGTCAAGAACTGACCTGTTTATTGAGAATCTGCAAGCCCTATACTTGTAATTTCCCACACTGTTAGCAGTCATTGTAAATTACATAGTATTTAACTGTAATATGAACTGTATTTTACTGTAGGAGAGTTATGCAGTATGTTACTGCATTTTTAAGTCGCATTGTGAAAATTACTCTATATTAAGTAAAGATATCCAATACTGTAAATACATACAAGTTAAATGGTGCTATAAATAGGGCAGTACTGTAAATATATATGTATATAGATACATTTTTTTAATCTAGATTAATCTCACTGTAATCTTGGAATTAATCTAGATTAAAATGGCCCATTTGAATTCTGCCGAAGGCATTCAAAATATGTGTCTCCTGTTTCCAAGATGCATCACAAACTGCTTGAGGACCTGTTCTACTATGAAAATTGAAAGTCAAACAACTAGATAACAGATGTCCATGTAAGCATAGTAAATTGTGTCTTCGAAGTAAGTGAAAGATCCAGAAGGGCATCCTGCTGATTTGATTCAGAAGGGGACTATTTTGTCAAAAGGCACACCGGCCAGGTATACATCCGCACTAAAATATCATGGTGAAAGTCATCATAGCCTGCATAGAATAGACCCAGCTCCCAACCCAACTTTGAGAATAGATTAACGGTGATATTTTTTTATCGTGGAATCAGTGTCTTCCGTTAACTCAGCACGTTAACGCTGATAACGGCCCACATACTGTAAATACAGTAAGTTAAATGGTGCTGTAAATGGTGTAATACTGTAAATACAGTAAGTTAAATGGTGCTGTAAATGGTGTAATACTGCAAATACAGTAAGTTAAATGGTGCTGTAAATGGTGTAATACTGTAAATACAGTAAGTTAAATGGTGCTGTAAATGGTGTAATACTGCAAATACAGTAAGTTAAATGGTGCTGTAAATGGTGTAATACTGCAAATACAGTAAGTTAAATGGTGCTGTAAATGGTGTAATACTGCAAATACAGTAAGTTAAATGGTGCTGTAAATGGTGTAATACTGTAAATACAGTAAGTTAAATGGTGCTGTAAATGGTGTAATACTGCAAATACAGTAAGTTAAATGGTGCTGTAAATACAGTAAGTTAAATGGTGCTGTAAATGGTGTAATACTGCAAATACAGTAAGTTAAATGGTGCTGTAAATGGTGTAATACTGCAAATACAGTAAGTTAAATGGTGCTGTAAATGGTGTAATACTGCAAATACAGTAAGTTAAATGGTGCTGTAAATACAGTAAGTTAAATGGTGCTGTAAATGGTGTAATACTGTAAATACAGTAAGTTAAATGGTGCTGTAAATGGTGTAATACTGCAAATACAGTAAGTTAAATGGTGCTGTAAATGGTGTAATACTGCAAATACAGTAAGTTAAATGGTGCTGTAAATGGTGTAATACTGCAAATACAGTAAGTTAAAGAGCCCATATTATGGGTTTTTGAAAATGCCCTTCCATGTAGTGTGTAACACAGCTCTAAGTGAAGTGAAATATCCAGCTAAGGCTTAAATCTGTAAGTGTACAGTGTTTAAAACTATTGATTCATCTATAAAAGAGTCGACTCATAGTGCTTCAAACGAGTCGCCTTGATAACGAGTCATTAGGTGTTTCGCGATGACGCAGCCACGAAACACAAGCCTCGCCAGTAGTTACGCGCGCAAACCAGGGAGATTTGAAACCTGCGGCCCCGCCCACTAACACAGAAAAAAACACTAGACACACACACACAGACGCCGCCGGTCCAATGAAGTCACGCTGTGCTCAGATGGATAATATTGACAGTCTCTACCCAAAGATGAGTTGTTAACCTGGTACAGTACACGCGGTTACTCTTTATATTCTCTTATCACATGTAAGCCACGTTAAAAACGCGACGCGTGCCGCTTTGTTTACGGATTTAACGTTAAAGGCTTTTGTGAGCTCGCGTTCCACTGCCGTTTGTCGTTGCTATGGCGATCGATCGTAAGCTAGGAGACAGGAGACTCGTGTCACTTTCCCTAGTTCTTCTGAGGAGCATTGTGTGTGTGAGAGAGAGAGAGAGAGAGAGAGAGAGAGAGAGAGAGAGACTCGCGTCGCTTTCCCTAGTTCTTCTGAGGAGCGTTGTGTGTGTGTGAGAGAGAGAGAGACTCGCGTCGCTTTCCCTAGTTTTTCTGAGGAGCGTTGTGTGTGTGTGTGTGAGAGAGAGAGAGAGAGAGAGAGAGAGACTCGCGTCGCTTTCCCTAGTTCTTCTGAGGAGCGTTGTGTGTGTGTGTGTGAGAGAGGGAGAGGGAGAGAGAGAGAGACTCGCGTCGCTTTCCCTAGTTCTTCTGAGGAGCGTTGTGTGTGTGTGTGAGAGAGAGAGAGAGAGACTCGCGTCGCTTTCCCCAGTTCTTCTGAGGAGCGTTGTGTGTGTGTGTGTGAGAGAGAGAGAGAGAGAGAGAGAGAGAGAGAGAGAGAGAGAGAGAGAGACTCGCGTCGCTTTCCCCAGTTCTTCTGAGGAGGGTTGTGTGTGTGTGTGTGAAAAAAGCCTTACACTTATGAAGCGCGTGTGCACTGTGACTACTTTTATATAGTTGATTACCAGCTGGGCATTTCACTCTGTCTCGTGCTGAAGCCTGTCACTGTCGACCAATCGCAGCAGGCTGTCATCGGTCCAATCAGCGCAGATTAGCTTCGCGCTGAGGAGGGGTTTGGGAACAAATGAATCGCTGAACGATTCATATGGGAGTCGTTGGGATAATTAGGTTAAAATAAATGCAGATTATAAGACCATCAAAGTGTTTTATGACCTTGCATGCATATTAGACTGTTGTTGGAGACCCTTACGACCTAAATATGACCCTATTTCATGTATAATATGGGCTCTTTAAATGGTGCTGTAAATGGTGTAATACTGCAAATACAGTAAGTAAGTAAAGTTTATTTATAAAGCACATTTAACTTCAGTTTGGCACTGACCAAAGTGCTGAACAAAATCATAGCACACATTCTAAAACAGTAAAATAACAGTAAAGTTAAATTGTGTTGTAAATGGTGCAATACTGTAAATACAGTAAGTTAAATGGTGCTGTAAATGTAAATAGAGTATTTTTGCTGTAGTTGATTTGCAGTAAGTTGCAGTATGGTGAACTGCTGCTAATAAATTCCTGTAGTTAATACAGGAAATTGTTAACAGTCTAGTGCAAGATGTAGGTATATAGATATTAAACTTGTTTTTTAGGTTGACAGCTACATAGTTATGGAAATCTACAAAATACTTTAACCGGTTTTATTTTGCATATATTTTATTTAATAAACTACATTTATTTTTTCTTATACTAAAAGTTCAACTTAGAGCAGTATTACAGTAAAGTGTTAGTGTGTTAAATTAAATTTAGGCAGTATTTAAATTCAGCTTTACTTCATTCAAACACATCAATCTGAAATGATAAAACCATAATGCAAAAAATATAATTGTATGTGGAGCATATCAAATATGTGGAATATTAGTACATTTTATTTCACAATAAAAGTCATGTAAATGCCATAATCACATAAGCTGATATTTTCATTCAGCAAAGATGCTGTTTACTTGAAGTATAATGTTACAAGTGATTCCTGTTTTAAATGTAATGTGAAGGATATAATAGGTATTGTGTAACACTTTAAAATAATGTTCAAGTCTTTATTCAGTCTTTCATATTAATTTCAGTAATATTATAGTATACTAATTTCAGTAATGATTATTATGTAACACTTTAAAGTAATGGTCGAATAGTTAATGTTAGTTAATGTATTTACATTGAAATCACAGTTTAACATTTACTAATGCATTATTAAAATCCAACGCTATGCAGATGTGTGTACATTTTTGTGTGTAAATATTTATTCAGGTTTTTATATTAATTTCAGTAAGATTATTTAATAAATAGCAAATATTTATATGATTTTATGTACAATGAAGTTTGTAAAATAATATTTCTCTTTTTAGTAGATGTATTATATGAGACTCTGACTTTTTTAATTTTTTTTTTACCAAACAAGTGGTTCTAATTTTGCTTTGTAAACGTTAATTAAAAGTTATTATTATTTTTATTTCAAATTTTAGGCTTTTAAATACTTAATTAATTGTAATTAATTACTTAATAATTATTTAATTAATTGATTTTGTTCAAAATTCTATGCAGAAATAGCAAAAAATGTGTGCTGATTCTGTCTGGCCCTACATATTATGAAGAATTATATGACTAATAATCATAAAAACCATAACTGAGTTGCACACCAATTTTATTTGCAATAAACAGAGATGTAAACACCATAATTAATACCACTGAACAAAGCGTGTACATCAAATTAATAAAAGCTACCAACACAACTCCATCCGCATCTCTGGTCTCTACTTTCATTCAGCAATGGTGTAAAGAAGGCAACACAGTGAAGGCAGTTACAGCCACATCGCAATGTATTTCACATGAGTTACCTCACAGAACATGCTGTATTCCATTGAGTGTTTAGCTTTCAGATGCTGTATCAAAGCAGCATTATTGAACGCTTATATCACTGCATACATCACACATTGCTGTTGGACTGCTTTCGTATTCTAACAGATCAGACAGTTTAGTTCTCTGCTTTCGACATCTGTGTGACAAGTGATGTAAAATAAAAGGACAGGCTTCATGCAGTCCATACTGAGAGTTAAAAAAAAACATCTTGATCGACACTGATAGGCTACTAGTCTATGAGATTGACTTGGCACAGCTTCATTTAGCAATTTCACATGTTCAAGCGGTTCTTGCTGTGTATTGTATGGAGCCAGATCAGTCTCAATAATAATACATTCACAAAATACAATTCATCCATGCACAGCACAATTCACGTTTACAAAATCCAATTTGTAAATTCAAAACACAATTCGTCAATACAACACACAATTTGTGAATTTACAAGTAAAAATCATAAATATTTTCGCCAAATGAATTGGATTTGAGGATTTATGAATCATGTTTTGAATTAATAAATTGAATTTGAGTGTTTTTGAATTGTGTTTTGAACTAATGAATTAGATTTGTGTTTTGAATTTACGAAATGGATTTGTGTGTTTTTGAATCGTGTTTTGAACTAATGAATTGGATTTGTGTATTTTTTAATTGTGTTTTGAATTTTGAATTGAATTTGTGTATTTTTCAACCGTGTTCTGAATTTCCGATTTGGATTTGTACATTTTCTAATCGTGTTTTGAATTCTTGAATTGGATTTGTACATTTTCGAATCGTGTTTTGAATTCATGAATTGGATTTGTGTATTTTCGAATCGGGTTTTGAATTCATGAATTGGATTTGTGTATTTTCGAATCGGGTTTTGAATTCATGAATTGGATTTGTGTATTTTCGAATCGGGTTTTGAATTCATGAATTGGATTTGTGTATTTTCGAATCGGGTTTTGAATTTACGAATTGGATTTGTGTATTTTCGAATCGGGTTTTGAATTCATGAATTGGATTTGTGTATTTTTGAATCGGGTTTTGAATTCATGAATTGGATTTGTGTATTTTTGAATTGAGTTCTGAATTAATGAATTGGATTTGTGTATTATTGAATCGAGTTCTGAATTTATGAATTAGATTTGTGTATTTTTGAATTGAGTTTTGAATTAATAAATTGGATTTGTGTATTTTTGAATTGTAGTTTGAATTTATGATTTGGATGTTATAAATGTGAATTGTGTTGTGGATGTATGAAATTTATTTTGTAAATGCATTATTTTTGAGACTGATCTGGCTGTATAGTATTGTACATACACTGTGAAACTTATCCGTGTATTCAACGGTGAACAACTGTTAAAATGCTACAGTAAAAATTTGAAACCTTGTTTACAGTATGTTTCCTTAATATACACAGTTAATAACTGTAAATTGACCTTTTCCACACAATTCCCTGCATGCTATTTTGTTGACATTACTACCGTTATTATTTATTTATTTATTTATTTTTATCAATTAAGTAGGCTACCTTAGTCTTTTTTATGTTTCTACCGTATTTTTTATGGTAAAATTATGGCAACCACAGCTGCCTTTTTTTTTTTTTTTTACTGTAAACTTCTTTTGCCCTGTATAGTTTAAAACATAGATACAAACTGCTTTCATGTATACTATTGTTTGCAAACCCCTTAAAAAAATGTTGTAAATCCAATGATATTTTTTTTTTGTGTCGAATATACAGTACACATATCCTACACATTATTCGTTACAATTACTTAAGTCATGTTTACGTTATGTTGAAATGATCGTTGTTTAATTACAGAAAAGGTCAAATAGTTTTACTTCACATTTTTGTGTATTTTTTGCACAGGAGAATACATTGTCTAAACAATTATTAATAAATCGTCGTGCCCAACTGAGCCTGGTTTCTCTCAAGGTTTTTTTCTTCACTTCCGCCTTTAGTGAAGTTTTTTTTTCCTCTCCGCTGTCGCCACTGGCTTGCATGGTTCGGGATCTGTAGAGCTGCGCATCGTTGGATTTGCTCTTCAGTGTTTGGACTCTCAGTAGTGATTATTAAACCACACTGAACTGAGCTAAACTGAACTGAACTTAAACACTACAAACTGAACTACACTGTTCCTATTTACTGTGACCTTTTATGTGAAGCTGCTTTGACACAATCTACATTGTATAAGCGCTATACAAATAAAGGTGAATTGAATTTAAATTATCATTAAATTATCAAAATTTAATTAAACAATGATATAGTAAAATGATCTAAAGTCATTTACAATTTAAATATATCTGTATATAAAATGTTGCTCCACAGCACCTTCAAAGGTTGGTTTGTACAACTTTTTTTTTACGACTGAACTTGTTCAAATTCGTAGGAATTAGCCACTAAACTGACTAAATGTAAACTAGTTACATTTCCGCGTGAGATCTGGCTGGTTTCGTATGCATACACAAAAATTTACATATTTTCTATGCAAAAATGCAGTTTTTTGCCATTTTCAGGTGTTGTATTTTAACAAACGCCTTTAATTTTCAACAAAGATGATACGAAATGTCTGTTGCCTATTTAAATATAAAATATTGTCAAATAAAACATATATTATTTAAAATTATAAAGCAAAATATGACAATTTAACTGTTTTGTCTATTTCTGATCAAATGAATTCAGCCTTTTATGCATAAGAGAACTGGCTCAAAAACATTTAAAAGCAAATCTCAATAACCCCAAACTTTTTAATGTTATCCTTTCAATCTTCAACTTCAAAATTATTCCAGCTACAGTACAGTACATACAGCATAGTGAATCTCCATGTGATGCCTTGTAAGAATAAACAAAGCAGAACAAAAATATATGAATGTGTAAATAATGGATATATAGTATTAAATATTGAACAATTCTTGAGTGCATAAAACAACTAAGGGTTTTAAGATCTCAAGCTAACTTGAGATCAAAATCAACAAACGGACAATATCGGCATACATTCAGGATTACCTCACAACTATATCGTGTGTCCCATTTCCACAGTGCCCTTCACAGATGCCAGACTGCCACCGGTCTTCAGCTAAAGCCTCTTTTTTGTGTATTTAATTTGATCGACAGCTCTCTGTGCCCTTATTATACAGCAAAGGATAGTATGATAAAAGCTTTAAAGGGCACCTAGGTTATCCCTTTTTTCAGATTTAATATAAGTGTTTTGCGTCTCCAGAATGTGTCTGTAAAGTTTCAGCTCAAAACACCCATCAGATTTTTCATTATACCTTTTTCAAGATTCTATTTTATACATTTTTGCACCAGGGGGTGGTTTTGTCGTACTGCGCCTTTAAGGCTAGTCCTCCCCGCCTACCATTTCTACGTCCCTTTCTGCGTGCCTTAATCTCCTCCCTCGGCTGCTTCAGACAACAGACAGACTTAAAGGAAGAAGATCTCAGGTAGCGTTTGTGAGAAATACTACAGTAAGAACTTTACCAATGAGTATTTGTTGTGCAGTTGCATAGATGAGTCACACACAATGTCATTACAAAGTTCACGCGCACACACACACACACACACACACACACACACAGAGAGAGAGAGAGACAGAGCACGTTTAGCTCTGCACTCTTTTTGCATGCAAATGTGACATGATACATGTTAATCTCCACTGCTGTATGGATATCTGTTATATTAATGTACAAAATAAACCTGATTTAACGTCCACAAAGTGGGACTGAAGCGTCTTCGTTTATAATTGTTCTGATACGCGGCTGTGCTGATGAAGTAAATCGCTGTAATTCATTACACACATGCTCTGTTTTAAAACATTTTAAACTTGTGAAACTCACTCTTGATTACTCACTCTTATGTTGATATGATTATACACATGAATACCGGGACATGTTACTACACGCAGCTGTCAATCAATTCCGTGGACGGGGGGACCGCACTCCTACGTAAAGTTGCGGTCGGTCTGAAAACCGCTCCAATTGGTCCACCGTTTTATGTTGCTTAATTGAAAAAAAAGGACTGGGTGTGTTTATATCACCCCAATATGACGGTCTATACACCATACATGCACATATGTCTGTCCAAACAGCTTGAAAAGTAGATTTTTCACCATAGGTGCCCTTTAAAGGCTACCCGTGCTTAGCTATCATAATAAAAGTGGTTTGGTTAGAAAGTGATGCTTTATTGTTTGAAATTGTTACAATATAGAAGTATATTTTATATGCTGTGTATATATATTTATTTATATATATATATATATATATATATATATATATATATATATATATATATATATATATATATATATATATATATATATATATATATATATATACATATATAAGAATACAATTTTTCATTATTTTAATAGCTGTTGTTTTTGTCTTAACATTAAAGTAGTTATTTTATTTACTATTATTATTATTATTATTATTATTATTATTATTATTATTATTATTGTTGTTGTTGTTGTTGTTGTTGTTGATTAAGTCCTTGTAACAAAGTGCTTGTAGGAAAGTGTCTGGTGCATATGAACAGCAAAAAACGTGTTTATTTTACAGGTGGTTTGTTTAGACCACTCACCTGCGTAAAGCACACTCAGGATTGCATGATGCATAATTATGTGCATACAAACACCTATAGAAAAAAATGTGAAAATATATATATGCTTTTTCTTTTGGGGAAAGTCATTTTTGTTTAATTTTATCTATAATAAAAGCAGTTTTTAATTTTTTAAAAGCCATTTTATGGTCAAAATTATTAGCCTCTTTAAGCTAATTTTTCAATAGTCCACAGAACAAACCATCAATATACAATAACTTGCCTAATTACCCTAATTTGCCTTTTAAGTTAAGCCTTTAAATGTCACTTTAAGCTGTATAGAAGTGTCTAGAAAAATATCTAGTCAAAAAATTATTTACTGTCATCATGGCAAAGATAAAATAAATCAGTTATTAGAAATGAGTTATTAAACTATTATGTGTAGAAATGTGTTGAAAAAATATTCTCTCCGTTAAACAGAAATCGAGGAACTTTTCAGCAACCTTAGCAACAAATTAAAAAAAAAAAAGCGACTAGCGACAAATCTAGTGACTTATTTTGGTGTTACTGGAGATAGATTCACATAACAGACACCTAGTGTCTGTGTGAAGATATGATACACTGTTTTATCAGGAAGTTGATTCACGTTGGAGGATCCAACACTTTCATGGCAATTCATAACTTATTGGTTAAGTAGCTAATCCATATGAATTTGTATGGTCTAATTCATACAGTTTTGTCTAATTTGATTATCCCCAATGATGATTGGGTTTAGGGGTGGGGTTGGGTGCCATGCCTTCTTTTAAAAATCGAACAATTTAATTGGAACATAAAATAGTTATGTTTTCTTGTGAGATCAGGCTGAAGGATCAGCACATAAGAGCGTAAAATGTGTACCTGCAAAAGACATTGTTCAGTCTGAAATGAGTGAGTGAGTGAGTGAGTGAGTGAGTGAGTGAGTTGGGGTAGTGTGTGTGGGGACATTTTCTGTCTGATGAATGAATATAGTCTGGATACCCATTCATTTCCTATGGCGGTCACTTTTGACTGGGAACACCTCAGGTGTAACAAGGCTGATTAAAACACTCAAAATTCAATGAAAGAGGTGATCATCACTTTTGTATGTTCAAATTCATAGTGTGGAGGATATCATCAGGCCTTGAGGCAATCGAACGTAAAACACAATATTTATGAGTGATTTAAGTTGTAAATCGGTCAGATTTGACCCGAACACGACAAGAAGGTTAAGAGTGCAAGCTTCCTCCATGTCAAGAACACACAATATACACTGTACAATCATGATCACTCTACAAAAAAGCACTACAACTAGACCCATTTACACTCTGCCCTTCAAAGATGCCTTAGTCTTCACCTAAAGCCCTTTCTTTGTGTATTTAATCCGATCAACGGCTCTCTGCGAGATACGTCCTTAATTATACGGCAAATGAGCCATCGCAACGCCGTTAAAATTATGTTCTCCTTTCCCTCGCATTGACTAACTGTCTTCCCCCCTGTTTTTCCCAGAGCTTTTATTAGCAATAAAATTCAATTTTGCATTTCCAGGTTGCCAGCCTTAGGGGGTAAAAACGCATTACCCCAGACTGAAGGAAAGTGGGAGCTAATGATTCAGCAGCATACAATCCAAAAGGCTTTCCATCATCACGGCTCAATTATCGGCCCGATGCTTCAGTGTCGTCCTGTCTGTGGAAGTGTGTGTGATATTATCTCGGATATATCTCTGAAACGAGAGTGCAGATGACTGAGCACAACAAGTTAAAGTATGCGTGTCTGTGCGCTTTTCAAAAAGATTAATTGGCTGCCGATGAAAGTAGATCGCAAGGGACATGTGTGTTTGGCTCCTTTGGTTTTAAAGTTGCACTAAGCCAATTTTGCTAAACTATGTTGATATTTGAAAACACCAAAACAAAAACACTCATAATCCAACAAGAGCCAGATCTCTGCTGTTGTTACTAGACACGCCCCCTTACTGCTGATTGGCTGCAAGTGTGTTTTGGGACTCCGTGGTCAAAAGCATTTTACAAACACCTTTAAAGTACACATAAAATCAAAACTAACCATATTGATTTTGTTAGCTCACACTGGAATTGGTATTGGTATTGGAGGTGGCTAACATACTTAACCACGCCCCTTCAACTGTCAGTTTTGACAACAAACAGAAATGGTGATGAGGAGGTGTCTGTTAGGTTGCTATAACTCTCCCCAAACCTTTTTCTTCATCTTTTTTAATTAAATGCCTACTTTACTACATCCAATCACCTTGCAGTAAAAAAACCTAAAAACAAGCCATGCCCACTGTTTTGTCATTTAATGTTCTGGGGTCTGTTCTTCATACCTTGCTTAAATGATCTAAGATGATTTGGCAGATCCTGGATCTTTTTATCTTGATAACTGATCTCTGGCTAATTTGGTTCTTCAAAAAAGTTTGCGAATCAGATTAAAATGTCTGGATGAACTGATCTGAGATCGCTGGTGTGTTGTGAAGGACAGATCTATCGATCCTTGAAATCATGATCAGCAATGCAACGATTGGTTGACGGCACAGCAGCGTAATGACATCATCTGATTAATATTCAATTATCCATGTCAGCAAAATTATATAATATTGATAGTAAATGGTTTGGTAAATATGATACGCAATAAATGTGTCGAGAGTATTTAGCAATTTATTTAGTTTTACATTTTAGATCGGATTTTCTTTACTATAGCCTAGACCTATTTTGTTTTCTTAATCGGCGTAAGGAATTTAAATTAATTTTATATCAAAAAAGCATTTTGATATTGGTAAAGGCGTCTGCAACTTTTGCAAAGCATCAAATCACCGGCATATTAGCTGTCAAAACATGCATAACTGCACAATTTATTATAAAAAACAAACAAAAAATAGTTGAATATTGTGCATGCCTATTATCTTACAGAAATTGTACTAAAGCTGGATCAGTACCTTAAAATAGTACGCATTTGTATCTAAAAAAATCCATATTAATAAATGTTCTCTTTGATCCCCTTAGGGAGAACCACCCTGTTTTTGTACTTTTATTTACTAAGTTTTCTATATATAAACTATTTTACTTTTTTCCCAAGTATATATACTCTATAGATTACTACTGTAAGAAAATATCAGCATTTGGTACAAACTTTCAGTATTACCTTTGCTTGAAAAGACCCACTCTAATCCTGTTTACATGAAATAAACCTGCTCCCTAGCAGGTTTTAGCTACCAGAACTGTTGCTATGACAACTCTCGGAAGAGTTTTGAAGAACGAAGCGATCCTGGATCGTGTCAAATTGTCAATAATCAAATTCAGCTAATTGAGTAATCCACGTACGAAGAACAGACCCCTATTTCTCTAGGAACTGCATTACAATTTGAAAAAAATGGTTGCAGTTTTTGGTTCATGCAGACTTAAAATTTTCTAATTACGTCTGTCTGAGGTATTGTGCGTCGTTAACATACTAAGCCACGCCCCTCCAACTGTCAGTTTTGACAACTAACAGAAATGGTGAGGAAGAGGAATCTGTTAGGTTGAAACCCTTTTCCTGATCTTTCTGAATGAAATTGCCTACTTTACTACATCCAATCAGCTCGCAGTAGAAAAAAAAACAAGCCACGCCCACTTTTTTCACATTTAATATTCCGTTTCTCTATGAACTTCATCACAATATGAAAAAAAGTTCATGTTGATGCTGGCTTGTTTGTGGGAAATCCAAATTTACAATGAATATTTTGCTAGCTCACATTAGCTGTGTCTCATTTCAGAGCCTGCATCCTCCGAAGGATGACTTCAAAGGTGAGTCCTTCAAGTTCACACAAGCTGAACTGAGCGATTTGAAATGAGACGATCTAGTCTACAGAGGGCAGATCTCGTCAACTAGCAACCGTAACAGCTGACATTATTAAGCGTTAATAAAATTTGTAATGACTTCTTTCAAAGTAATAAAAAAAATAAAACAATCTGAAGTCAGTTTACAGAAGCTGGAAATATATTTGCTTTGATCTATATATGTACGCATAAAAATGCAAACGGTCTATAAAACATTTTAAACGTGTTTAGATATCCAAGTAAACTAAAATCTAATTTATATATTTAATCAGGAGTTTTCTTTAAAAATGTTCTGCCTTTATCAATGTGCAATGAAACATTAGGATGTTCGAGTCCGCAAAGGATCCACCGATTGTGTCCTTCATTAAATGGGAAACGAAAGATGCATTTTGAGGCTGCAATTGAAGGAACCTTCATTTTTTTTTTTTTTTTTGTTAAATGAGACAGCCTTTCTTGCGCTGTGATGATGCAGCACCCTTCGAATGCATCCCTTGCAGGATGTAGCCTCTGAAATGAGACACAGCTATTGTTATTCTTAAAGTGAATAAGTAATCTGTGCAAGTCTTGGTTTGGTAATCTTCGGTCTGACCATTTGGAGGGGCGGTCCTAGTGTTGATGTTAACCTGAGGGTTTCCATAGCATACTTATATTAATATTCTGAACTACGCCCCTCTTACCGTTAGTTTGCTATAAGGGAATGATGTGCAAAAGACAAAAATATTGGTGATTAATAATAAAAATGCTAATTATTATTATTATTATTAGTAGTAGTAGTAGTATAAGTAGACATGTAGTTGTAGTTGTGTTGTTGTGATTATACTTGTAAAATATGAATTTAGGTTTGATTTAAAATATTTATAGTATTTAATCTGGTTTTCCAGATTTTGTAGCCCTACTAACAAAAAAAATTGATATTCATACTCATTGATTTGTTTGCTACATTTGTATGTTTATTACGTTTATTACAAATTAATCACAAAAATCATATAAAAATAATCAAAAATCATACCACACGTATCTGTTTTATATGCCATCCTAATAATTCGAAGATTACCCTGTGCAATTTCTGAATCCTTAAAATGATTTGCTAGAAATCTGAAAGTATATTTTATATATATTTGTCTTAAAGAGGTGTTAAGAGTTAAATGTTATGTACTGAGAGCCAGTAAATGAAGCTGTAATGTTAATGGTTTGAGCTTGTATAAAGTTAGAACAGAAAGTTGTAAAGGAGCTGACACAATTACTCCACACACTCACTTGAAGGCCACTAATGGAACACAAGTATCGAAAATCTATCGTCCTGATTTAGTTAGCAAACATAAACCACAATGCAGACATTGTACGTTCAGCAAAAACGTGTCTCCACAATTCTGAGCTACTAGTTCAGGATTCACACACTTCTGACCAGTGAAAAGTGTTGGGCACGTTAATTAAAAAAGTAGTAAGTTATAATTGTTGGTTCCTTCTCACAGATAGTAACTGAGGTAATAGCTGAATTACATCATTGTAACTAATTACCAGTGAAAGTAACTACTGCATCACATAAAATACAAATATGTAAAAAATATATGTTGAATAAAATAGACAAGGCAAGTTTATTTGTGTAGCACATTTCATACACTATGGTAATTCAAAGTGCTTTACATAAACAAGAATAAATGAAGCAAGTGTAAGAAATAAAAAAATAGACACTGAATTAAATATATTAATATTATAAAACATTCTATATTATTCTGTACTATATTAATGATGCTGTGGTACAATGTGAGAGACATCTATCAAATGTTATATTTTATTTTAAATATTTTTATTTGCATGGTGAAACAATTAAAGATAATAATGGTTTAGAACTGATCAACAAATAAGTTCATGTAACAAATAAGAAATGTAACAAAAATAGAATGTGAGAATATGATTTTTGAGTATTATTTTAAAGTATTTTGTATATTTACATAAAATAAAATAACATTGACATCTTTCCATGTTTGAAACAGATTCTGTGATTGCATAAGATACTGTACATTTCAGCCTGTTCCTTTCAGAATCAGGATCAGTTTTATTGCCAAATGTGCTTCACACACACAAGGAATTTGCTTTGGCTACAGAAGCTTCCAGTGTACATAAAGTGACAAGTGACCAACAATTTAAATTTCAACAATATTTCTAATATTCATTCATGTTTTAATTTTGGTATTACTATAGTAAATTGATTTAGTCCGCGTTCTTCCTCACTTATGATG
The DNA here is from genome assembly GCF_903798145.1 of Danio aesculapii. Classification (NCBI taxonomy): domain Eukaryota; kingdom Metazoa; phylum Chordata; class Actinopteri; order Cypriniformes; family Danionidae; genus Danio; species Danio aesculapii. Next base: position 11,243,556 of record NC_079439.1, read on the forward strand.
TATGACCGAACCTCACCTTCATTCATGGCAAGCTGATGATATGATTGTAAAGTATTTCGTTAAAATAAACCGATATGATTGACTTGTTTTGCTACTATTGATTATTTCTGCGTATCAGAATAATACTAAACCAGTTTTAGTTGCTTTAATACAATGGCTCCATTGTTTTTGAACCATCAGTCATCATCAGTTATGTGGCTGTCTCACCCCTACACACATGCGCCAATCTTCATTAGTTTTGTGGTTGACTCACCCCTACACACACACACACGCTAATCATCATTAGTTATGTGGTTGTCCCACCCCTACACACACACACACACACACACACACACCAATCAACATTGGTTATGTGGTTGTCTCACCCCTACACACACACAGAAACACATACCAATCATCATCGGTTATGTGGTTGTCCCACCCCTACACACACACACACTCCAATAATCATCAGTTATGTGGTTGTCCCACCCAGATGAAAACCACAACAGTGAGCTTAATTGCAAATTATAAATCAATTAAATAATTCAAAGTTTTATGGTCAGTAATGGCAATGGCGTTGTAATGGGGGATACAGTTATAAAAAAAAATGAGATGGTTCATCTCAAGGGGCTATTCCCATTCAATACATTTCTAAAGTTTCTGAATAAGTAATTCCGTAAAAAATGTGTTTATTTATAGACGTTATCAGTGCCAATGAACTGGGGTGACCTAATTGGAAGATGAAAAGACTGAAGAGATGATGCTGGAGCCAAAATAAGAATACCAAACATAATTTTTTACAAAAAAATATATATATATAAAGTAAATATATATATTTACTTAAAATCACTTTTTTTTTTTGTTTTAAACTCATTGAATATGCAATAAATCCAATGCCTGTTGATATTGTGTCGTACTATATTTGGCAAGAAGACAAGATAATTGGGGTCTTAGGGTCTGGAGTGTAAATTAGCCAGGGGGTACAGAAAGCCTTTCTGCACCGCTGCCAATGAACTTCTGTGACTTTTTCATGACCTTTCCTGTTGTAAATGATACATTAAGTGAATAGGTGCTTTTCACAAACATGTTACAGAGATGTTACTGGCCAGTTTTCCATTCATATACTAGAAATCTTTTGACAGACTAGATTCATATAATTACATTTGTTAGTGCACTAATGTCTACATCAAAGATCCATTAGCAAACACGCAGCTCTTATTACACTGGAGAAAATCCAAACACTCACATTTACAAAAGCTAATGTCTCACATTTGAAAGCTGAACAATGGAAAATGATGTACATCACAGCTTAAAATATGGGTACGACATTATTATTATTAGTAGTAGTAGTAGTATTAGTATTATTATTAATATTATTATTATTAGTTGTAGTAGTAGTACTAGTAGTAGCAGTAGTGGTAATAATAATAATACTGTTATTATATAAATACTATTTTATTTTGTCATTGTATATAAAGAAATATCTACCCAGAATTTAGTAAATGTAAAATGTTATTGTTAGTGACCCCCCCACCCCCAAATTAAAGTTAGATTGATTATGCTAAATACATTATCTGGGAAAAAAATATTTAAGTTAGATGTTAAGTATTTAAAGAAAAAAAAAAATAGAGAACCCACATTACTGATTGATACTGTAGTGTTGATTGACACTGTAGTTTGATATTTACTTAAGCAAAACCTTAATCAATTCATAATATCAATATATTATTATCAATCATCAATATATGATCATCAATATTAAAACTTTCCATCACACTGCTCACCTGCATTTATTGATCAGAAATAAAGTAAAAAATTTAATATTGTCAAATAGTGCTCTCCATAATACTATATTGTAATTTCTAATTTATCTGTGATTCAAAGCTACATTTTTAGCATCATTACTCCAGTGTCACGTGATCTTTCAGAAATCTGTCTAGTATACTGATTTGTTGCTCAGGAAACATTTTCTTATTATTAACACTATTGAAAACATTTGAATAGATGAAATGAAAGTTTAAGACATTTTAGTTTAAATATAACTAGATGGTAAAGTTTGAGGACACACTTTATGGTGGCTTGAGAAAGGGTAGTATTGTAAGTAGTTTTAGTTTGAGTAAGTATCAAGTTGGCTAAAAGAATGTTTAAGATCCCTGCAATCAACGATGTAGCCATTCTAAAGACTGAAGCAAGTAAAAAGCCAGTAAAAAGTTTTAAGTCAATCCCTGTGTCTTTGGTTGGTAATAGCATGATACTAGTAAGAACTAGTATGATTCTAGCATGAATTAGCATGATTCTAAGAAATAAGCATGCTATTAGCATGAATCTAGCATGATTTAGCATGTTGTTAGCATATTTCTAGCATAAATTAGCATGTTGCTAACATGTTTTTAGCATGTTGTTAGTATGATTCCAACATGAATTAGCATGTTTCTAAGGCAAATTAGCATGTTGCTAGCATGATTCAAACATGAATTAGCATGTTGTTAGCATGATTTTAGCATAAATTAGCATGTTGTTAGCATGATTCTAGCATGAAATAGCATGTTGTTAGCGTGATTCTAGCATGAATTAAATATGTACCTAGCCTGATTCTAGCATGAATTAGCATGTTGTTTCCTGGTGTTTCCATGCCATTATCCTGATAGTCACATCCATTTTTTCTCTAATAAATTTCATTGAAACTAATTGCAACTCACTTTCACCTACATTTTACCATGTTTTGCTCTCTTTTTTACTACTTTGATTTATTTTGACCTCTGGGTACCAAACTAGCCATTGTCTAGTTTCAAACAAAACCAGACTTGTAAACATAGACCACAGGCTTCATTGGCCACAACTGTTTTTATTTGGGTAAGTCTATTTCCCTAAAATGCTCAAAAATGGGGTGCAGGTTAAAGGACTAACTAGGGTAATTAGGCAAATTGTTGTATAACACCAGCTTGTTCTGTAGCCAATTGAAAAAAAAAAATGATAATAAATATGTATTTTTATATATATATATATATATATATATATATATATATATATATATATATATATATATATATATATATACAGTTGAAGTCAGAATTATTAGCCTCCTTTTGAAGTTTTTCTTTTCTTTTTTAAATATTTCCCAAATGATGTTTAACTGAGCAAGGACATTTTCACAGTATGTCTGATAATATTTTTTCTTCTTGAAAAAGTCTTATTTGTTTTATTTTGGCTAGAATAAAAGCAGTTTTTAATTTTTTATGAACCATTTTAAGGTCAATATTATTAGCCTCTTTAAGCAATTTTTTTTTCAACTGTCTACAGAACAAACCATTATTATACTATAACTTGCCTAATTACCCTAACCTGCCAAGTTAACCTCATAAACCTAGTTAAGCCTTTAAATGTCACTCTATGCTGTTTAGAAGTGTGTTGAAAAATATCTAGTCAAATATTATGTACTGTCATCATGGCAAAGATAAAATAAATCAGTTATTAGAAATGAAACTATTAAACGTATTTGTTAAAGCTTTTAAGTTTAGACATGCGTTGAAAAAATCTGCTCTCCGTCAAACAGAAATTGTGGAAAAAATAAACAGGGGGGCTAATAATTCAGGGGGGGGGGGGTCTAATAATTCTGACTTCAACTGTGTATATATATATATATATATATATATATATATATATATATATATGACTTTCTACTAAATAAAAATATATATATTATAGGAAGTACTGTGGAAAAATTCCTTGCTCTAACATCATTCAGAACATCGCTTAAACATCACTTGGAAACTATTTGAAAAAGAAAAAAAAAATATCACAGGAAGGCGAATAATTACCTCAACTGTACATATAAATATATACAGAAAAAATACGCACATACTGTACAGTACATTATATTGCAGGGCTGTCAGAGAAAGCTGTGCAGTTCTTTCCGCAGTGGTTCACCATAATGCTGTTCTCTGTAAGTGCTGCTGATAAAGCAGACCTGCAGCAAATGTGTGTGATCTCCAAACAGCTGAGTAATGCTGGCCTCTGCCCTAAACCACTCTAATGAGACACACCGACTGAGAGAGAGCCGCTGTAATGAAGTGTGATCTCCGTAATGAGACAAAGACAGTGTGTGGAGAGAGAAAGTGTGTGTGTTTGTGTCCAGGGAAACATTAAGGTCAGAGGTAAGTTCACGTGGGCAGTGTGTTTACTCCAATCTCTCTAAGCCTGTACTTTGCTCATGTACACAACATGGAATCAAATCATTCTCTTGATGAATAAATGTCCCTGGTAATTTTGAACTCAGCTTATTAATACTTTCAGTTATCAAAGTTTATCAAATTACCTTTCACACAGTGTGTAACACGACTCTGAATGAATGAAAACATCCATCTGAGTTTTATATCTGTGTAAGTGTACTGTGTTTACAGTTCTTGACTCTAAAAAAGGAGTCGACTCAGAGGGCAGTCCACACAAGACATCAACTACATATTTTATTTTGTAATTTCATTCTCAAAGTTATTTCTAAACTCGGTTGTAATTGAGTAAATTCACAAGACAATGACGTGGTCAAAAAAAAAAATCTGAGTTATATCCAAACCCACTTCCTCTGGCCCCCTATATGGTGACTAATACATCTCTAAAACCCTACAGATGGACAAATCTAAACAAATAAATGATTAAACAAATATAATTATGCATATAATATATAATAACAATAACAACACTAAACGAATGTAAATTGTCATTAATACACTGGCTACAACAGAGCTGGATTCCACCAAAGCCCCTTGAGGTCGAAAATGATTTGACAGTGAGGGCACTCCACTTAAGACATCCATTACATATTTTAGATTGTAATTCCGTTTGTTAATCGCAAAGATTCATTTCAAAGTTATTTCTAAACTTGGTTGTAATAGAGTAACTGGATTTCACCAAAGCACCTTGAAGTGAAGGTATATTAGTGAAGTGAAGTGAGGAGGTAGTGTTTTTATTGTTATATATATATATATATATATATATATATATATTTTACATTTTGTTCCTTCTATTTTTTATTTTTAAAGATATTTGTATACTGCTGTACATCCCTGTGTGTGTAATAAGCAATGTGTATGCATATTTTGAACCCACAAATAGTATTTTACATATAGTATCTCATTTGCCTAATTTGCATAATGTTTTATAGGTTATAAAATAAACAAGTCTTTTATAAGAACTATTATTAATAACTTACATTTTTTCAAATGGGAAAAAAGATGGTTTGTTGGTTGTATATGCTATATGTTTTTTAAATGGCGCATTCCCCGGCCTTAAGCTACACACACTCCGCATGTCTGTTGTTACGGAGCCCTGATGACATGCATTGTAATTCGAATTATGTTCAGAGCAAAATAGGCTAACATTCAGTTAAACTATATAGTACAAGACAACACAATCTCACAGCAATACGTAACTTTTTGATTTAGTGGCTAATTCGTATGAATTCGTAAACAATTTAGTACGATTTGCTCATCCCCCAATGACGGTTGAGGTTAGGTGCCATGCCTCCTTTTTAAAATCGTACAATTTCATACGACTGAACTCGTTTAAATTCGTACAAATTAGCCACTAAACTGACAAAACGTAAAATACTTACGTTTTCTCAAGAGATCAGGCTGTATAAGATAACACACACTGCTGCCTAAATAAGTAGGCTAAAAAATACACAGTTGATCACTTATGCCAATTAAATTATATTTTAAAAATTGTACTGAAAGAAAAAAAGCACAAGAAATAATGCCGCTTTTCACACCGCTTAGCTCACATGCTCTGGCTGCTACAGTATATCAGTTTAGTATGCTCACTATGTTACATAACTGCCCCCTGCTGGCCATGTATTTCTTGTGTTAGACCATGTTCTGCTTTACTGCGGTTTACTTTAGAGACGTGTGATACTTCTTTAAATCACTCGCGCATTCTCAGTAGCCATATCTGTGGGCGCATGTCACTAACGCGCTCTTTGAATAACAAATTAAATGCGCCATTTACCTTAGAGCAGCTTTTAGTTGGTCAGTAGTGTGGTTTATTTCAGTTGCCTCAAAATAGCAATGTGTCTACAATGCAACTTAACACACCTCCTTTTCAGACCATTATGCCAATAGACACATAAATGGACTCAAATGCATTTGCCATTTAAACCATGTGAAGCAAAACCTGAAAATGATACCTGCACCGGGCTGAAACTAACAAAAAATAACACTTGCATTCATTTCACACAGGTTACAAAACCAGAGAACATTTATTTTCAAGTGTAGTTGGTTAGTTTAAAAGTATATGATTCTGCTATTATTTATGTGCATATATTTCTAATGTCTGTGAAACAAATATTTGCTGAAATTCAAGCGCATTTGCCAACTCCAGACAACATCATAACAACGGCAGAATCTGTCATAAAACACACGTCTTGCCTGAGCCCCTCCCCTGGAGAATCATCAGTCTATAACGATCAATGATTGGCTCCTTTATTAGACGGCGGGGCTTCAATCATCATATTGACCATTACCAAAGACTATAGAATACAGAAGACATGTCACTCATATAGTTTTGATGGGAAAAAAGTGTAATAGTCAATGTGGTGAATAAAGCCCCACGTACTAGTACAGGAGCCAATCACATGTCTCCGTATTTGTGGTCAACAAGCGCACTGGAATCTCAGTGAATACTTGCTTTACAGACATAAGAAATATATCCACATAAAGCTTGAAATCTGTACTTTTAAACGAATCCATTACACTTGAAAACTAAAGGTCTCTGGTTTTGTAATCTGGATGATTATGAAACGAACGTGAGGTTCAGTCCATCCTGTCAAGCGCACATTACATGATAGCAACTACTCAAACACTCACAAACTTGTAAACAAACAGTCATTCCTGGACGAAATTTGCCATCAAGACCAAGTTGTGAATTACTTCAGAAGACCAGCACGATCTGAGAGTATCTGAAGTATTATCCAGAGAATGATAATGGGTAAAACGGCAATAAGTAAGGATGGTGTCATGATCTCGTTCCTTTCGAGTGCCTATGAGCATTAGCTCGGGCAACCTGAAAGAATGCAGATTTAGTTTAATTCGAATGTTTAGAAATGACACTTATGAGACGGTGTTTAATTTTATTGGTGATTCCAAATATGTAATGTAATCGTAAGCTTGGCAAACAGTTTTGGAAAATTTGACGTTTTCCCCATTCAGACAGAACGCCCAAGCACACTTCCTAAAAGGCGTTTCAAAAATGGCCGCCGAGTGAAATGACTTTGCCATTACACCTTTCCCCATTTAAAACTATACAAGTGACATGTCTTGTGTATTCTAAAGCCTTGCAATTCTTATGGGGATATTATCATTCCTACCCCTTCACATTCTGTTTCAGCCTTTATATGATTCCTTCATACAAACAAGCTCATTTTTGTGCCAATATTGGCAGCAGGTTTTGGTACCCATCCCTAGCTGCCAATTCTGTATCCTGTTGCCTTTTAAAAGTCCTTCAGTACACGAGGATCCAAATTGTAGGTGGTTGATTCATCCGCGCAAACATCCATTAATAACTCCGTCCCAGAAGTAAACATGCCCACCCTCAAAAACAGCCTTCTGTCCATATGCTTCACTTGCAATCATCTCTCCAGCAATTACTCGGCGCGGTCTCTTTTTTCGTCTATCCTCCTTTGAGGTTTTACACATCAATATGCTAGCTTGGACTACAGAGTAAAGGAGCAAGCAGAAAAGGTCTCAAGTCTTGGTTGTATTAGAAAGACAAACCATGACATTTACCTCAATGGAAACAAGTCAGATGGTTAAAAATGGACTTTCTGCTGGCTGACTGTGGAAATATTAAACAGTCTGTTTCCTTTCAAAAGTGTTGTATCACCCAGACAAACAATTCTGTCTTTAGATACAAACACATTCAGATGAAAAATGTGAAACTGCATTGCTCACATTGAAATATGATCCAGAGCAGAAGTGCACACAGCACTCCACTGACTCAGATGCCCTTGAGCAAAGCATGTGTTACATGTCGTGTCCTCCTTCAGCACATCTGGCACAAAACACTGTTATGTCTAAAATCTAGATTTAGCTTCTTCAAATTGGAACTCGTAATTAGGATTAGAGGAAACATGAGCAATGCCAGATTCAGAACAGTGTGACGTTCAGCCTATAGCGACACATAGGCATGTTGTCAACTTTTCCAAATTCATTGCAGACGATTCATAATTAGCATACAGAGAATTACATCCCGGATCAGGTTTAATTCTACAGTTTAGCTCAGATGTTTTTCTTAAAACGTCTGTTAAGGATTCAATATACACACGAGTCCATTGTTAATAGTAATGCTAAAAAGACTGTGGACGTAATAGCCAGTATTGCTGCCTTTGGAAGAGATTTTGTGAGAAATCTTTGCGTTAAAGGTGCAGGATTAAGTTTGAAACACAGTGGTTGAACTAAGTATTGCAAGCTTGGTTCAAAAGACATAAGTGCAGGTTGCCAGATTGATGACACCAAAAGGAGCGAGCCATTTTTTTAGATTTTGAGGTTTTACTTTGATATAAAGTAACCAACTCAGAGGTCTGTTTAAATCGTTAAGAAAAAGTACAAAATAAAATATATTACAATAAATGAATAACACAAATCAGGCATTATGACAATGCTTTCTAACTTTGCAGTGTCCGTCTAGTAACTCGGCTTTGAAATGACAGATGGGTTTGGCTCAGATATGCTCAGATTGATAGAAAATCAATCTGAGCATAAAAAATGTCCCAGATGTACACACTGGCAACTGGTGCATGTGTGTGTGTCCATGTGAATGAATCTTTTTTTTATTTTGAACTGTAATACTGTGTGTTATTTTCTTCCCAAAAGCGCATACGATATTTTGCATATTAAGAAAAACCTGGATAATGTGAAAGGGCCAATGTTTACACATGAATCTTGATAATGTGTAAAAGGCTAATGACATATAGGTAGGCCCACACGGAATCTGCGCGCACAGAATTCCACAGATTTTTAGCCCATCATTAATTCTGTTTATTTACTTAAGTAAATGTGTGTAAATCAAAATTTATTCAGTTTTTAAATTAATTACAGTAATATTATTGACTAATATGAAAATGTTCATCTGATTTATGTACAATACAGTTTGTACAGTAATATTTTCTGTCTTTTAGTAAATATATAGGGGAGACTTGCTTTGTTTACCAAATGAAGTGAATCTAATTGGATTTGCAATTTAAACATTAAATAAAAGTTAAAAAGGTATTACTTTTTATTTCACATATTAAGGTTTTAGTTATGATACTCCCAAAATAATTCCGCAGAAATTCACAGATTTTTGCCAAAATTCTGAGCAGAAATAGCAAAAAACGTCCGCAGATTCTGTCTGGCCCTGCATTTAGGCTACGTTTACACGACAATGATATAGACAAAAACAGCAATGTTTTTCCCTTGAATTTTGAAAAGGTTTTATATCTACATGAGAATGTTTTTAAAAAAATACTTTTCCACATATGTGAAAATGGCCAAAAACACTTTATTACGCACACTATGCCAATATTCAGTGCTGTCACCTTATTAGCAGTGGCGGATTTAGGCATGGGCAATGTGGGCGATCGCCCAGGACAGCATCTTAAACTGAACTTTCGTCTGCGAATGGGCGGCATGAACACGATTAGAGTGGCATGATCGTCGTTTGCCTAGAGCTCCAGTTAAGCTTGCACCAGTACTGCTTATTAGTAAAGAGTATCTGTAAGCAAGTGGTGATGTGCCGGTGTCATGAGAAATCGAGTCCCACCCTGAGTGATCCTATGTTTACTGGAGTTGTAATATGTTATAGTCTGTAGCGCCTGGATATAAATATTATAGCTATTAATTCTGTGAAATCACATTCAAATTCATATAATCTTAAAAGCATTAGGATGACCATTTCATTTCACCATTATAATGACATTTATAAGTGTTATTTTGACCCTTTCAGGAACTGATGTGTAATTAAAAGCATGGGTTATCAAATTGAACATTTATCTTTCATACTGTTTAGTTAGCCAATATGCTAGCATAATCATACATCTACTGTTAACCTCCTAGCTACAACAAGCTCTGGTTACCCACACAACAAGATCTCACAATAATTGATAATTGATAAGGAATACACCAGAGATGTTCCCTTGGGGTTCTAAGCAGACTCGATTCTAGTGAGAACTTGATTTTCCACCACACTGAAAACACTTTTTGGTATAGTATATTAGTAACTAGTTAAATTATTAGTAAATAATAAAGTTATGGTAACTAATAACCTTAACTTTTTTTCGAATTTGATTGTAATTCAATAATGTGCACCCTTTGTAAATCTGCTTTAAACAATAATTATTGTGAAAAGCGCTATACAAATAAACTTGAATTGAATTGAATTGAATATTACCGATCTGATAATGCCAAATCATCATGACAAACACAACACAACAACCCCAGTGGTTGGTGCATCGATTTAGAGGCATATCGACAATAAATCAGTCATCGATTGTTTGTGGGCATCCCGTATATAACAAACATTCAGAGCGATTTGTCACCAGCATGACAATGTACTGCAAAACACACTAAAATCTAATTCTGCTGTAAAAAAAAAAAGGATTAAAATGAAGAATCTAATTGAGGATCTGAGAATCCTTGTAGCAAACTTATACCTGTTTTGTTTCAAGGAAGCAACCATTCATATGTGTTGTGTTTTATTTTCATTTGTTTTTACTCATTTATTCTTCATCTAATTATTTTATTTAATCAAATGATCATTAGTCATTCATAAAATTATCATTATATCATTTTATCGATCATTAGTTAATAGTTTGATTATTATTAGTTATTTTATTATGTTTTTATATTCCATTATTACTATTTGCACATAATTATTGCTTCTTTATTATTTCCATGGGAATCATGGTGGCGCAGTAGGTAGCATGATCGCCTCACAGCAAGAAGGTTGCTGGTTCGAGCCTCGGCTGGGTCAATTGGCATTTCTGTGTGGAGTTTGCATGTTCTCCCCAAGTCTGTGTGGGTTTCCTCTGAGTGCTCCGGTTTCCACCACAGTCCGAAGACATGCGCTATAGGTGAACTGAATAAACTAAATTGGCTGTAGTGTATGTGTGTGAATGCAAGAGTGTATGGATGTTTCCCAGTGTTGGAAAGGTATCCGCTGTGTAAAATAAATGCTGGATAAGTTGGTGGTTCATTCCACTGTGGCGACCCCTGATTAAAAAAGGTACTAAGCCAAAAAGAAAATTAATGAATATTTCCATTTTTCCATATTGTTATATTCTTATGACTGTGGATTCAAGCAACACTTGTTTTCATGAGTAAGAGATAAAAGAATGTCCCTATTTTAAGGTCTATATTGTCTCTGGACAATGTTGTGAAGCAGTAATTTTCCATTGCTGTTGTTTGTGGTATAATAACACTTGTTGGATTTATCCTGGTCAGAAGAATTTGAGCATTGAATCATACGCAACTAAGATTATTCAATAAACTCTGCTCTTTCTTTATCATCATTACTTCATCTCCTGCTTCTGCTCCTCTCTGGTTTTCTCAGTCAACTCCTATACTGTGCATCCGGGAAGTATTCATAGCGCTTCACTTTTTTCAAAGTTTTTATGTTAAAATATCAATGGAGTGGCTTCACAACAACTCTGTGAATGTCCTTGAGTGGCCCAGCCAGAGCCCAGACCAAAATCCTATTGAACATCTTTGTAGAGATCTGAAAATGGCTGAACACCGTCGCTTTGTTATCCAACCTAATAGAGCTTGAGAAATACTGAAAAAAGGAACGGACAAAAATTCCCAAAGACAGGTGTGCCAAGCTTGTGGCATCATATTCTAAAAGACTTGAAGGCTGTAATTGCTGCCAAAGGTGAATCAACAAAGTATTGAGCGAAGGCTGTGAATATTTCTGTACAAGTGATTCTTCAGGTATTTTATTTTTAATAAATTTTCAACAATTTCCAAAAATATTTTCTCACATTGTCATTATGGGGTATTGTGTGTAGAATTTGGAGGAAATAAATGAATTGAATCCATTTTGGAATAAAGCTGTAACTTAAAAAAATGTTGAATAAGTGAAGCACTATGAATACTTTCTGGATGCACTATATTAATAGGAGAATGTTAAATCAGTTACTGGCTAACTGGTTTGGGTATTGGAAACTCTAATTATGCTGACTTGTTGTCCAGATACCTGGAGAAACTTACATTTCCTGACAATATCTGGCATCCGGGGCTGTATCTTATTTATCTGGCGTGCAGATGGTGATCTAACAAATCTGAAACAGAGCTTGACTGCAAACCAATCATATTTCAGAATGGGCGGGGATTCCCAACACAGCCCATCACAAATAGAAACCAAATGACCTACAAAAGTTGCCTGATTTGAGCACAAACTAAATCAGCATGCAAGAGATTTATCGCTTGGCACTTCACAGCATCATGCATGGTTAGAGGAAATCTAAAAAACAAGGCTTGAAAAAATCATTTGCGCACAACTAATCAAAGGCAACAGATGTGGATCATGGCTAGTCACAGAGATGTGTGTTAGTAGTCGAGAGATAGCGATCCCCTGCTTGTGCTATGAAGATGTTGCAATGCTGACACCGATGCGCAGATAAGCCAAACACTGTTATCATCCATAGCTTCTAGCTCAGCCCTCGCTGATCTATTTCACTTTACCAGGCGTAAACACCCTGGAGGCAAATTGACCTGAAAAAAAGAGAAAAAACAGCAAACTCCTTTCATCTCTCCTCAGTTTTCTGCACAGGCTGCAGGGCGCATTAAGTCCAGGCCGTGCTTTTCTGCACTATGTTGCCGCAGTTGTGGTGCCCGAGTTTGAATTGTTACAATTGGAGCCGTGCTGTGAGTGTGAGATTTCAGATGCTTTTGTCTGCATGCGGCGATCATTATAGCGCTTGTTAGTGTGAAATCTTGAGCTCTGAACCTTAAAGTTTGAGTGGCAAACTTTGCCAAACCATTTGTGCTACGGATACAAATAACACTTTAAATCATGCAGTCTTTTGAAGTCTGATCATGGCAAGCTGTTTTACAATTGAATCTGCAAAACATGCTGTTTTCATGCTACCTCTACATATTTTTAGATGCTAGTACTTTTCTTTTCAATTAATACTAATATATACTTACTATATACACTCACCGGCCACTTTATTAGGTACACCTTGCTAGTACCAGATTGTAACCCTGTTTGCCTTCAGACCTGCCTTACTCCTTCTTGGCATAGATTCAACAAGGTACTGGAACTATTCCTCAGAGATTTTGCTCCATATTGATATGATAGCATCACGCAGTTGATGCGGATTCGTCAGCTGCACTTCCATGATAAGAATCTCCCGTTCCACCACATCCCAAAGGTGCTCTATTGGATTGAGGTCTGGTGAGTGTGGTGGCCATTTGCGTACAGTGAACTCTTTGTCATGTTAAAGAAACCAGTCTGAGATGATTCGCGCTTTATTGTCGCAGCAGAAATCGACTCATCAGACCATGTAACATTTTTGCAATCTTCTATAGCCTGTACCAATTGTTGCCTCAGTTTCCTGTTCTTAGCTGACAGGAGTGGCACCCGGTGTGGTCTTCTGCTGCTGTAGCCCATCCGCCTCGAGATTGGATGTGTTGTGCGTTCAGAGATGCTCAAAGTAACCTATCATTTTGTCTGATAATGTAATACAGTATTCGAAACATTATTAATTAAGAGCGCTGGTGATACGGATATAAAAATCACTCAACACGGAGAGAGGTAAACATAATAAAAATAACAGAAATATTATTGCATTGGAGCTTAAATAAACTTAAACGCAAAACATTACGCATGCAAATCAACATACAGCTGTAAATAAATAACCAAATAAAAGTTAAAAATAGCCTAACAAAGCACCAAACATTTAATAAATAACCAAATAAAGGTTAAAATACAGACACAACAGTCTGTTCTCAGTAAAAAAGATCAAATATTGTCCTAGAATCATTTGTCCAAAATAATATGGGGGATTTACATAATATAATTTTTTTTTTTCTACTTTTATGTTGGAATCACTTTCTGTAGTATTTAAAATATATCTGTACCGCAGTAGGCTATAGGCCTATTTTTATTGACATACTGAAGTAAATTATATTAATAAAACCAAAGACATAACAATACTTAATAAAGATTAGGATTGTATCTGGGTTTTATTTTAAATCCAATTTAATGTAAACTGTGACTGACTGGCATGATTCGTGCAGTGACCACCTCTGTTCATGACAGCGGAGCACTGTCCGTTTGATTGTCGACCAGCACGTGTGTGGAATGGCTGCGAGAAACGAGATGCACTTACAGTACTGTAGGCTCAGAAAGACAGAGATAAGGCACAGATTCACAGACTCTGTAGCAGTTAACTACAGGCTCAGTCTGACGACTTACTATAAAATAGTATGTTTTGAATGAAGTTTTAGAGAGACAGGATTAAAGTTATACTTTTATATATAAACTATATGTATCTTAAAGTTTATCCATCTTAAATATAAAATAAATACACAATCAAAATAATGGTAAAAATGTAAACCTGCATATTTTAAAACAAGGTTATGATGTATAAACGGTGCAGTGGAGTTTGTTGTTCAATGCGCCACCTGGTGGATGTTCTGTGAAGCACAACACATTTATTTCAATTCCAAACAGAATGAGGTGAGCCGCGGTAAAAAACGCTCAATTGTAATGACCCCATCTGTACCTTGGTTGTAACGAGTGGTTATTTGAGTTATTGTTGTCTTTCTGTCAGCTCAAACTAATCTGTCCATTCTCCTCTGACCTCTGGGATCAACAAGGCATTTTTATCCACAGAATGGCCGCTCACTGGATATTTTTTTTTTTCTGACCATTCTCTGTAAACCCTAGAGATGGTTGTGCGTGAAAATCCCAGCAGAACAGCAATTTCTGAAATACTGAGACCAGCCCGTCTGGCAGCAACAACCATGCCACATTCAAAGTCATTTAAATCTCCTTTCTTCCCCATTCTGATGCTCGGTATGAACTACAGCAGATCGTGTTGCCATGTGATTGGCTGATTAGAAAGTTGCGTTAAGGAGCAGTTGGACTGATGTACCTAATAAAGTGGCCGGTGAGTGTATATTAAAAAAAAAAATTTAAATTTCTTACATCACTTTTCTTTTTGATGAATAGAAGGATTAAAAGAACAGCATTATTATTAACATTGTTGAAATAGTAAATCCTTTGTTCAGTTCAATTCATTATTTCAGTTCATATTATATATGTATCTACTATCACTATTAATCCATACTGAAGTATACTTAACAAATGCTAATGTCTGATATATATTTCAAATAAATGTACTGACCCCATTAATGTGTATATACAGAAAATCTGAATGATTTCATTATATAAGTATAGATGTTTTACAGTGGCCGTTCTGCCCTTCAGGAATAATGTATGAAAGCAGGAGGGCATCGATTGTTAAATAACTCTCACTATGATCAATGACAGAAAAAAAGCCACTGTGAGGGAATGAAG
>NC_079439.1:11264089-11294089 GCF_903798145.1 Danio aesculapii
TAGCCACTAAATCAAAACAAAATATTTAGTAAATAATAAAACTCGTAAAATATAAACTCATACGAATTCATACAAGCTCAGTCGTACGAAAAAATGTACAATGAAGGCGTAGCACCCAACCCTGCCTCTAAACTCAACCGTCATTGGGGGATAAGTGAATCATACTAAATTGTATGAATGAGATCATGCAAATTCATACGAATTAGCCACTAAATGAAAAAGTTACGAATTGTCATTAGATTGTGTTGCAATATCACATCAAATCATCAGTACTATAATTTGGTTGTGCTTATTTAGCTAAATAATGCAGTACAGCAAACAGTACATAAACCCTAATGAACTGCTTTTTGTTCATTGCTGTCATCAGTTAAAAAAATTAGCTAGAAGAGAAGTAAAGAAAATTGCTCTAGTGATTTTACTTTTCTAATTGATTTATATGGATATAATTAAAACATAATATAATAAATGGATGTCATAAAATGGTGCATAACTGAAACAAACAAACAAAAACGTATCATTAACACATTTGAATTATATTTTGAAAGATTTTGGCAGTGTAATTGAGTTTAGTTTATGTATTTAAAGAATGCATATGTTCTAAATAATGCAGTATAACTTCAGAGCTAATATATTTACTAAGATGAGCTAATTATGAACAATATTTGTACTGCATTTATTAATCATAGATCAACAATTTAGTTATGCATTATTACCATCCAAATACATACATGCTTGTTAACATTAGTTATTGCACTGTGAGTTAACGATCTAACAATGAACAACTTTATTTTCATTAACTAATGTTAACTGACATTAAGAAATACTGTATTAAATGCAATGTTCATTGTTTGTTCATGTTAGTAAATTGATTAACTAATACAACCTTATTGTTAAGTATTACTGCAATATGTGATATAAACATGGCATGACAACCCTTTCTAGATGCAAATTGGTCAACTGCATACTAATCGTCTTTAGCTATGACGCTCCACTCACATTAAAAGTGAACCAGTGAGAGTTTAATTTTCAGCGTGTGTGATGGCAGTGTTGGCAACATGACAACGTTTACAGTTAACATTTTGTAAATGAGAGCGACTTGTCTCACATAATTTGTCCAAGTGCAGGCAATATGTTAATGTAACTGCAATCAACTTCACTGTTCCATATACGATTTATCTCGGCCCCATGCAGACATAATTAAAAAAAAATCATCGTCATTCTGGAGTGACTTTGATTCATGCATTGACAATCCTTCATCTTTAATCATGATGTGATACATTATGCACTGCTGCAGTTTAACTGTTAAAGTGATGTCTCAATACATGTTAAGCTTAATCAACATCACGTGAAGCACAGTGTTGAATACCACACAGAAAAAAAATTGTGTTTGATTAAATTACAAAAGCAAAATCCAAGAATTAGGACAATTTTTGAAGATTTAAAAGCATACATGGCAGCTATTGTTACTCTGAATACAAGTAACTGAAATTTGATTTTGTTTTTATACTTTGCTGTGTTGTACACATGGAGATGGAAGATGGATGGATGGACAGACTCAAAACTGTTTTTCGCTGCTTTATATATATATATATATATATATATATATATATATATATATATATATATATATATATATATATATATATATATATATATATATATAATAAGCTGAATTAACACAATTCTTGAGATTTTTGGAACAAATTTTCGACTTTAGCCTTCCCAATTCACCTATACCGCATGTCTTTGGACTGTGGGGGAAACCGGAGCACCCGGAGGAAACCCACACGAACGCAGGGAGAACATGCAAACTCCACACAGAAATGCCAACTGACCCAGCCGAGGCTTGAACCAGCAATCTTCTTGCTGTGAGGCGACAGCACTACCTACTGCACCACTACATCTTTAATAATACTGTAAAATTCAAGATTTGAGACTCATAGAGCACCAGATTACTCAAAACAGCAACCACAAGTCTCTCCTCCATCTTCAAAAGTCTCCGTAGTTGTCTTGAAAACAAAAACAGTGCAGTCACAACAGAAACCCCGCCTCTGCTTTCATTTGATTGGAGAATGAAAAAGACGTGACTGACGTAAACCGCTTTCACTCACAGTTGACTTTTTTCAACTGCAAGTGCAGAGTGTGCAATGGCAAAAACGTGAGGCGCAGCAGGCCGTTAAAACACGAGGCGCGCAGGGCGCAAAAGCAGCTAGAAAAAAAACACTTGTGGTTGTTAGTAAATCACTCAAAAAGGCGCCTCTCAACGCAAAAAGAGTGTTTAGTGTAATCTGTAAGCTGATCACAGAGAGTTGTAACAGATCTTTTCATCCCAGTTTCTTTGCAAATCCTGTTTTGTGGATGTTTATTCATGTTACTACGAAGACATGTTGATACACGCCTGTGTATCATTTCGGTGGGCGGGGAAAAATCACACTCCTATGTCACACTGACTCGGAAATTGCTATTTTAACATCAGGAAAATTTTTAAAAAGTCACTTCTTGTGTTTAATACCTCCAGTGATGGCAATATTCAATAACGAGTAATTAAATGAGTTAATGTTTGCCCTCTTACAACAGTGTTCAAGTTTCTGACAATAACGTGTGTGTTACAATAATTGAGAACACTGAAGCGCTTTTCATGTAAGCAGCGTCTCTCTTAGCCATAGACCTCTCTTTTTCTGGGGTGGGTGTGTGTGTGTGGTTGGGGTTGGGGCGGGACACATAACCAACCAGTGATGATGACTGGTTTGTCTTTGAATGTGGTGTAACTGAGAACGTGATGATTCTCTTAGAGTACTTTTCCATCATTTACCAGTCAGAGGCAAAGTAGTGCGGATGTTCACACACAAGCACACACACCAATGACCAGGAGTCAGAACGATGGCAGGTCCATTATTTATTTATTTGATATGGACATCACAATTACACTGGACAACCAAATGCATTTGTTTAAGTGTTTGAGCAAGCTTGCTAATTCTCAACACCTGTCCACAGGAGGCTTGACCAAATTGACAAAATGGAACTATAATAAAAATCATATACACAGCATTATAACTCTTAACATAAAATTACTGGAGCAAAAGCAAAGGCGACATGATCCAACAAACTAACAGTAGACTATTTGTGCAAACACTGCTGTTTTGCTTTTAACCACTTTTTAAGAACACTACTAAAAATATTTAGGTTACTTTCTAATTTTAAGCTAACAGGTAAATCATTCCACAGTTTGGCTCCCTTTACAGAGAAGACAGATTGACCAAATGAGGTCTTACACTTTGGCACTAGACAGTCACCATTAGCAGTTGCCCGTGTGACTCTGTGAGAGGTTTGATGCCTGCTGATTAGATCAGAAAACAGGATTGGAACATGATTATTTAAACATTTAAAAACCAATTTAAGATGATTAAATTTTATAAAACTATCAAAACTAAAAAGGTTATGTTTACATAAAACGTATGTATGTTTTTACATAAAAAATAGGCTTTAAGTCCATCATTTTAACTGCTTGTTTATATATTGAGTCAATAGGCTTCAATGTAGTTAAAGAGGCTTATGACCACGATGTAATGCAATACGTCAAGTGAGAGAATATCATTGTGTGCATGTATAATTTTGCAGTATGATATGTTAAAAACCTTCTAATATAACGAAGAGTTTAGACTTGGCTTAACTTTCTTACTCATATTTTTAACATGACTATCAAATTTTTAATTAATGTCTAGAGTTATGCCAAGATACTTAAATTCATATGACAGTGGACACACTATACCTACACACAGTTCTGTCCAAACAGCTTTCAAATGTCGATTTTGCATCATAGGTGCCCTTTAAGTTGCATTGGATCCAGGTTACTCCAATTTCCAACATCAAGAAAACAAATTCCCTGCCAAATAACACAGTTACAGTACACTTTGTCCAATTAATTCCTCTCCTAGTGGCCCATCTTGTCCTCCAAGTGTTTCTGATCTCTCTTGACATCAGTCTCTCTGCTCTCCACACAATCTCATCTTGCACTTGTTTCTGAATCTAGTGCCCTTCTTCCTCCTCCTCTCTCTTTGTCTCTCTTTTTCGGTTCCCTGATGAAGAGGTCGTCCTCTATCAGTCCTCTCAATGGATCACACACCCTTTTCTCTTAAAGGTCATATGTGGTGCGCGGAGAGCTGATAAGCTGTGTGTTTATCTGGGCGGTGACAGTGAAACAGAGGTGAGGCAGATGTGCTCTCTGATAGGAGCGTGCGGTGAGGGATGAGAGCGGTTCAGGGGAATGCGGTACCGGGTGGCCATCAGATAAACAGCACAAAACACTGGCGAGACAGAGCGGTTGGGGATAGAAACATTTGGGGATGATACCAGCTTGCTTAGCTATCTGTACTCTTGTCTGCGGCAATAGGGTATATGCGCAGGGACTTTTAATTTGTAGTCCAGCACAAGCGCTTCTGGTTAACTGTCATGATATTACAAAATCGCAGCATTTAAGATCTGGCGTCTTAAAAATCAATGATTTTTAATGTCTGATACAATATAGACCTTATTTTTCACGTACAATTTTTTTGGCTTAAGACTTCTGGTCATATTCACACTGTCCTGTCTTGTCTGTCCTGTCTTATTAGCACTAAATGTTGCACAGACCTCACTTTACGCTCTTATTCTTAATATAGTTTATCTTATTTTATTTCATTCTCCTAAATTGTTATATTAGTGTAACGCCCGGGTTCACTTGAGAAAGGCACAGTATCGCAGGATTATCAAAACACGTAGATTTATTAACAAACACTTACATGGAAGAACACGGGAATGACATGGGGTGAAAACCGATATCAACTGAGAATACTGGCCATGAATGACTAAACACAGGCACTATAAATACACAGGGGATGATTACACTGATCACACACAGGGGTGGAACACAGGTGGAGGTGATGAACATAAACAAGTGGCGGGAACTGGAACAGAGGAGCACATGGGGAAAGGTCACATGATGAATATAAACACACAAGGAGAACAGGATGTGACTAGTAGTGTGTAGTCTTGTATTATGTTGTCAGTTTATGTTGTTTAATGTAGCACCTTCAGGCCTGTTTCTAGAAGGGGGTTCGGGTGGTTCGAAAGATCGACTCTTCACTGACAAAGGTCCAGAATTTGTCCCATACATGAGCTCATTTGTCCTATTTTGACTGTTAAGCCATCATAAACAGTGAAAATAACCCATCGGAAAAGGATTTAAGGCTAACAATTATTTTTCATGACATCCAACTGTGCAAGAAAACATACAATCTGACAAAAGTGAAGTAATCGTTTGCTACTGTTTTGTTTTTAAATAGAGAAAATAGTGTACAAGTAAATTTTATTCTATATCTTGGAACAAAAAATGACCAGTGAAAAGGTTTGAAGCACCAAAAGTGACCGGTTTTAAAATGAATTTGAATGCTATTTTGGCTAGTTGTTATCCATGAATTTTCAAATGTATTTTTTTATTTTTTTTGTTACGATCTGACAGTCTATTTCAGCTGTAAAAAATAAATCCGTAAAATTTACGGTAAAAAACAAATGGCAGCTGTGGTTGCCAGTATTTCACTATTAAACATATGGTACAAACCGTAAAAGAAATTTCTCATTTTTACAGTAAACTACCATATTTTATTAATTTATAGATGTAATTTGTCTGTATTTTGAATTACCAACATCTGCACATCTTTTGTTACACAGATAGACATGTTAGCACAGCCATATGCAGGTGGTGATGAGAAAGTTACATAATGAACCAATGCTCAACCCAAACAACTTTTCCCTCAAGCAGAAAAGTATATCAGTGTATAGAAGGTGCTCAGTGTCATTCACACAGCTACTAAACACCAGTATGGTAACACGCATTGTTTATCAACATTAGATTTACATAAATCTGTAATGTACATAACTGATGGGGAAACAACTAAAAAGATCCATAGTAATGTCAACAAAAAGCATAAAAAGTGATGTGCCATACAGGGAATTCTGGGAAAGTCAATTTACGGTTATTCGTCGTATATATTAAGGATATATACCAGGTTATTGATTTTTACTGTTGCATTTTTACAGTTTTTTACCGTTGAAATCACGGCCATTTTTTTACAGCATATAATGTCACCAAAATGAAGTATTTAAATCTCATAATTAAATAGCCTATAACTGCATAAAGCTCCACTTTTTTCCTGGAGGAACAGGGTTTCGTTTCACTGTGTACTGGACTGTACAATAAAGCCAACTTAACTTGTCTTGACCTGTTGATGTTTAGACGTTAAATACAACTCGCTAAGCTTCTTGATGTTGCAAACTGATATTGTCTTATTATACCGGCTTGATCCACTATCTGTACTTTTGTCTGTGGCAATGGTGTATATGCGCAGGGACTTTTAATTTTGAAGTTAGCACAAGAGCTTCTGGTGAACTGTCATGCCATTATTGCTAGGCCGATAAACAATATTATATTGAATCGTGATAAATTTATGTCAATAACAATGATAAGCTCTTGATTTTTTTACTCTACATTGTTTAAGAGCCAATCACACAACAGAAATGTGCAGCAATGGGAATTTAAAAATGTGTTGTTGTTAGAAATATATCGGATTTTTGGTCACCGAAAATTTATCGGTCGAAAATATGACCCTCTATTTTTTTCTGGCTTCAGTCATTGTTGGGGTACTCTTTTAAATCTGGAAGCATTAACAACATATATCGAAATATACATTGTTATCGTTCAACATGGAAGATATTAATCGAGATTTTTGCCATATCGCCTAGCTCTACATGCATTATAAAATTTCAGCGTTTAAGATCTGGTTTCTTCAAAAGTCAATGATCTTCAGTGCCTGATTGAGATATGATATAAAGAGGGTCTCAGACTAGACAAGAAGCACTGCATTAAATTAATTGATCCATGCCATGTCTTTAAATATAAACATATATTTTACCCCAGTACTTTCAATGGGGTTTCAGCAGCTGCTACTGATGGTGCTTGTTTTTTAACGGTGTTTCATCTTGTTTTACACCTGAACAACTAAACAAACGCTTAAGTCTATTTAACGGATTGTATTTTAATTACATTGCAACATCGATGCTGTAAATGGAAAAGGAAAGTAGAAAAATCACATTAACCTTTTTTACCGGATGTTTATTGCTGGGTTGAAAAAAACAAGCTGTGTATATAGCTCATTGGGTATATGCACAGGGACTACTATGAACTAGGAACTACCATGACATTAAAAAATAACAGCATATAAGCATTCATCTAGTTTCTTTAAAAAATTTTGATATTCACTGACAATACAGTTGAAGTCAGAATTATTACCCCCCCTGAATTATTAGCCCCGTGTTTATTTTTTTCCCAATTTCTGTTTAATGGAGAGAAGATTTTTTTCAACACATTTCTAAACATAATAGATTTAATAACTCATTGCTAATAACTCATTTATTTTATCTTTGCCATGATGACAGTAAATAATAGTTGACTAGATATTTGTCAAGACACTTCTATACAGCTTAAAGTGAAATTTAAAGCCTTAACTTGTTTGATTAGGTTAACTAGGCAGGTTAGGGTAATTAGGCAAGTTATTGTATAGCGATGGTTTGTTCTGTAGACTATTGAAACAAATATAGCTTAAAGGGGCTAATAATATGAACTTAAGATGGTGTTTAAAAAAATTAAAACTGCTTTTATTCTAGCCAAAATAAAACAAATAAGACTTTCTCCAGAAGAAAAAATATTATCAGATATACTGTGAAAATTCCTGAATCTGTTAAACATCTCCAAATATATATTCTCCAAGTAATGGAATATTCATGGATATTTTTTAAATCTATCAATCGATAATCAAATATATTAAAACATTGTGTTTTTGAACATATATGACTGGAAGTGAATGAGCCTGGAAGCTTTGATTAATTTTACTTTTTTTAACAGCCACACTTACGTAAAAAAGGTAATGGAAATTCAGCTTTTTTGTCAAAATCAAAGCAAAGTCAGGAAATTTGACATTTTGCATAGAGTGGAAACCCTGGAAACATAGTGTTATACAGCATGGATGCATGCCAATCAATCGAAAGTGACAGTACATAATTTTTTCCTTATAAATTTATTTAAATCTGAAATAAAATGTAGCGTGTTTCCACAAACATAAATATATTACTATATTTATTAATTGATTGAATAAAATATCAACTAAGCAGTAAAACAGTTTTTAGCATTAATAATAATAATAAGAAGAAGAAGAAATGTTTCTTGAGCAGTAAACCAGCTGATTAGATTGATTCTGACCGCGTATAATCATGTCACAATGAAAGCTGCGGAGTAATAATGCTCAAACTCTAATTTTGCTTAAATTAAAATTTAAAATACATTCACAGTGAAAACAATCATTTTAATGTGTAATGGCATACAGTTGAAGACAAAGTTATTAGTCCTCATGTGAAATGTTTATTCATTTACAGATATTTAGTTTAATTTAATTGACTAAATAATTTACATTAAGGTGACACAGTGGCGCAGTAGGTAGTGCTGTCGCCTCACAGCAAGAAGGTTGCTGGTTCAAGCCTCAGCTGGGTCAGTTGGCATTTTTGTGTGGAGTTTGCATGTTCTCCCTGTGTTTGCGTGGGTTTCCTCTGGTTGCTCCGGTTTCCCCCACAGTCCAAAGACATATGGTACAGGTGAATTGGGTAGGCTAAATTGTCCGTAGTGTTTGTGTGTGAATGAGGGTGGATGGATGTTTTCCAGTAATGGGTTGCAGCTGGAAGGGCATCCTCTGTGTAAAATATGTGCTGAATAAGTTGGCAGTTCATTCCGCTGTGCCAGCCTCGGATTAATAAAGGGATTAAGCCGTAAAGAAAATGAATGAATGATTGAATTTACATTAATTGACTATTTTGTTTAACAGAGCGAGAAAATGTTTCACAGTATTTCCTATATTTTTCTCCTCCTTATTTCTGTTAGTTTGGCTGGAATTATATATTTGTATCAGTATTATTAACCTTGTGATTATTTATTACTATTGTTGTAATGACTCAAAATGTATGCAAAAAAATTTATAAATAAATGAATTACCCCATAACAACTCTGTCACATATAAACAAATAAACAACAACAAATATAATCATTTGAGGTTTTACATTTTTAAATGATCATATTATGCGAGGAGAGATTGCTAAGAGAGTCAACATCACAGTACCTTTAACCTGCTTGGATAATAAAACACAATTTTCATCCTAATTCCACATCACCCAAACAAAGAAAAGAATAAATGGCACGAAAAGTGATCGATGTGAGGCTGGTTGAACAGTGCAGTGATCTGAGTATTTGTGTGCAGTCGCTCTCTGCTCCACTCACAAGTTAAATGTGTTATTAAATCCAAAAACAGCTTGTTGTCAGGCAATTTCAGTTCATCTGAGAGCCGTGAAACAAAGCTGAGCTTGTCAGTGTCTTATTAATATTCATTGCTAATTGAGTATTTACTCATCTTAGCGAGTAAACTAGCCTGCTAGCGCTACTGTAGCATTCGCACCTCTGCATTTTGTGTCATTTGTAGGGAAAAGCATTTGCCAGGAAAACAGCATTAAACAAAATTAGATTGCCTTAAATAAATACATTCTAGTCAAACCATCCTTCTGCAATCTTATACCAAAAACGGACATAAGGGCAGTATTAATAGCTATAAATGAGGGAGAGCGTTGATATTATGTGATTGTATTGTATTGCAATATGGAACAATTAAGTGTTGATGCTAAATCAAAAGTAATTCACAAATACTTGATAATGAAATGATTTAATGACAATAATTCTCTATGGTTACAACTGAATTAATTACAAAATAACTGTATAAAACGATCAAATATGAAATGATAAATATATGATATAAATTGTACCCAGCTTAAATGTAAAATTAAAGTAACCAGAGGTAGAAGGAGAGACACAGGGGGAGGGAGAGAGAGACAAAGAGAACAGGCCCAGAAGTTAGCCTGATTGCAGTAGAGTCAGAGAAGAGGAGGAGAGGAGCAGAGCAGGAAAGCAGACCAGAAAAAAAAACAGGCCAGGAAAAGAGGCAGAGCAGCGTTTTGCCACCTATTTTGTATCTTTCTTGACCATGTGACTAAAGCCCAAATGCTGAGACATTCAAACTGACCAATCAACATGTGACCACATCGTAAAAACCACAAAGTCCACACACCAGGCCCTGATCTTATCAGTATCTGCATTTGGAGTCAGTATGGACCTTCTTGAATCAAAAATCAATGTTTTGTCATATAAACAAAAGCATATGATAATTTAACCTCTTACAATATCATTCAGCACAACTACAGTTTGAACCGCTGTGGTTTAAAACCGATTCCTACAATACAAGCCAAAATGTCCAAGTAAGAAAAGCTTCTTTTTTTCCAGTGTAACACATAATAAAATCCATTTCCAGCATCGCTAAAGTAGTGAAATCTAAATGCCATTTTTTTACAAGCTTGCAGAAAAAGGCTTTCCGAAACAAAGTATTCACATTGTCTTTTTTATATCTTCTAGACTGTCTGATGCACCCGATTATCACTTTAAAACTGTCCCTTTAAAACTTATTTTCACCAGTAATTTTAATAAGCTTGCCACATCATGGAATTAGACATGCAAATCAGCAGTAAAAAGGCAGAGGCGGGCGCTTTTAGCATGCACTTCTCTGCTGAGTGCTGTTAGGTGTACTGTAACCGCAATGAGAATCAGTGGAAAGTGCAGGCTCGCATTTGATTTATGCTAACTTATATGGACGCTTGTTTGACCCAGAATTTGATAGTGTAAAATCAGTTTGGTGTATAGTCGCTGACTTGCATAACAGATATGTAGACTATTACAGCCTGAAGATGACAGAAAAATAGCTGTACACTGGTGCCTACTGTACTGTAGGAAGCGGTTTGAACCTTTTGAGAATCAATCAGATATCAATAGTGTTTTTTTTATTAATATCTGAATGCACTGTAAAAAATTCTGGGTTCCTCATAGTTTCTTCATGTTGTCCCAATGCAAATTGATTAAGTTAATGTAATTGCTTTGACAAATTTAAGTGCATTGAACATAAAACAATTGAGTTGTCCTCAAAAAAGCATAAGAATTGTGTCATTTGTTTCAAATGATTTAAAATAAGCAGTTTGAACAAGCAAAAAAGGTCATTTTTTGTGAAGTTTTTATTCCTCATTCATTTTTTTTTTCTTCGGCTTAGTTCCAGATTTATCAAGGGTCACCACAGCGGAATGAACCGCCAGTAGTTTTTAATGTAAAACTTCAATATTTTATAATGTAGTCATGTAATTATTTATTTTTAGCTTTAAAATGATTAGATGTTTTTTTTTTTGCTAAAATTGTTGTTAGTTATCTAGCTAGCTAGCTTATAATTATGTTTTTTAAGTTTTTATTCATTTTATTTAGTTATTTTAACTGCCATTTGGCAAACAGCTGAAATAGAACAGATTAAAACTGTTTATTATTAATTTGATCATTTTACTAGAGTTGTTGGTCCAAGATCTAACTGAACTAAACTGAACTTTAACTCTGAAATCTAGAACTTCTATGTTAAGCAGCTTTAAGATCAGAGTCAGAATTATTAGCCCTCCTGCCCCCCCCCCCTCCCCCCCCCCCAATTTCTGTATAACGAAGAGAAGATTTTTTTCAACACATTTCTAAACATAATAGTTTTAATAACTCATTTCTAATAACTGATTTATTTTATCTTTGCCATGATGACAGTGAATAATATTTGACTAGATATTTTTCAAGACACTTCTATACAGCTTAAAGTGACATTTAAAGGCTAAACTAGGTTAATTGTGTTAACTAGGCAAATTAGGGTAATTAGACAAGTTAATGTATAATGATGGTTTGTTCTGTAGACTATTGAAAAAAAATAAAGCTTAAAGGGGCAAATAATTTTGACCTTAATATGTCTTTTAAAAAAATTAAAAACTGCTTTTATTCTAGCCAAAATAAAACAAATAAGACTTTCTCCAGAAGAAAAAAATATTATCAGACATACTGTGAAAAATTCCTTGCTCTGTTAAAATCATTTAGAAAATATCTGAAAAAGAAAACAAAATTCAGAGGGTGGCTAATAATTCTGACTTCAACTGTATTTTGTAAAAGCGTTATATAAATAAACATGAATTGAATTGAATCTAACAGATCAAGTCAAGTCGTCAAGTTGAGCTTTATTGTCATTCTGCTACATGTGTGGACAAAAAGTACTGTGCATAAATAATTATTTTGGCTAATTTAATTATTCATTTATTATTTATATACAGGGCGACGCAGTGGCGCAGTAGGTAGTGCTGTCGCCTCACAGCAAGAAGGTCACTGGTTCGAGCCGAGTTTGCATGTTCTCCCTGCGTTCGCGTGGGTTTCCTCCGGGTGCTCCGGTTTCCCCCACAGTCCAAAGACATGTGGTACAGGTGAATTGGGTAGGCTAAATTGTCCGTAGCGTATGAGTGTGAGTGAGTGTTTATGGTTGTTTCCCAGAGATGGGTTGTGGCTGGAAGGGCATCCGCTGTTTAAAACATGTGCTGGATAAGTTGGTGGTTCATTCCGCTGTGGCGACCCTGGATTAATAAAGGGACTAAGCCTAAAAGAAAATGAATGAATGAATGAATATTTATATACAATAATCAATACACAAAATGAAAAAGTAAAAAATAATCAACAAAAAAAATCATTGTACATCTCTCTATGTTCAGGCTAAAACACTGCATGATTGATTGATTGATTGATTGATTGATTGATTGATTGATTGATTGATTGATTGATTGATTGATTGATTGATTGATTGATTGATTGATTGATTGATTGATTGATTGATTGATTGATTGATTGATTGATTGATGTTTGTACTTTCATGTCTCTCATTCACGTTTATTTCTTTAGTTTTATTTTCCAAAATGAATCCTCATGGCACCTAGTTTACAATGATAATAAAACTTGTTAACAAGTTTTTAATGATTTATAAAAGAATTATAATACTTTGTTTCATTATTTCATATTCATATAAAATTAGCAAGGTATTTATAGCTACTGTATATTTCTGTTAGTTCGCAACCCGTTCCTTTGTGAGGTTGAAGAAAACAAGAAGTGGAACATGATTGGTGATACATTCACTAAAGTAAACATCGGCTTTCTTATTGAGTCCTTGTGAGATTAGGTGTAAGTAAAGCCTCTGGTGCATATGGAGAGAGAGAGAGTTTCTACAGGTGGTTTGTCAAGCCCACTCGCCTGTGTGAAGCACACTCAGAATCGCACAATATTTTTCTAGATATATGCAGTGATTGTAAGAAAGTCTCTGGTGCAGATTTCACATGACCTACAAATACTGTCTACAAATACTTGTTGAAGCTGTAAATAAAACCAAGATTATTGCAGTGCATTTCAGTGTTGCTGCTCCTTTGTAATTGTTTGTAAAAATCAATACCAATTTATAAGTGAAAATGGTTCCTATACCACATTTTGTTCTAGGAAATGGAGTGAAACTTGGCTCTTTTTGCTGAACCCAAGACTTGATTTCTTTTTTTTTTTTTTTTTTTTTTCATAGTGTAACCAGAATAAAAGTCGGTGGTTGAGCAGAAGGTTAGCAAACATTCCCGACCGTGGCTTTAATCGCACCACGCAAGAGCAAACACTCGCTTTTGTTTGTTTAGGTTCATTTTTTCCCCCTATACACTATTGATTTATTTTCCTGTCATCCTGTGTGTTTTCTCTCTTACCTTGTTTATATTGAATATCACTGTGTTGTACTCTTAAAGGAGGGATTGCTGTTGGAAAAATCTGCCATTGTTTACTCATCCTCATGTCTTTCCAAACCCATACAGACTTAGTTTCCATTCTTCACACAAAGTGGGATTTTTTGAACATCCATGTCAGTTGTTTTCATTATTATGAAAGCAAATGAGGCTGTCAAGACACATCATGACAAAAACTACTCCAAAAAGACACATTTAAATGAATTTAACTATTATTTTGATCAGTGAAAGTAATCAAGCTTCATTCATTAATTTTCTTAGTCCCTTATTTATCAGGGGTCGCCACAGCGGAATGAACCGCCAACAATTCCAGTATATGTCTTGGATGCCCTTTCAGCTGCAACCCCGTATTGGGAAACACCCATACACACTCAAAAGTCTTGTTTGACTTGCATTCTTCTATTAAACACACACACACAAATTAAGATATTTTGAACAAAACTGAAAACCTGTTCTTATTGACTTCCATAGTATTTGGTTTTCCTACTATGGAAGTCAATGGTTACAGGTTTTCAGCTTTCTTTAGAATATCTTCCTTTGTGTTTAACAGAATAAAGAACTAATAAAGGTTTACAACTACTTGAGGGTGAGTAAATAATGAATATATTTTCATTTTTGGGTGAACTATTCCTTTACGAGCGGAAGAATTATATAAATAAACCCATGGGCGGCTCAGTGGTTAGCACTGGCGCCTCACAGCAAGAAGGTAACTGGTTCAAGTACTGGCTGGGCCAGTTGGCATTTCTATGTAGAGTTGGCATATTCTGCCTGTGTTGGCGTGGGCTTCCTCTGGGTGCTCCGGTTTCCCCCACAGTCCAAACGCATGCACTATAGGTGAATTGGTTGAGCTAAATTGGCCGTAGTGTATGTGTGTGAATAGCCACGTTTTCACTATCACGCCTAAAGTGAGCTTGCCAATCTTTACACCTTATTAAAGACACAGCAGCAGGCAGTAACTTTAGGATGTCAAGAGTTTTTGTCAAGTTTAAAAGGTGGGTTTGTGCATGAAATGTGCGCATTTAGATGCATGTGTGTGAGAGACCGGGCAAAAGAGAGCTCGCTTCACAGCTCTGTTGATGTTCCGCTACTTCCACTAAATCTACATTTACACAGTGATGGAAATAACGGTGCTATAACAGTGGTTTTTTTCTTTCTTTCTTTTTTTATTCTGGAAATAATACTAAATATGAAAACAACAGAAAGACATAAAACTTTAGAAATTATGTGTCCACTTTTGTAGGCTCAACACAATAGTGTCATATCTAGATAAAATAGCCTAAGCTATATTGAAACCATTTAAATAATTACAAATATCAGATACAATAAAATCACATTAAATAAACAAACCAATATAAAACAAACAAAAGCTAGAGCAATGTAGGTATATACAATACAAATAAATTAAACCGTTTTAAGCCATTTTAAGCTTTCATTTTACAAAGGCCTATCTGAAAAAAAAAAAAAGATTTTAGATATTTTCTAAAAACAATAATCAACGGAAGAGTTTTGAAATGTTATTGATAAAGTATTTGGATACGATCATATTAATCAAATCATGCAAACAGAGCATTTTTTTTTGGTGAGTGAAATGTGATCAGAAACTACCTTCTTTTCTGTCATCCAGTCCTGCTTAATAAAGGGATTGGGAAAATCTGCACATGAAAAATGTCCTCAAACATGTGTTTATGTTTTTATAGGATGTGGTAAAATTTAAAACTGAAATTTTAAATGTAGAGCTTTATTAGTAGATAGCTGCTGATGTCCTGAAACACTTAATGGTTTTATTTACTTATGATAACCGAATAATATGCAAAATCCCTAAATTATTCTCTTAAATAAAGGGGAATTACCTATTAGGTGTCATATAGCCTATAGGGAAAAATGTATATGTTTTAGGTCTCTCCAGAGCATTTGGGCTGAATGTTTGATAGCGTCTACTGAAACGAGGATGTTATAAAATATGTTTTATACAGAGTTATTACTGGAAAACTTCTGTGGTTTGATATTATAGATGGTGCGCTGGGTCATCCCTCCGTTAAGTGGTGAGACCACTCGATGCAAGATGCCAACAGTCAGTCGTCAGTATAATGTAGTGTTGTACAGTAACGTATCATTTGTTTGTTTCGGTTGTCTCCATTTTAATTGTTTCGTGATGATGCGATGGTGTGCTTTGCCTGATTCCCGCTGAACTAGGTTGGTTCTGTGACATTTGATTCGGGGATGCTCTGGGGGCGGGGTTCGCGTGACGCACTACATGCCTGACAGTGGAAACGCGACATGATTTTGGCTGCTCAAGCTCCCAGGCTATTGGCACGGCCCAATAAAAGCCCTGGCTTGCACTGGCCCGACAGTGGAAATGCGGCTAATGAGTGTGTATGGGTGTTTCTCAGTTCTGGGTTGAAGCTGAAAGGGCATCTGCTGTGTAAAACATGTCCTGGATTAGTTTGCGGTTCATTCCACTGTAGTGACCTCTGATAAACAAGGGACTAAGCCGAAGGAATATGAATGAATAAATATCTCATACGGTTACTCACAGGTAAATGCATGGAGAGATAATGGAAAGCCTGTGTGTTTGTGTTTTTGTTTGGTGTAGTTCCCTGAATGTTTTGAGCCATTAAAGTGTAGTCAAGCTTCCCTCGTGCCTCTAATGTGGGCAACTCCTGTGAGTCTCTGTTAATGAACCTGAGTTCAATGCTGCAAAACACTCTGGCTGATTTAATTAACTGTATTTGCTTTAAAGTTTGCATTTCTCTGCACTTAAACAGAGCAATCATACCCAGCCAGGCCAGGCTAAACATCTTTGCCAAAAAAAAAAACGATGTCTAATTATTCCCTGAGAAATTTACACAACTAAATAGCTTAGAACATATTCAACATAAGGTACAATAAAAAAAACAAACAGTATTTTTATATATTTTTTAAATGCCAATGTATTCTTGTGATTAATTTGCTGAATCTTGTAATCAATAACTTCTGTAAAATAAAAATAAAAAACAAGATCCCTGTGTAATATAATGCTATACTATCTTTCATTCTGCAGTTGTTCAAATTAATAAGGCGCTGTAGGCCATGTTAAATTGTCAAAATAGTCACGGCTGAAAGGTTATACACCCTCCACCTCGTGTCTCCAACAACATCATTTTTATTCACAATATACTACCTCTTGTACCTTTTTGTTTAATGAAATTCCCAAAGCCTGAAGACATTCGGAATTTGTTAAGCAGTGATGAATGAACGAAGAAATTGTCTGTGACCTTCTGAACCATCAGTGCTCTTCATCCTCAAGGCAAAGAAACACTCAAATACCCTAAAGGCAGAGAATCATGGGTCAAAGGTGAGATCACGGGTACAAGTGCGTTTTTGTGTTTAGTTGTTTGCCTACTTCTAAATATGAGTAAAATATAAATAAGTCACAAGTAGGCATCTAAAGCAGCAACACTGACTTCCTTCTTTCTATATGCACCAGACACTTTACTTAAACTCCATCTTACATAGACTCAATATTTAATTGTGACTGTATTACAAATTACATCGCAGTACTTATTTTCGTCAACCTTAAATACCTGTTTTGCACAATATCTTGCACAATATTGTTCTGCCTCACATTAAAGTATCTGTATAGTCAGTCTTAGGTTATGTGTATAGTATTTATATTTAGTAGTTAGCAGTGGTGTAGTCTTTGCTATACGCATGTATACTCAGTATGCCTACTTTTTTCCACGAACTTGTGATTTCTGAGGATCAAACTCTCGGTATACTCACTTGTTTTGGTGATTAGGCTTCCCTAATTTTTGTACGTTGAGTATTTGAGTTTTTCGAAGATCACAACAAATCAGCTGAATGAAGTCTTGCTGAAATGTTCAAGTAAAATTGTAAAACAGCATGGGCGTTGCTTTAGCCCTCCTATATTTCCATTCGACCCCCTAACACTTTTGTGATTACCTGTACAGTACTAAATGATCGGCTAAGTCCCCTTTAAATTTGATATAAAAACGGTGGCAGAATCCCGCTCCTGAACTTGTTTTTTAGTTAGTCAGCAAACCACAGCTGTGCAGTGTGTGTGTGTGTGTGTGTGTGTGTGTATGTATATATATATATAATTCAAAAGAATCAAAGATACATTGACTTTCGTCGTTTCTTTGTCTTCTTTTAAAATTTGGATTGGGTGGATAATAGTACACCACCTATTTGTTTTGGTAGTTAGTATAGTTAGATTACCGCTCCAGTATATTATGTATAGGTTTAAAATGGCTCTTATATCCAGTGTTTTGTTCATATTTATGATTATGTTATGTAGTAGTATGTAGCACCGTGGTGCTGTGAGACATTTCATTACACTTTATGTCCACACATGTAGCAAAATGACAATAAAGCTCAAATTGAATTGACTAAACATGTCAGAAAACAATCATTAGGCTATTGTAGCTATTGTATAGTATTATATTTACAATCTATGTACACTTGGGGAAATAGCACATTTTTTTAAAAATAAATGCTGTTTACAAGTACTAGTATGGATAATCGTAGAAGGAGAAAAGTTCTTTCTCTAATGATTCTGAATTGATTCTCAAAAGTTCAGAATTGACTCTGTGGTAAAATTAAATTGTGACATGTAGACATGAGCTAGAAACAGAAACATTATAACCATTGACTGGCATTTTTATTTAAATATTTTTGCATTAAACATGTTTCTTTGTTAAAAGTTATGAACAAACAAACAAAAAGACTTGTAATGCTCTCTTTTGGAATAAGAATTGTTTGTTCTCTATAACTGCTCTTTGTAATCTGGTGTTTTGATGTTTTATTCAGAGCTTGTTCCTGCAGAAAATAACTTAATTACTGTTAATAAATTATTTTGAAGATTGAAGTACCATCATGCTTAATATTATTACGATCATAAACGCAAACATAGAAACTCCAATTCTGGCTAAAACATGTAGTTGTAAAGTTGTATGTATTTGCATAGCCAAAGAAATAGCAAAAAAAATGGAGGTCAAGAGAATTGTTGTGGAATGGAATCAAATCAGATTGTGAAGTCCCAAAAGATTGCTACCCCTAATAGATAAGACGCTCATTACAGTAGGTGCAAATAACTATTAGAGACCGTTTGGACCAAATAAAATAGCATTATTTTCTTAGCATTGTGCCATTTACTTTAATTGGAAACAATGATATATTCTATTTTAATAACTGATTTATTTTATCTTTGCCATGATGACAAGTAAAGTGACATTTAAAGGCCTAAATAGGTTAATTAGGTTAACTAGGCAGGTTAGGGTAATTAGGCAAGTTATTGTATAATGATGGTTTGTTCTGTAGACTTTTGAAAAAAAAATATCTTAAGGGGCTAATAATTTTGACCTTAAAATGGTTTTAAAGAAATTAAAAACTGCTTTTATTCTAGCCGAAATAAAACAAATTAAACTTTCTCCAGGAGAAAAAATATTATCAGACATACTGTGAAAATGTCCTTGCTCTGGTAAAACATCATTTAGGAAATATTTTAAAAAGAAGAAAAAATCCAAAGGGGGACTAATAATTCTGACTTCAGCTGTATATATATATATATATATATATATATATATATATATATATATATATATATATATATATATATAATATATATATATATATATATATATATATATATATATATATATGTATATATGTATATATATATGTATATATATGTTACTTGCAATTTTTCATTGCAATATTTAGTTTTTCTGTTATATACATTTTCACCAAATGATTTCAGTGGCTATAGAGAGAGAATCATGCATAAATTATAATCAACAAATTAAAAATATAGATAAGCAAAAAGTAAGTCATCGTTAGGATTAAAAGCGTAGATATTGTACTGTAAATACACTAGAGCAAATAGAGATACACTAAAAAAATGATTTTTGCTGCTTGTTCAAACTACTTATTTAAAATAAGCTGAATCAACACAATTCTTACATTTTTTTGAGGGACAAACTAATTGTGTTATGTTCAATCCACTTAAATTTGTAAAAACAATTAAGCTAACTTAATCAATTTGTGTTGGGACAACATTAAAAAGGATTTGTGTGGAACCCTGCATTTTTACGGTGTAAAATAGAGACAAAAATAGAGATCCAATTGAAATAAACAGTTTTCTGGTGAGTCTAACAGTATTGAGATACAGAATGTACATGTAAAATAGCACTATACATTTTATTACACTGTATAATTTCTTGTGCCTGAATCTTTAACCTCTACTATGCCTGAATGCATACAGTCACAGGCCTTAAAAACACAGACAGATAATAAACTTTTTATTTTATTATGGTTGAACTCATCAGTGACTCCACAAATCTCTTGAGTCCTGAACTGTGGCTCCTGCTCAGCCATAATCCCAACATAAAAACTCAACATTGCATATCCAACACAAATCGATTAAGTAAACTTAACAAATTTAAGTGCATTAAACATAAAACAATTAAGTTGTCCAAAAGAAAAACCTCAAGAATCGTGTTGATTCAGTCATTTTAGTTAAGTAGCTTGGAAAAATAGCAAAAATACATAGTTGAGTGTACATGGTTGCATTTACATGCTCTCTTTAGCCATATATCTTGTTTGAATGTAGCCTGGTTCCATTGTTCCATCAGTCAGCGCTAGGGATGCTTTCAAATGAAACTGAAAGTGGAAGTAACATGTAAATAAGAGGAATTTCTACGCTGTGTTGTACCAATTCGAATGCACAAACGCTGTCTTTATGACAGTTCAAACATTGCATTGGTGTACAGAGTAAGTGCAAATCACCTGGGCCAGCAGGACAGGCTATTTGCGCTAAGTATAATTAGACGCTCCGCAATTATTACTATCATTGCTAATCTGTGTGGAGATGCAGGTGGCATAGAAAAAACTTCATCCTTAAGCAGAGTGCAGTAGACAAGGTTTTGACCAGAGCACGGAGCTGACATTGCACTTCATTTGCATTCATCTCGGGTGTGCAAACGCAGACCTCTCAGTCAGGCTTCAACCGTCTCGCATCCATAATGCAGCAGGAGGGAAATCCAAGTGAGTTTTACACACACATACTGCTGAGAAAGACCCCTACCGAGAGCACGAGGAAGAGCTTGTGAAGTGGAATGCAGAAAAGGGGTTATGAATGCGACTCTATTGCCACAAATTAAACAAAGCGAGGAGCAGAGGGCAGGATGGATTGCGTTTTGAGAAATCTTCTGTAAGTGGCTTCTCCATTTCTTTTCACTGCCGTTCTAATTGTGTGCATGAAGCTCAAGTTTGCCCCCTAGTGTTCACACCATTCCCCAGAGGACTTCGGGTTCAAATATAAATGACAACCTCCCCCCCTCCACCAACTTCCCCCGCAATGCAATATCCTACAGATAACTTTCCCTGCACTCAACACGCTTGATCATATGATTTTGTGCTTATGAATTATGTAATACCTTTGAGTTAGTGGTTTAATATGCAGTCACTCTATCCCTTTACATCAGGCCTTTACAGAATTTAAGCCACTTAATGCAAAGCGCTGCTTGAGGAAAACTCGCTCGTATGTCCCACGACACATGGCTGAGAGTTAGCATGCAACAGCACTTTCCTACTTTTAACATTTATCATACCTTAACCACAGAAGACCACCTAAATTATTAAAAGCTACTCTAGTTATAGCATTGGGTATGAAATAGGAATGATTAGTTTGGTCTTAGAAAAGACGGATTTCAGTTACAAACATTAACTATTACAGTAGTAGACTTGAACTTATCAAAAATAGGAATCTATAAATATAATGCATACATTACTAATTCATGTTAGTTCGTGGGAAATGTGCACACAATTTTAAGCTCTAGATCAGGGGTGCCCAAACTTTTATGTATTAAGGATGAAAAGCCAAATGTCTTCATGAGCCATGGACTGAAGGTAAATACTCTCGGTCAAACTCGGTCCTGGAGGGCCGGTGTCCTGGAGAGTTTAGCTCCAGTCTTAGTCACATTCACAGACATAGAAACCTCCTGGCAGGTGTGTTGAAGCAAGTTGGAGCTAGAGTTTGGACACCCCTGCTCTATTGGATTGACATCTGGTGACTGTGGAGACCATTTAAGTGCCTAAACTTTTCCATATAAAGGACAAAAAGCCAAACATCATTATGTGCCGTGGGCCGAAGGTAAAAATACTCGGTCAAACTCAGCCCTGGAGGGCAGGTGTCCTGGAGAGTTTAGCTCCAACCCTAATCAAACCTCCTGGCAGGTGTGTTGAAGCAAGTTAAAGCAAAACTAAGCAGGACACCAGGCCTCCAGGACCGAGTTTAGACACCTCTGCTCTATTGGATTGATATATGGTGACTGCGGAGGCCATTTGAGTACAGCGAACTCATTGTCATGTTCAAGAAACCAGTATGAGATGATTTGCAATTTATGACATGACATGTTATCCTGCTGGAGGTAGCCATCAGATGATGGGTGCACTGTGGTCATAAAGGGTAAAGGGATGGACATGATCAGCAACAATTCTCAGGTAGACTGTGGCGTTTACACAATGCTCAATTCAAAAATTCCTCATCCAAACAGATGGATTTCTGTTATGGACATTAACTTTTACAGTAGTAAACTTGAGCTTGCCAAAAATGGGAATCTACTGTATAAATATAATGCATACATAATTAATTCATGTTAGTTCATAGGAAATGTGCACAAAATTTTAAGCTCTAGATCAGGGTTGCCCAAACTTTTTCAAATAAAGGACGAAAAGTCAAATATCATTATGTGCCGTGGGCCGAAGGTAAATATACTCGGTCAAACTCAGTCCAGGAGGGCCGGTGTCCTGGAGAGTTTAGCTCCAACCCTAATCAAACACACCTGAAGCAGCTGATCAAGCTCTTACTAGACATAGAAACCTCCTGGCAGGTGTGTTGAAGCAAGTTAGAGCTAAACTCAGCAGGACACCAGCCCTCCAGGACCGAGTTTGGACCCCCCTGCTCTATTGGATTGACATCTGGTGACTGCGGAAGCCATTTGAGTACATGAACTCATTGTCATGTTCAAGAAACCAGTCTGGGATGATTTGCGTTTCATGATATGGCGTGTTATCCTGCTGGAAGTAGCCCACAGAAGATGGGTACACTGTGGTCATAAAGGAATGGACATGGTCAGCAACAATACTCAGGTAGACTGTGGTGTTTACATGATGCTCAATTCAAAAATTGCTTATCCAAAAAGATGTATTTCTGTTATAGACATTAACTATTACAGTAGTAAACGTGAACTTATTAAAATGGAAGGATGACAACAGCCTTCTGAGCCTACGAATAGGCGCAGAAGCCCCCTACTGGCCCATATTTATCAGCTGATGACCACTGATAACACCAATTCAATCGAGTGATAACATTCGAAGTGGGTGATATTTGTGACCCTGGACCGCAAAACCAATCAGAGGGGTATATTGGGAAATTTCGATTTTGGGAAATTGAGATTTATACATTGGAAAAAAATATGCTTATAAATAAGGAAAGTGCGATATTTGGCTGACATAAAACTATTTGGAAAAACTGAAATCTTGAAGGTTCAAAAATAATAAGAAAATTGCTTTTAAAGTTGTCCACATTAAAGGTCCCATGAAATTAAAATAACTTTTTTAAGATGTTAGTATCAGTATTGTTAGTTTTTAGTTATCTATAAGCTAAAACAGTGACAAAATGTGCATTTAGAAAATATAAGACTGATATTAACATGTAAAGAGTCTAGTTTTTCACTTCCGCCTAAGTGGATCAACAATGGTTTATTCACATCACCTCATACTTCAGTTTATCAAATCATGCCCAAATGCTCTCTAGTATCTGACATGCCCCACCCCCTTCAAGACGCTTCTCAGTTGACGCTTTTGAGCTCAATCAAGCTGCAGTCACACTGGGCTTTTCCTCCCATAGACTTCCATTCATACGCACGTGAATGCGTCAGACCGGAAACGCAAGGTCATGCGTCGTTTCGCATGTCGCTGCGGTGCAAAGTTCAAGCTTGGTGAACTCTGACCTGCGAAATCGCATCACTTGCGTGAGACCAATCGAGGATCAAAACAGGACCTCCCTGGACAGAAATTTAAAACATGGAGCAATCGCTTGCTTTTTAAATGTCTAATCATCTTGTTTAATCCCGCCCCTTTTCGCAGCGCAGTACGACAGAATTTCGCTCACACAAAGCCCAGTGTGACCGCAGCTTTACTCTTACTGGCAGAGCTGTGATAAAACAAAAAGCTATTGGCTGTTTTTTTAAAGGGGAGGAGCTACACTATGCCCCATCCTCTCATCACGTTTCCGTTGAGATTACCTCAAACATTGAATAAAAATGCACATTTCAGAGCACTTCGTGGGACCTTTAATTGATTAGCAATGCAAATTATTAATAAAAAATGTAGTTTTGATATAGTTATGAATTTAAATTTATAAAATGCCTTCATGGAAGACTTAATATTGATTTTATATTGAATATTCAATATACAGATATTTATTTTATATATATTAATCAATACATTTGACTCATACAATGCATTTTTAGCTTTTCCCACAAATATAATCTGTTTTTCTGGTTGTGTATAGACTGGTTTTGTGGTCCAGGGTCACATTGTAAAGTATTACCCCAAATCCTGCACAGATAACATCATATCTGCTTTTTTTGCACACATGCACACTGAAGGTGGGTCATTATTTTATTTTATTTTCTCTGTGAGTTGCAGCAGTGTGTTGAGCAGCAGGAGCTGGAAGTGCTGAGGAGCTCCAGTGGATTTGGAGCAGGATGAGTTAGAGCTCATTATCAGACTCACACACAACCTCTGAGCACAGAACACTGCAGATTGTGTTCATCATACTGTAAATACTGATATAAATACAGAAATAAGCAATTCCATGCAAATATCAACCTTGACATGATTTTTTTTATAAATAAATTGCAAATAAATAGCCAAAAACTATAGTCAAATACTCAAAAATGTCTGTTCAAACTATTAAATTTTAATTACCAAAGTCACACAATTGCCAAATTCTCATCTGTCACATGCATAATGAAGCCTTTTCCTCCTAAATGCAAAAATGTAAAATAAAATAAAATCAATCATAACTTTTAATGCTTTTAATTACCATTATTTCCTTTGGGTTGTGCAGTTTAATTGACAGAATTTCTACAACATATGTTGTCTACTGTAAACTCGCTAACTTTTTTGCTCACATCCATAATGCATGTTTAATTTCCCCATTCAAAATTGAAATAATGTTTACAGATTGATATTTTCTGATCCAAAGTGGTAGACAAAGTGACTACCAATGAAAACTAACGTTTGGCCTAATTTAGGTACACTGTAATAAACAATAAGTTAC
Organism: Danio aesculapii; assembly: GCF_903798145.1. Taxonomy (NCBI): domain Eukaryota; kingdom Metazoa; phylum Chordata; class Actinopteri; order Cypriniformes; family Danionidae; genus Danio; species Danio aesculapii. Next base: position 11,289,219 of record NC_079439.1, read on the forward strand.
TTTACTTTAAAAAAAGTGAGTAAACCTGTTGCCTTAAAAGCAAAAAGTTGATTTTACTTAAAACAAAGTCAGTAAACCCATTGACATAAGTTAAATTTTATAATTATGCACATACACTCATCGGCCACTTTATTAGGTTAACCTTACTAGTAGTCCTTCAGAACTGCCTTACATGGACGTGGCCATCAGAACTGCCTTAAGGATGGACATGGTCAGCAACAATACTCAGGTAGGCTGTGGCATGGACATGATGCTCAATTAGTACTAATGGGCCCAAAGTGTGCCAAGAAAATATCCCCCACACTATTACACCACCACCACCAGCCTGGACCATTAATACAAGGCAGGATGGATCCATGCTTTCATGTTGTTGATGCCAAATTCTGACCCTACCACCTGAATGTTGCAGCAGAAATCGAGACTCATCAGACCAGGCAACCTTTTTCCAGTCTTCTATTGTCCAATTTTGGTGAGCCTGTGGGAATTGTAGCCTCAATTTCCTGTTCTTAGCTGACAGGAGAGGCACCTGTGTGGTCTTCTGCTGCTGTAGCCCATACACCTCCATAGATATTTACATTAGATGTCGCCTACCCTGTTGTTGTTTATTGGAATGAATGCGTCAATAAAGCCACCATTTTCGAACAGGGTAGCGCTCCATTGAAATGAATGGGAGACCAAGCTTACGATCACAGAACTGCCACTCACTGGATATTTTCTCTTTTTCAGACCATTCTCTGTAAACCCTAGAGATGGTTGTGTGTGAAAATCCCAGTAGATCAGCAGTTTCTGAAATACTCAGACCAGCCCGTCTGGCACCAACGACTATGTCACGTTCAAAGTCACTTAAATCATCTTTCTTCACCATTCTGATGCTCGGTTTGAACTGCAGCAGATCATCTTGACCATGTCTAACAGCATTGAGTTGCTGCCATGTGATTGGCTGATGAGAAACTTGTATTAACAAGCAGTGAGACATTATTGTACCCTTTGTTCTAAAATAAATCAAATTAAGGGGACAAAAATGTAATTTATAATTTAAGAAATCAAATATCCATCCATTTACCAACCATCTATCCTCAATTCCTATATCCCTCATTCTGCCACATGACTTTCTATTCAATTCATCTTCAACAGCAGCAGATAATCAACAGCACATCCCTCCGCGGAGCTTATATCCACATATTTAATATGTGCTTTGTTCATATCTTGATGCAATTAGACATAGTGTGAAAATCACACCCATCACACTCCTGACACTTTCTGCAGTGTGAGCTGAACCGTATGGATTTTTATCTTTTTCTATTGGCCAAATGGAAGCGAAATGTCTAGCAGTGGATGACAGACTCTTTTTATTTGACTTGCCTGTTGTGCTTATTAGTGGCTTCTATACGTTTTTACATAGATGTTTCCCATGCTTGTGACTATTCTCAACCCTCTGTCCGTTCACTGGTCATCTGATGCATTTTACACAGAAAAAAATAGCAAGAACGGGATGAAAATCAATAGTTCCTATCTGACTGGCTGGCGCTGTACTGTAGGGAGTCAGGGTGAACCAAATAATTCTTATGGGTTTGTTGAAATAACTGGATTTTGTCAATGCTCACTAGGCTAGAAAAAAAGTTTTGTTTGATTGCTGAACAATACATCGTTTTAGCATTGATATCGTAACATGTGAATCCACAATAGTCACATGGCAAGATCTGTAATGTTGAGTCAGGAGGGTTATAGTTGACCAGGTACAATTGTGGAGTCAGTTGTCTGTGTGTTTTTAAGACCTACATTTTGAGTGAGTTTAAAGCATTTGGGCACCTAGAATTATGGCATTTTGTAACTATAAAAAAATATATTTAATTATATGTACAGTCAAGACTATACAACTTTATTGTGCATTTGATTATTTCTGTATCTGAATACTGTTAGCCACCATTTATATCTTTGCTATACTATATTTGTCTAAGCTGATCAGTAGTCTATTAGGTTTATTGCAGATGCACTCCTCTACAAAATCATCCCATTTCAAATAAATGTACTAATTATTTCAAAATAGAGCTATTCAAGTCATTTGGTGAAATGTTGCAGTATACAGTTGAAGTCAGTAATATTAACCCCCCTGAATTGTTAGCCCTGTTTATTTTTTAGAAATAGAAATATAGAAAGAAAAATAGAAATCATGCTCTTTTAAGTAAAGAAGACTAGCATTGCACTACAAATGTACTTTATTGCTTATAAAATACCCAGGATAGTTTGAAGAACAAAAATACCAAATATACAGTTGATCAAAACTATTAGTCCCCCTGTGAATTCTGTTTTCAAATATTTCCTAAATGGTGTTTAACAGAGCAAGGAATATTTCACAGTAGTTCCTATAATATTATTTCTTCTAGAGAAAGTCTTATTTGTTTGCTTTTGGCTAGAATAAAAGCAGTTTTAAATTTTAAGGTCAATATTACCAGCCTTTTAATCAATTGTTTTTCAATGTCTACAGAACAAACCATCATTATACAATGACTTGCCTAATTACTGTAACTTTTAAATGTCCTTTAATGTCACTTTAAGCTGAAAACTGTCTTGAAAAAATATCTAGTCAACTATTATTTACTGTCATCGTGGCAAAGATAAAATAAATCAGGTATTAGAAATGAGTTATTAAAACTAATATGTTTAGAAATGTGTTGAAAAAAATATTCTCTCTGTTAAACAGAAATTGGGGAAAAAATATACAGGGCGCTAATAGTTCAGGAGAGCTAATAATTCTGACTTCAACTGTATGGTGCATTCTAAAAATGTAACCCAAACATAAGGCTTGTAACCCAAACATTTTACCCACATTTATGTAAAGAAAAACAGCAGCATTCTTTCAGGCATTCATTCTGTTGCTCATCAAATGAGTGATCCAGCAGCCCTTGTGTGTGATGTGAAAGCTGCAGACTCATTCCTGCTCTGCTAATTATCATGATGAATCCATATTCATCACAGAGGCGCGACTGAGTCATGCCCTGAGTTACAGCTGGAAAACAAAAGCTTGAAAGCCCACTGAAGCCTGTCTGGCATTTTTTCTGAGACCAGTCTCTATGCTATCGGCATCAGGCTAATGATTACTGATGTTTTTACCAAGAAGAGCCACGTCAAGCACATCCACTTCCCTCAGCCATTCATCATTATCACTGACTTTAAACTGGGAACAATGCTGTTGTAATAATAATAATAATAATAATAATGATAATAATAATAATACAAACAATCCCCATTATTACTGTATAATAATAATAATAATAATAATAATAATAATAATAATAATAATAATACTACTAATAATAATAATAACAATTATTATTATTATTATTATTATTATTATTATTATTATTATTATTATATATTTATTTTTATGAACTATTATGTCAGTATTACTATTAGAATTTTTATTTTACAAATACAAATATTTAATAATAATATTATTGTCACAATCACCAGCGATCCAGTCCAGACAGATTGCTGGAGAACTACGATTCTGCCACCGCACCAACTACAAATACGGTTATGCACCTCACACACACCTGTTCCTGTTTTACATTGATTACACTCATACAGCCGGAGGATTATGATGAACTGATTACATGGACTATAAATACACCACACTTGCACACACACAGGGCTGAGTCTTGTGTTCTAGCATGATGAAGCATTTCTCCTTGTCTTGCCTTGTTTTGATTCTTTGCTTTGTTTGTTGATTTTTTGATGTTAGTCACCTGTACGGATCTCTTGCCTCCTTTTGACCACTCTTTTTAATTGAATTGAATTGAATTGAATTGAATCTTTTGGATTGCCCTTTTTGATTCTGCTCCTGTGATCGACGCTTGCCTGCCTGACCATTCTTTTCGTTGTCACTATCGTATTGTTACAATTATTATTATTATTATTATTATTGTTTTAATTATATCAATCACAACAACAATAATAATGTTAATAATAATTAACAAAAAATGCTTTTAAAATCAATCATCATCACCACCATCATCATCTGTATTTATCACAGAGTTACTTTACCAAATCATGCCCAGACTTATTGCATGGCTGTAAAACTAAAGTGTGTCTGTCTGCTGTGTTTTAGGATTAGTCTGCAGCTCCAGTAATGACTGTCAAACACATCAACTTCCCTCATCCGTTCATGATTAGCTCCGGCCACTGGCTTTGATCTGGACCTCATAAACAGAGGCTGTATGCTTTATTCATAGGGGATGATGTGGGCCAGTGGTCGGGTGTGTGTGTGTGTGTGCTGGTGGAAAGGTCTCGTGTTGTGTGTCAGTTGTTGTTGTTGTTGTTTTGTGTCTGTGCTTAAAGACCCGTAACAACCTTAATCTCAGATGCCGATAGATAAACATGTAAACCAGGCTTGTCTACATAAAAAAGCAGCTTTTCTTGACCTGACAAAGTGGTGTCAATACTGTAGGTGCTTAACAAAATCAATACGCTGGTAAATAAAATACGAAGTGATCAATAATCACAAGAATCTGGCAACAGACTGCCATAAATAAAATGAAACGAAATAAATGCAAATCTTTTACAGGCAACACGGTGGCACTGTGGGTAGCACATTCGCCTCACAGCAAGAAGGTCGCTAGTTTGAGCCTCAGGGGGGTCAGTTGGCATTTCTGTGTGGAGTTTGCATATTCTCCTCGTGTTCGCGCGGGTTTCCTGCGGGTTCTACGGTTTTCCTCACAAGTCCAAAGACATGTGGTACAGGTGAATTGGGTAGGCTAAAATTGATTGTAGTGTACGATGTGCGGGAATAGGTATATGGATATTTCCCAGTGATGGGTTGCAGCTGCAAGGGCATCAGCTGGTGGTTCATTCCACTGTGGCAACCTCAGATT
>NC_079439.1:11299089-11309089 GCF_903798145.1 Danio aesculapii
GTGTTGATTCCGGCAATTATGAATCATGTAGCTCAATAAGTATAGTTCAAAATGCTATAAAAATACAAAGTGTAGCACTTGCTGCTTCTTGAAGTGCAGTTGGATTACATGTGGTTAGAACAGCTCTTTTAATCGAAGTTTCTTTGCAAATCCTGTCAAATCCTTATGGACGTTTATATGCTTTACTATGGAGACATAATGATAAAAGCCTGTCAATCGATATTGATGGGCAAGGAAAATCTGCACTGCAATGTTAAGGTGAGGCCTCAAAATAGCTGAGATTTGCATCATATTTTCACGTCAAGAATTGAAAAAAAAAAGAGACTTGTTGCGTTTATATCAATGCAATATGACTGTGGACACATCATAGCTGCAAACATTTCTGTCCAAACAGCTTCTAAACATAGATTTTGCATGATATGAACCATTAAAAGGGGACATATTATGCAAAAATCACTTTTATAAGGGGTTTAAACACAGTTGTGTGGCAGCTGTTTGTGAATATAACCAGCTTCTAGTGGTAAAAATGTTTGGGTCACAGGGAATTGTAGCTGTTTTGTGCCTGTGCCTTTAAATGCAAAAGAGCTGGTTCTGCCCGCCCACTCAAAGCAAGTTTTCCCTGCCCACTTTTGGGACATTTCTCTTCAGAGAACTAAAACCAAGGTGGGAAGTCAGGATAAATACAGCAAAAAGGCAGAAAGCAACTTTGATACAGTCAACTTTGACCCACAGTCACAAATACCACAGTAAGATGAATGAGTCACACACAAATGCCATCAATCGTGCAAGCTCACACAAACATAAACACACATGTGTGTTTAACACATTGCACTGTTTTTGCTCATCTACTCATGGTAAATGTGACAAACAGTAAAATATGCTGCTTTATAGAGATCCATTATGCAAAATAAACCCGATTTAACTTCCACAAACCAGGACTCCTGTTGTGTGTTTGAAGCATCCTCGTTTATAGTGGTGTACACCATGTAGCTGTGTTGATTCCAGCAGTTATGAATTATGTAGCTCAAATAGTATAGTTCAAAATGCTATAAAAATACACAGTGTAGCACTTGCTGCTTCTTGAAGTGCAGTTGAATCACGTATAGTTAGAACAGATCTTTTAATCAAAGTTTTCTTTGCAAATCTTGTGGTCTTGTGGACATGTTTATATGCTTTACTATGGAGACATGATGATACAAACCTGTCAATCTACATTGGTGGGCAGGGAATACCACACTGCTACATCACATTGCGTTGGGCCTCAAAATAACTGAGATTTGCATCATATTTTAACGTCACGAAATTTTAAAAATGAGACTTGTTGTGACTGTGGACATATTATACCTACCAACATTTCTGTCTAAACAACTTCCAAACGTTGATTTTGCAGGATATAAACCCATAAAAGGGGACCTATTATGCAAAAATCACTTTTATAAGGGGTTTAAACACAGTTGTATGGCAGCTGTCTGTGAATATAATCAGCATCTAATGGAAATAATCTGCTAATTAGTTTTTTTATAATCACACTTTATTAAACAACAGTCTGCAGAAAAACTTAGATTGATATTCTCCCTTTGTACGTGTCATCAGAGGTGGAAAGCCCCGCCCATTAGTGACAATCTCTCTCTAATTAACATAAGACATGAGTCTTGTTTTGAATCGGTCATTATGCTGACACACAGTCATTAGTAGCTCCGCCCTCTTTTGAAAAGAGCACAGTCTTATTTAAATTTAAAGCAACAGTCACCAAAATGCCACAATTAGAATAAAACCCTTAAAGGGCAGTTTTAAAGAGTTATAAAACATTATTTGAGGTGTAATTTTAAGCCGAAAATTCACATACACAGTCTAGCAACATCAGAGACTTATTTTACATATTTTATATCTTTTTTGACAGTAAAAAAATATGTTTTGTAATTTAAATCTACAGATACAAAATGATAAAGTGCAACAAAAGAAACACTTAACTGTGCAATTTAAATGTATTCTTTACATTATACTGATAAAAAACACACACAAAGTCAAAAAACCCAAAATTCACACACACAAAGTCAAAAAACCCAAATTAACAAGTGCACAAAATGAGTGTATTTTCCTGCAGTGTCTCGTTTTAACAAACTTTGCTTTAAGATGACAGTTTCATTCAAACATGCTTTAATCCGACGAGATCCACGTGCAAATCACCATCAATCCCATTTGATAAACCTGAATGGCGAAATCAGAGTCTATTGAAAGTCACACTATAGTCTTTTTCTTTTCTTTCTATGTGAAATGGACGCTGATGTGTTACACTGGCATTGATCTGAAAAAAGTCTATCCTGAAAGAAGCTCTTTAATTAATCTCATGCATGAAGACTCAAGCCGCTTTCACAGCGTTTGAGCAGGAACTAAATCCAGTTCACCGAATGCACACGGTTACCTGGCCTTTCACACTCTTCAGAAGACCAATTTTCGGATATTAGCTCAAGTTACGATTCACTTTTGAGCGCAACTAATCTGCTACTCATCATCAGTCAACCTGATTATGCGGAAAACAGTAGCGTGATTTATGGAAGTGCAGGCAGATCATAAACAGCCGTATTTGGGAGCTCTGCTGCAGGTGTGTGTGCCTGTGTGTGAGAGAGAGAAAGAGTGTGCTTGTGCGTGTGTGTGTCAGGGGATTTGCATCATTGTGCTGATTTTCCAACAAAGACACCAGGTGGACTGGAGATAGGCCGATAATGATGCAATGCTTAGAGTTGGTAAATATCTCAAAATATAATATAATATAATATAATATAATATAATATAATATAATAAAATAAAATAAAATAAAATATAATATAATATAATATAATATAATATAATATAATATAATATAATAATATAATATAATATAATATAATATAATATAATATAATATAATAACATAATATAATATAATATAATAATAATATAATATAATAATAATATAATATATAATAGAATAGAATAGAATAGAATAGAATAGAATAATATAATATAATATAATAAAATATAATATAATATAATAAAATATAATATAATATAATATAATATAATATAATATAATATAATATAATAATATAATAATATAATATAGAATATAATAATATAATAATATAATATAGAATATAATAATATAATATAATATAATATAATATAATATAATATAATATAATATAATATAATAATAATAATATAATATAATATGATATAATATAATAATATAATATAATAATAATATAATAATATAATATATAATAGAATAGAATAGAATAATATAATAATATAATATAATATAAATAAATTAATATAATATAATATAATATAATATAATATAATATAATATAATATAATATAATATAATATAATATAATATAATATAATAATATAATATATAATATAATATAATATAATATAATATAATATAATATAATATAATATAATATAATATAATAATATAATAATATAATATAAATATAATATAATATAATAATAATATAATATAATATAATATAATATAATATAATATAATAATAATATAATAATATAATATATAATATATAATAGAATAGAATAGAATAGAATAATATAATAATATAATATAATATAATATAATATAATATAATATAATATAATATAATATAATATAATAATAATAATAATATAATAATATAATATATAATAGAATAGAATAGAATAATAATATAATATAATATAATATAATATAATATAATATAATATAATATAATATAATATAATATAATAATATAATATATAATAGAATAGAATAGAATAATAATATAATATAATATAATATAATATAATATAATATAATATAATATAATATAATATAATATAATATAATATAATATAATATGGGGCGTCATGGTGGCGCAGTGGGTAGCATGATCGCCTCACAGCAAGAAGGTTGCTGAATCAAGTCCCGACTGTCAGTTGGCATTTCTGTGTGGAGTTTGCATGTTTTCCCCATGATGGCGTGGGTTTTCTCCGGGTGCTCCAGTTTCCCCCACAGTCCAAGGACATGCGCTATAGGTAAACTGAATAAACTAAATAGGCCGTAGTGGATGTGTGTGAATGCAAGAGTGTTGGGTTGCGGCTGGAAGGGCACCCAAACACTGCAGTGCTTTTTCATTTTCTCTACAAAATTGTATCAGAGCTGCAGCAGTGGTTTGTCCCTTTGTCATCCTCTAAGAAAACGGTTGATGGACGCCTAGTTCCAGAAAGTTGGCAGGGGACCACAAGCTCATTGAAAACGGTCAAGTAAACCACGCGCTCATGCTTATCACATTCAAATTTTGGGTCATCGCCACTTCAGGTCAGAATAACAAAACATGCAAAAATGAGTGCCGTATAGCAGCAGTGAGCTGATTGTAAATAAAAAAGGATGTAAGGATGTCGCCAGAGTGGCTTTTTGGTTTCTTTTTTTGTGCATTTCAGCCACTAGCTCTCCATCTGAAAGATTTTTTTAGCATAGGGGTCATCTAACTTCATAATTTGTAATGTTAAGCATGCATTTGAATAGTGATGGTTGGTTCATTTACTTGAAAACTCAAACTTGATTACCATAACTTAAGTTTGAGGTTTACTGTATCATTATTATTGACACCTTAAAGTTTGCTTTGATTGTTCAGCATTTACCATTGCACACACTTTATAACACTTTATCAAGTTTAAGAGTCTCTTTAACACGCATGTTTATTTTATTATAAAGTGATCAGATATCAGATCAGATCAGATATGTTTGTTTTTGACTATTAAAACTATTTGCATTGGTAATATTGGTAAATTAAAACAAAGTGGTTAAAAAAATCCTAATTTTCCTAAATGGATTGTTAAAAAATATTCAATAATTATCAATATGGAATGATATGAAACATGATATTGTGATACTTGTTTTAGGCTATATTGCCTAACCCAACTTTAATCTCAAGGTGTTTTTTTTTTTTATTCTCTTCTGAACCAGAATTACACATGGTTTTATGAGAATATCCAACAGTTAATAAAAGTTAAAGAAGTATCTACTCTGTTGAAATGAACATTAAATCAAATTACATTAATAAATGCTTTTGAAGCATTTTTTCATGATTAGTTCATCTCATCTAATGTGGTTAACCAATAACAACAACTGCAAGCTGCTTAAAAGCGATTAACAAAACACTCTTTCAAGTCATTTCAGAGCAAATCATTTAAAGATTAAAATACACTTGGTCTCTTTTCCACTGCCCATTTCTATGGGTTTACAAGCTGAGATCTGGTTTCTGAGATTTACATCTGTCTATTGTGGATCATTAGAGATTTGGGCCTGACTGTTTATATGTTTATGGTGAGCTGTGTGTGGATTACAGTGAAAAGGAGAAGTGTGTGTCTGGCCAGCAAGTGATTTACAGCAACAAAACAACCAACTGTCATTCATTTTCAATGAGCGCTGAAGGAGATTCAAGGTGATTGGAGAAAACAATAACAGCTGCTGGAAATCTTACAAAGATAGCGTCAACTTTATGAATTCACTGGGCACACTGCCAGTCAAATAACATACAGAAAAGCAGAAATGGATAGTAGGCATCTAAGAGCAGGACTGCAGACCTCTGCCCTATTTAAAAAAGAAATAAGATAATTAAATATAAAAATGTATAAAATATGAAAAATAGTTCTTTCTTTAAAGACAGGATTTTTGTATAAATATAAATGATCAGCATTCATTTGTAAGCATCAGTGAGATGTATCAGTATTTTGGACTCTTATTTTATGTGGTCGTGATGAAAGTGATGTCTTTCAGTGATTACTGGTTGCACTCTTACTCTGATTTTCCCCTTAAAATATGTACACTGTAAACTGCTCTTAACATTTACAATATAGTTATCTAAATTTATAATAAAACTGTTTAATATTTGAATCTTCTCACATGACTTTCTTTCTTCAAACTGTCTTACAGCATTTACAAAATTTAAATAATTTTATTGTTGCTTCAAAACGATTGGTGATTCAGATTTTCACTTGATTTAGTCGACCTAATCTTACGAGGAAACGTACATATTTTACATTTTGTCAGTTTTGTAGTTAATTTGTATGAATACGTACGAGTTCAGTCGTGCTAGAATTTTCAATTTTAAAAAGAGATTGTATGAGATTGTGTTGGATTTAGCAGTAAATACTTTAGTGTACAAGACTTCAACTATTTAGCATGTGTTTTCTTTTTGTCTTTTTTTCCTTAAAACATACTAACCTTGCATTATATATATATACTTTGTGCCCAATAAAACAAAAATAAATGGTAGTCAAGAGTGTGTTGTACGTAGAAGAAATAAGGACAACATATCCACACATGCCCTGGACCCCAAACTCAACAAGTAAACATTAGATAACTGATTTCTCGCGATTCTTTCTATGTCATATGGTCAAGCAAGGTAAAAAAAAGAAACATATATAGAAATATTCACATATAGAAAAATCTGTCCAAAAATGTAAAACCCTTAAACTTGTTCTTTTTGACTAAATTAATAATTTTGTTCACCAAGAATGATCAAAATGTTAGAGATTTATTTTCAAAATTGAAAGTAAAGACATCTACTCGAAAACATATTGCATAAAAATATCAAACTTCAAAATTAAATCATGTTTCTTGAGCAGAAAATCTGCATATAATCCTGAAAATTACTCTGCATCACAGGAATACATAACATTTAAATTTTCAGAGAAGGACAAAATGGGAGGAAAAGGCTTTCAGTGTCTTTTGTTGTTTTAATTTACAGTCCATTTAAACTTTGCAATTTTAAACAGTGGAAACCAAGAAAAAACATGCAATGCTAAAGAAAAGACTAAGAAAAGAAGCTTGTGGTTTGCTAAATTTGGTTAACACAATACAAATAGAGAGAGAGAGAGATAAAGATGTCATCCTAATTATTGATTATGTTGATTAGTTTACACTTGATTAAAGAGAAAGGTGTAGAAGCAATTGTTAGTATGTAAATGCAAGTAAATTTCACAAACAATTACACACCATATAATAATAATAATAATAATAATAATAATAATAATAATAATAATAATAATAATAATAACATAATTAATAATAATAATAATAATAATAATAATAATAATTAATAATAATACAACAATAATATTAATAATATATTAATGATAATAATAAATGATAATAATAATAATAATAATAATAATGTTAATAATATTAACAATAATAATAATAATAATAATAATAATAATAATAATAAACAATTAAATAGTAGTAGTAATAATAATAATAATAATAATAATAATACAATAATAATAAATAAATAAAATGGTAATAATAATAATAATAATAAATAAAACAATTAAATATTCACTATAATAATAATAATAATAATAATAATAATAATAATAATAATAATAATAATAATAATAATAATAATAATAATATTCATTCATTCATTCATTTTCTTTTCGGCTTAGTCCCTTTATTAATCTGGGGTCGCCACAGCGGAATGAACCACCAACTCATCCAGCATTTGTTTTATGCAGCGGATGCCCTTCCATCTGCAACCCATCACTGGGAAACACATACACACTCATTAACACACACATACACTACGGACAATTTAGCCTACCCAATTCACCTGTACCACATGTCTTTGGAATGTGGGGGAAACCCGAGCACCCGGAGGAAACCCACGCGAACGCAGGGAGAACATGCAAACTCCACATAGAAACGCCAACTGACCCAGCCGAGGCTCGAACCAGCGACCTTCTTGCTGTGAGGCGACAGCAATAATAATAATAATAATAAAATAATATAATAATAATAATAATAATAATAATAATAATAATAATTATAATAAATAAAACAATTAAATATTCACTATAATAATAATAATAACAATAATAATAATAATAATAATAATAATAATAATAATATAATAATTTTTGCAGCACATTTTATTTTATTTTATTTTATTTTATTTATTTTATTTATTTTATTTTATTTTATTTTATTTTATTTTATTTTATTTTATTTTATAATAACCAGCTTTGCTGCATTCCTAAAGCTAAGGTACACGAAGCACAATCGTCTGTGGTGCTTGAAGGCAGTAAACATCCACACTGCTCGCTGTTCTTTAGCTTTCTATAGAGGAAAGAGCACAACGGGCTGTTCTTTCAGAAACGACTCAGGTCATTTAATGTGTGCAGCAGCCTGTTAGAGATGTTATATCAGTTTGTAATAGCCTGTGTGCTTTACTTTCTTACAGAGCAGAGAGAGCAACACTAGTTCAGTCGATTCAGAGAAAGCAGCGGCACGCATCCTAAAAACATTCTCCACGTCAGCCCACAGCGGACCAACTACAGCCAAAACAAAGGTACGAAAGAGCACGAATGCGAAACTTCCCTGCCTGTTGTAATTATAATTGGGGTGCAACATAAAACTAGTTTATGACTGTAATGATATTGATATTTTTTTATAGCTATATCGCTTTTTAATGCCATAAAATGAGCCTGGCTGTTATTCATCTTATATTACACTTACTGTAAAGCACTGTACATTGAGCAGTATACACTTGGCTCCTATCAATCAATTTTCCTCTGTGGGCCTAAAGATTATGGAGTTGTTGTTTGTTTATTTCACGAATTTTCAATTAGACAGATCTTTTTTAGTAAACTATATATCAGTACTATGTATTAGGGATGGCGCAATACTCAATATAATATTTGAACAGTTTGGTACCAACCTCCACAGATCAATATGCATATGCAGCTTTTCGGCTTTGAATTTCCCCCTTTCTTTTAATTACTCTCTGAACTGGCTCTGCATGTTAGAGTGTATGTTCATGTGCTGAAACACGGCCCCTATTCAGTAGATATCCCATCAGTGAGCACTATAGGGATATTTTCGTGCGTATATGTATATGTATACTGTATGTATATACATTCTTGAATATGATCGGCTTATAGCCGTGAGATATTAAAGTAATATCAGCACTCGTACAGCCTCTTCCTACTTGTGTATAACTGTTGGACAACATAATGTACCTTTGAGACTTCTTTAGGCAAGAATCAAGTTGTTTAGATTGCAACTATGCAGTTTATTTATAAGGATAGTGCATAGTTTAGCCTGCAATACTGATCAGAGCAAGATGGCGACATAGACCGCATAATAAGTCCTTAGGGGAGAAAAACAGCATTTTTTCAGTGTATGTTTCAAACTACAGCTGAACAAATCATTATAAAACAGGTAAGTGACATTCTAAGTCGATCTATCTCTTCTGTTTATTGTAGTGCTGTATTTATACCGATAGTAATCTGCTAGTGTTGGCTTTGCTTTGGCTTTTTCAGGGTTAATTATTGTGATTTCCCGATTTCAACAGAGAAAACCTGGGAATCTCTGTAGACTGAGGGCATTTCATGCTGTTCAGCCTTATAATCTTAAAATGTGAGCAAAATTACCGGTTTTGTTATCACTTTAGACATTATTCTAGAGAATCATTCAAACACTAGCTCTAAAGTGTCGTTGGTGAATGAGCAGCAGTTTCTGCAGTTGTGACGGTTAGCTGCAGATGTGAACGAATGGTGGAAGAAAGTAGTTTCTCTTACAAAAGGGTTTTTGAAACTCTCAGTGTCTGATTTTCTTTTTTATATATGCGATTATGCTGTCGAACTGTTATATAAATGCAATATCACACAAGTAGCAGTGCAATATGGCTGTATATCTTCACTGGTGGGACACTAAAGCACTCAGCATGCAGCCTTGAGCCAATGAGCGCCTCCCACCAGTGTCAATATATAGCTATACTGCACTGCAACCCGTGTAATATTGCTCATATATACAATCTTACATACAGTATAATTTGTTGATTTGGCTATAAAAAAAGCAATAAAAAGTTAAACACTGCTGTTTTTATCATTTCATTGTGCGAGTGCATTGCACCACCTGTATGTGGCTCATTCCTTATATGATTTATTTTTTTGGCTTGATGCACTGGGT
>NC_079439.1:11314089-11331589 GCF_903798145.1 Danio aesculapii
TCTAGTATGCTAATATGTTCATTGATAATTCAGCCAATGCATTATTAACTGCACTGGATGTCACATTGGATAAAAGCATCTTCAAAGTGAATAAAACATTTAGATATAATTATCCAAGAGTGCATGGAAAATATGAGCAAAATGATTCATGGATATAACACTAAATATTGGTCTAAAATAAATAAATAAATAAATAAATAAATAAATAAATAAATTATTGGTGTAACGGATAATAAATCCCACGATTCAGATTACATTATGATTTTTTAGTCACGGATCGGACCATTTTTTAGATCAAATTGTAATTTGCTTTCCATTTGTTACAAACACATTACTGCAAGACACTTTTGCTTTAAACAAACAGAACTTAGAACCTGTAATTTTTAGCAAAAATGAAATGAAGAAATAACAGCTGAATAGTATTACTGTTATTACTCCTGTTACTGAATAATACTGAAATCTAACAGTATAATTTGTACAACCCATATGTATTTTAGTTTTGTTTTCAATAAATGATTCAGTTACTCACTCATAAAACTTTATGTTTTATTGCTAGATGTGTTATTTTTGAAGAATTATTCAGTGGCATATTTTTGATGGCTGGTCGTTGCCACCTATTGGTTAAATAATGTAATCGCTGCCTACAACTTTCATTTTTGAGCATCAGGTTAAATGCAAAATAGAGCGGCACGATTCTGGCTAAAATGAGAATCGCAATTTTTTTTGCTTAAAATAAAGATCACGATTCTATAGATGTAAAATAATGTTAATCAAGTGGGCTAATGTTAAAACATTATTATAAAATCTTTTGTTATTCCTCAAACATATGGTCAAACACAATAATAATATTATGTGTAGATCTATGGTTAACATACTACATTTTGAATAACCTTTGATCGGTGGACTTGAATAGACTTTAAATTTGTCTTGGTCATTAATGCATAGTAAGTGATGACATCACAAACTATTCATAATTCTGAGATTGAACTATTGTGTTTGAGACATAAGCTTGTAATCTGTCATTGACAACATTACTAGACCTTTTTTTTCTACTGGTAAAATTAGACAGATTCCCTCTTGCATTATACTCAACATTATAAAGGTTAGAGTACTTATACTGCCACTGTAAAACATTTATTCTCATGCACAACACTCTGTGTTCGCTAAGAAGAAAACATATTAAACGCTTGTCGCAATATTACTCTAAATTAGATCTGATAATATAAATGATGTTCACGCTTTCGGTTTCGTTTTCACTGCTAAGTGCGGTTCATACTTACCGCGCGGCTGCCACTCTGTGCAACAAACTGAATGTTATTTACAACTTTATTACCTGTTAGTCACATCCTATGCAGGTTTTTGTGACTAAAATAGACATCATTCACAGGCACGCACCCAGCCTCTCTGTGGTAACAGCTCACGGTCAGCAGCTCGGAAACAATATTTTACATATTACAAAAAAGAGCGTCATTATGGACGTTTTACATTACAACTAACGTGGTTTTAAACGATGGATCTGAGACAGAGAAACTACGGTTTTGGAAAACACTCTCACTACATCGTTCTTTTCCCGAACAATGCATCGTACTATGATAGTTCAGCCGCGAGTTATGTCGTTGTTTGGGAAATGCACCCTTGGCTAGCTTGCTGTCGACTGACTGACTGAACCACCCACCCCCTTCCCTAAATCCAACGACGTTGTTTTTGCTTCGTTCCTCACCAGACTCAAACCCCGTTGTCACGGTCAACTCAGCTCCGTGTCCCAAGTCCATCAGCGTACACGGCAGGCTACTGGCAAAAATGGTAATACCGGAAAAGCCATCCATATAGCAGTCAACTGGTAGTGCTAAAAAGAACAGAAGCTGTCGGCGGTGTTATACTTTCCCATAGTGTTCATTTTATATAAAATGCAGCTATATGTTCCTAGGGCTACATAATTTGCGCTCTCCAGATATGTAGACAGGGGTACATATCCACAATGAGCCTGTTCTGATTTTATTAGTACAGTATGTGTGTTATCTAGGGAATCAATTTCTAAATTTCTTTAGTGTTTAACAGAATAAAGAAACTCAAAAAGTTTCAAAACAACGGTGAGTAGATTATGACAGAATTGTAATTTTTGCGTGAACTGTCCCTTTAAGACACTAATCATCAAACTCCATTCACTACTAGATCATTACCAAACCAAAAGAGAGAGAGAGAGACCAGTCAAAACTCAATTAAAAACACTCTGAATTCAATCCACCGAATTTAATCTTACAACAAAAGAGATTCCCCCATTATAACGGCGTCAGTGAAACGCTTCAGCCCAAACACAGAGACAGATGCGCAGTCTCAGCTAATGGTGAATATCCTGAAGCTTCTAGCATCTCCGAGCCCTGACGTTGATCTAATGTACAGAGGCGTTTTATTGCAGCAAGCTAAAACTCCAACTCGGCACTCTTTAGTAAGTGAAACTGCTGCCACTGAATACTTTGGCCTTCCACGAGGATGTTTTTTAATAATTCTGCTGCTTGATGGATAAACAATGGCTTCTGCGCATTCGCAACATTCATTATGCAAGGACACTCTCAAGGAATTTCGAATTAATCCCGAGCCGTATTACAGCTTTACAGCATCGAGGAACAACAAATAAACTCTTAGAGCCCCCATAAAAGGCTTGACTGTGTGTGAACGGGTGATAAATGAATCCAGCCTTCGCAGTTGCACTTTCTGGACATTTAATGGTTAAATAGATGAGTAATTAACAGGAAAGCGGCTCTGAATGTGTGTTTGCTACAGTGCTGAATGGTGAGCTGTAATGGTGGTTTTAGACTGCATGGTATCAATAGATGGATAAGACTTTTAAAGGTGGTGCACAGAGAAAGAGAGAGAGGCAGAGATAAAAGCTGAGCGTTGCTTGAAGGAGTGGAACATCAATATTCAATGGGCTCTGGAGGATACTCTTCTGAGAGTTTCTCCTCTGGACCTGAACAACACACATGTAACTCACACGCACACACACACCTGCTCATCTCTCTCTCTCTCTCATATCAGTGCTCTCCTCACCAACTTCATTTTCGCATCTACTACAGAAAAAAACAACACCAAGGTCATTTTATTTTTTTATGTATGTGCAAGTATATATAAAGTACATTGGTATAAGAAGGTTACTTTAACAGTTACCATGGTACAATCATTATATTATTTGAAGTTTTTGCTATGATAATATAGTGCTATTTATATTATTTGTAACCCCTTATATAAATAAATAAAATGTTTTATTAGTAGTACCTTGAAGAACAACATTTTTGGACACGTATATTGGTAATAATAACATGGTATTATTTGAAGTACTATGAAATGGAAAGGTTACCATGAAATAAATCTTGATTTTATTGGTAATTTTAAATTGCATGTACCTCATCAAAAGTATTGTTCATTAATAACACCGTATTAATTGAGGTAATTTGCTTTAGGACTTTTATAATAGAAATACAGTTATTTTTTTAAAGAACTTGAAATAAATACCATCAGGGGCGGCGCTAGACCCAATTTACTGGGGCACGTGCCCCAGTAAAAATCTCCAGTGCCCAGTAAATGCATGAGATATGATTTACTTTCATATGCAAGTGTATATATATTATATATATAGCTGTTGGACAACATTTGAGACTTTTTAGTCAAGAATGTAGTTGTTTAGATTGCAACTATTCAGTTTATTTATAAGGATAGTGCCTATTTTAAATATTCAGAATTTTCAGAGATACAGTGTATCGGTGTCCATCAGCCTTTCATACTGAGCAAAGCAAAGATGGTTGACGTTCTGCCACAAGATGGCGACAGAGACCGCATAATAAGCCCTTAGAGGAGAAAATTCAGTGTAATTTCAAACTACACCTGATAAAATCATTTTAAAACAGGTGACTTTCTAAGTAAATCTCTCTCTTTTGTATGTTGTAGTGCTGAATTTATATCATAGTCTGGTTGTGTTTCTGGTAGTGTTGGCTTTGCTTTTTGGGGTTAATTATTGTGTTATCCCGATTGCAACAGAGAAATACTATGAAATCTATGTAGACTGATGGCATTTCATGCTGTTCAGCCTTATAAGCTTAAAATGTGAGCAAAACCATCTATTTTTGTCTTCATTTTAGATATTTTACGCAAGAGAATCAATCAAATAATAGCTCTAAAGTGACGTTAGCAATGGTTTCTGCTGTTCTGACGTCAGTTGCAGATGTGAATGAATGGCGGAAGAAAGTAGTTCCTCATACAAAAGGACTCTCCATGTATGATTTTCTTTTTTGTATACATGTTTATGTCCTCGAACTGTTGTATAAATGCAATATTACTGGTGGGACATGCCTTCCACCAGTGCCGATATACAAGCATATCGCACTGCTACTCGTGTGATATTGTGATATAAATAGATTCAACACATACAATGGTAATACTGCGATATCATTTCAAATACCTTTTAAAAAGTAATAAAGTAATACAATTTTCTTTTATTATTATTGATTGATTGATTGATTGATTGATTGATTGATTGATTGATTGATTGATTGATTGATTGATTGATTGATTGATTATTTGAGCGTGGCACGTGGCACATCGTCCATAAAAACTAAACAACAAAACAATACAAAAGTCACATATTTATATACAGACTAAAATGCCAATGGCCCCTTTTACTAGCGAAAAAATGGCAAGAGTTTAGAGTATTTGCAGACTTTAATAATCTACACATAAACCTGTAGAGGAGATTACGCAACGCAGCAGTGAAGGTTGACCAACCAACATCGACAACCATCTGGCGTGCACCGCACCATCATAGCATCTTCATATCTCTATAATCTGATATAATACTATGATATTGTTTGAAATGAGTAAAATAACAAACCTTTTTTAACAGTTTTATTTTTCTTTTGCTCTTTTGAGATACACTTTTCTACTATAGACTTCCAATAAAAAAACCCAGTTGGAACAGGTTTCACTACAAAATCTAAATACATGGAATTATATAACAGTCCATAGGCGATGTTCACAGGTGTACTTAGATTGCAGAACACATGTACATGCACACAATGTACTATACATGCAAGAACAGTTTAAAGGTCAAAACTAGTCTAATACAACAGTGTAAGTCAAAAGAAAAGCTGCAATAAAATATGAATGCCTGTTTGAAAATGCAAGCTGTCTCTGAGTGCAGCTGGTATTTGGGTTATGTTGTGTCTGTTACACAACCGTGTGCGGCATACACATAGACTGCACTAAAATAGAACTGTACTGCTCTCTAAAACACTTAAAGTGAGCGACACAGCAAAACTGGAATGTTATAATCAAACAAACTGTCTGCTTAGAGACATTTAAAACGTACAACAGCATTCGGTGCATCAATATGCAGTAGATATAATCATACACAGATATTCTGATCAGACACTTTCTACAAACAGTTCTGCACTTCAGTTTAACAAGCTGCAAGTATTTAAAAACATTTTTTTTCCTGCTAAGAGTTGATATCATAAACTTTGCAAATCCATTAACAAGGCAGGTCTGAAATGCGCTTAACGATTGTACAAAACTGGCAATTTCAGCTTGTTCCTGACAATTTTGGGGGCAATAAAGCACAGCGGTTATGCCCCACTTTTTCAGCAGTCTTGATTCTGGAAGCATTTTCCCATTTTCATTTTATGAAATGCAGAATAAATTACTTCATGAACCAAATAATTTTGATCTGAGGGGGAAAAAGATATACACAGTAATGTCTTTTTATTAGAGAAGGAACTCATTATGCTGTTCAGAATGCTTCATGAAACAGCCCATGAAGCACAGCGGCTGGAATAATGAATAACAGCAATGCACTGAAACACATTCTACTGATCCAAGGTCAATTTATATCAGATACACTACAGGTCATTTTTAAGAAGTCTCATGTGCATTTAAACTGTTTATTCAATTATTAATGTAATACATTAATAATTTATTTATTAAAACTGACACTTTCAATCCATTTTTTTCTTTATAAATAAATTGTAAGGAATAAAATTATAAATGTGCTACACTCACTGGCCACTTTATTAGGAACACCTGTCCAACTGCTCATTATTGCGATTTCTAATCAGCCAATCACATGCAATGACATGCATAAAAAACGAAAATAAAGGGGCAAAATCGGTCTATTTATCGTAGGCTTGGATCAATCTGGTTGGGTTATTACTGATTACAGATGAGACCAGCCGCGATCAATCATATCACGTGCTCCTCTCAAAATTTGTTTATAAAATTTCACATAAAATTATTACCCTTCCAGTGAATTTTTTCCTTTTCAAATATTTTCCAATTGATGTTTATCAGAGCAAGAAATCTTTCATAGTATTTCCTATAATATTTTTTTCTTCTGGAGAAAGTCTTATCTGGTTTATTTTGGCTAAACTAAAATCAGTTTTGAATTAAAAATATATATATATAATTTTAAGGTTAATATTATTAGCCCCCTTAAGCAATATTATTTATTTGACAGAACAAACCATCGTTATATAATGTCTTGCCTAATTACCCTAACTTGCCTAACTATCTTAATTAACCTAGTTAAGCCTTTACATATTACTTTAAGCTGAATACTAGTATCTTGAAAAGTATTAAGTAAAATATGATGTACTGTCTTTTTTTTACAATACTGACTTGTCACCAGGCACATACAATCAACTAACAAACAAATCATGATATAGCTAGAAATGAAAGCCTCCAAAACCTGACTGGTGCACTCCAAATACTTGAACAATTCACACCCAATCTGAATATTGTTATACCCTGTTATTTCTTTTCTTAGGCCCATGAGCACTGTGCTACGTCCGACAGATTGCACTATTATGTTTTTCTCTTCTTTTTCATTCTTTTATAAAAAATTTATCTGTTTTTATGCTTATTTATTTTATTTTTTAACCATTTTTATTATTTGTTTTTATTTTTCTTATACTTTTATTCCTGTTTGTGTAAAGCACTTTGAATTGCCACTGTGTATGAAATGTGCTATATGAATAATCTTGCCTTGCCTTGCCCACATTACACTTTCCTAGTCAGAGTTAAAGACTGAGTCACTTCTCTCTGAACTCCTAATGATCATAATCCAGCCCGATCTCCATCAAGCATGAACCTGGATCCCCCTAATGCAGAAACCCACCTGCCGCTTCCGCTGGCTGGTAATAAAGCAGACCTCATTAAGAGCCTGCGCACCATAGGCTGCCTGTCCTCGACCTGTTTTCTACTCTCTAGCTCCCTATATTTATAGTCTTGTTTCACTCGCGCTGTGTTTTAATTTCAGCTGGCATCCTTGAAATTAGAGAGGAGATTAAAGGGATCCAGCGCTATGTTAATATCTCTTTGAAGATGAGTCGAGTTGGCCGTAGAATCCCTGGCTTTTCTCCTCCTGAGCGGAATAGCCAATGAGTCGATCCTGCACCGTCAGCGGCGTCAAGACACTAACATGAGAACTGTCCCGCCGTCCATCCATCATCATGTGGGTATTCTCCTCTTGTGTTTATTTACCCTCCACTTTTTCTACAAAGGCGCCTCTCTTTCTGCCTCTCTGCTTTGATCCGTCCATCTTCCCTGTCCTTGCGTGTCATTCAGGTCATTGTGTGAGGTGATGGTTTACTATCTTAAAGGGACAGAGTAAAGAAATGCCCATGAATTTCCATGAATGCCCAGTAAAAACGTAACCTGGTTAGGTAAGTTTCCCTAATGAGACTTTGCCAAAATTATGCAGTAATTTACTGTAAAAAAGCCCAGTAAAATAAAAAGCCCAGTAAAATACCACATACATTCTTTAAAGTTCACTACTGTAAAATGCACTGCATTGTGGGTAATTTAAAATTTTTACAGTGACTGCATATTAGGAATTTGCGGTATTCTACTGTAATCAAAATAATCAAGTGCTTTGGTTCCAGTGAGGACCTAGAGAAACTTGTTCATGATTTTATCACCAGCAGGGTGGATAACTGTAATGGCCTCCTCATCGGCCTTCCCAAAAACACAGTCAGACAGTTGCAGCTCATTCAGAATGCTGCTGCCAGAATTCTGCCAGAAAGTCATAAAGCTGGTTGATGTATCACTGTAAGACTTTGCCGCAATTTTACAGTTATTTACTGCAAAAAACGCCCCATAAAATACCACACACATTCTTTACAGTTCACTACTGTAAAATGCTTTGCATTGTGGGTAATTTAAAAAACTTTTACAGTGATTTACTTCTTATTAGGAATTTGTGGTATTCTACTGTAATGTGCTTTGGTTCCAGTGAGGACATAGAGAAACTTGTTCATGCTTTTATAACCAGCAGAGTAATTCTCCAAAACTCCAACTTATCTTTTCTGAGTTTTATCTGCCAGAACCATAAAGTCAGAGCACATCATACCTGTCCTCAGGTCTTTACACTGGCTCCCAGTTACATTCAGAATAGATTTTAAAGTATTATTACTGCTCTATAAATCACTAAATAGTCTAGGACCTCAATACATTACAGATATGCTCACTGAATACAAACCTAACAGATCCATTATATCATTAGGATCAAGTAAATTAGAAATTCCACGATTTCAGGCAAAGCAGGGTGAATCCGCTAATCCGCACCCTACTGCTGGAATCAGCTTCCAGAAATGATCAGATGTGCTCTAACATTAGGCACGTTCAATTCAAGACTTAAAGCACATCTGTTTAGCTATGCCTTTACTGAATGAGCACTGTTACATCCCACAGATCGAACTACTATGTCTTTCTTTTTTAACATATGTTAATAGTTTACATGTTTTACGTATCTGTTTTTAATTATTTTTTAATTCTTTGTTTTTATTTTCTTGTTTATTTTATTACTGTTTACGTAAAGCACTTTGAATTGCCATTGTGTATGAAATGGCATATATAAATAAACTTGCCTTGCCAAGTACTGCTACTGTAATTGAAGAAAAAATGAGACAATTAAGTATCTTGTATCTAAAAATGTATTTAAATGTATAGATTGATGAATAAAAACTATGTTTGCAAACCATTTAAAATAGACAATAACAGTACTGTTGTACCAATACAATATAACAAAACTACTGTTGTATATGATCTTGTCACGTGTTCGCAATTGTTTAAATACAATAGTTAATACTACATATAATGATTTTGTACTGATAGTGTAAAATGTAAATAAATAGCAGTAAAAGTACTGTAAAGATTGCCATACTGTAAAATAAAAATGAAAGGGCATTTTACCATTAAGAAGTTCTGGTAAGGCTATTTTACTGTAAAATGAAACTGTGGTAAGGCCCTGCTACTCTAAAACACATTTACAAGTAATTTATTGTAAAGGAGCAGTTGTGGTTACAGCAAAAAAAAAAAAAAAAAAAAAAAAAAAAAATATATATATATATATATATTATATATATATATATTATATATAGATATATATATATTATATATATATATATATAATATATATATATAATATATATTTAACATTGGCTATTTCACACAAAACTAAAATTCGGACACCATTTACTCACCCTTCACTTGTTTCAAACCTTTTTGAGTTTCTTTTTTCTGTTAACACAAAAGAAAATATTTTGAAGAAAGCTGGAAACCTGCAACCATTGACTTTCATTAAGTAAATATTTGCAGGTATTCAACCTTCTACAAAGTATCTTCTTTTGTTTTTAACAACAAAAAAAAGAAAGTCATAAAGGTTTGGAACCACTTGAAGCTAAATAAATAGTGCATACATTTTCAGTTTTGGATGAACTCTCCCTTTAAGCCCCATTACTTCTTAATGGCAGTGCAATTTTTGAAAATAAACCCCAGAGTCAGATTTCTGGCAAGTAGGCCGACACATATCAGACTTTAACAAGTTATGTATGAATATTCGCACTGCTACGGCCTTTGATCAGCTTCCTGACATCCCGTTTCTCCTCCACCCTTTCATTTTAGCCATTTCCCCCTCCATCTCAAACACACAATTGCTCTTTTCTGCTACATCTCCACTTCACACGATCTTGATTTTTCCAAAATTTGTGAGCCGCCTCGCTGTCTGCATCCTAACTAAAATGAAACCCCATAAGTATCTGATTTAAAGTAAAATCAAAACTAACCAAATGACCAGCTCACATTGCTAGTTTTGTGGTGAACAATTTATCTGTGCAATATTTAATTGAAATCTGAAAAAATCTGACCTCTTCCTGTTTTTTTTTGTTGTTAAATTCTATGATTATTATTATTAAGTATTTCAAGACAGATTAAATGGACAAGAAATCCAAATGTTTGCAGCTTTATATTATTCATTCATTCATTCTTTCTTTTCGACTTAGTCCCTTTATTAATCCGGGGTCGCCACAGCGGAATGAACCCCCAACTTATCCAGCACTTGTTTTACGCAGCGGATGCCCTTCCAGTGTCTGAATACTATAGGACTTCTCAGAAAATCAGAAAAGAACAGTTTATTTCATTTGCATCTCTGTTCTGTATTTATCTATGCTTGTAATCTGGTTAGTATGTGTTATGTAGAATAATCCTAATCAACCTAAAATTATGAATTCTTTCCCCCCAAAAAGGCTATTTAAGCCATCTGGTGAAATCATATTGATCACAGAATACATTGCAGAAAAACTAAATATCACAATATTCATTTTTTTCCAATATCCTGCACCCC
Organism: Danio aesculapii; assembly: GCF_903798145.1. NCBI lineage: Eukaryota > Metazoa > Chordata > Actinopteri > Cypriniformes > Danionidae > Danio > Danio aesculapii. The sequence goes on from NC_079439.1 coordinate 11,324,756, forward strand.
TAATGTACTTACATCAAAATATAAATACAATGCACTTACTGTGTTAACAATATATTGTAGAACACTTCTGGTGCTCTTGAGATGAGATATAGGTAGGGTTATGCTGAGTTCAGACTGCATGATTTTGGCCCTGATTTTAACTCGCCGACAGGTTTTGAGCAAATGCCTGAAATCACAGGCAAATCGGTGCTCGTTCACGTGAGTAGCAATAAAATACACAGTGTAAACTGTCAAAGACACGATCTGAGAGGATCAACAATGAGTCGCAGTGAGATATTTGGCATTCTAAATATCTGGAGCTGTCTGCGATTCAAAATCATGCCGTGTGAAATGTGTTCGAATTAAAAATAACATCAGTGATTACCTGCAGCCAATCAGAGAGCAGCATCCACTAGTATGGGTATCTGCAGGCCAGCGGGAGGATGGGGAAGAAGTTAAAAGGGTTTCTTTACGGTCGATTTGAACCCAAGAAGTGAAAGAAAAACTAGTGTAAATTTGGTAGGAGCACCCGTGTCTGTGTGACGTGTCATTTGAGCAATACAACAACTGAGTCGGACAAGAAAAAAGTTTGATAGAAATGACAAATTCCCTTCAAAAGCCGGATGAGTAAAATTCATACATTTTCTACCCCACAAAAGTATTTTTCTCATTATGTAGTTAATAACAAAATATATATGACGTGACCTTGCGTTGTTTCTATGTCACTTCTTGTGTGTTTGGTTGTGAGATGTAGTTTGTGGATCGAGACAAAATTGTCAGTGATTCTTCTATTGTTAAGTCATGCAGTGTGAAACCCCCTGTCGCCGATCCATCCTACAGTTTTCAAAAACACCGATTGACCCACCCACCCACTTCACTAAACCCAACAGACAGTGTTTTCAAAAGCACTGATTGACCCGCCCACCCACATCACTAAACCCAACAGACAGTGTTTTCAAAAACACAGATTGACACGCCCACCCACTTCACTAAACCTAACAGTGTTTTCAAAAACACAGATTGACCCACCCACCCACTTCACTAACCCGTTTTTAAAAACATAGATTGACCCACCCACCCACTTCACTAAACCCGTTTTTAAAAACATAGATTGACCCACCCACCCACATCACTAAACCCAACAGTGTTTTCAAAAGCACAAATTGACCCGCCCACCCACTTCCTTAAACCCAACAGTCAGTTTTTTCGAAAGCACTGATTGACCCACCCACCCACTTCCTTAAACCCCAGACAGTGTTTTCAAAAGCACTGATTGACCCGCCCACCCACTTCCTTAAACCCAACAGTCAGTTTTTTCGAAAGCACCGATTGACCCGCCCACCCACTTCCTTAAACCCCAGACAGTTTTCAAAAGCACTGATTGATCCGCCCACCCACTTCACTAAACCCAACAGACAGTTTTCAAAAATACCGATTGACCCACCCACCCACTTCACTAAACCCGTTTTCAAAAACACAGATTGAACCGCCCACCCACTTCACTAAACCCAACAGTTTTCAAAAACACCGATTGACCCACCCACCCACTTCACTAAACCCGTTTTCAAAAACACCGATTGACCCACCCACCCACTTCACTAAACCCGTTTTCAAAACACCGATTGACCCACCCACCCACTTCACTAAACCCAACAGTGTTTTCAAAAACACAGATTGACCGGCCCACCCACTTCCTTAAACCCAACAGTCAGTTTTTTCGAAAGCACCGATTGACCCGCCCACCTATTCCTTTAAACCCAACAGACAGTGTTTTCAAAAACACAGATTGACCCGCCCACCCATTTCACTAAACCCAACAGTGTTTTCAAAAACACAGATTGACCCACCCACCCACTTCACTAAACCCAACAGACAGTGTTTTCAAAAGCACAAATTGACCCGCCCACCCACTTCACTAAACCCAACAGTGTTTTCAAAAGCACAAATTGACCCGCCCACCCACTTCCTTAAACCTAATAGACAGTGTTTTCAAAAACACAGATTGACCCACCCACCCACTTCACTAAACCCAACAGACAGTGTTTTCAAAAGCACAAATTGACCCGCCCCGCCCACTTCCTTAAACCCAACAGACAGTGTTTTCAAAAACACAGATTGACTCGCCCACCCACTTCACTAAACCCAACAGACAGTGTTTTTAAAAAACACAGATTGACCCACCCACCCACTTCACTAAACCCAACAGACAGTGTTTTCAAAAACACAGATTGACCCGCCCACCCACTTCACTAAACCCAACAGACAGTGTTTTCAAAAGCACAGATTGACCCGCCCCGCCCACTTCACTAAACCCAACAGACAGTGTTTTCAAAAGCACAAATTGACCCGCCCACCCCCTTCCTTAAACCCAACAGACAGCGTTTTCAAAAACACCGATTGACTCGCCCACCCACTTCCTTAAACCCAACAGACAGTGTTTTCAAAAACACAGATTGACCCACCCACCCACTTCACTAAACCCAACAGACAGTGTTTTCAAAAACACAGATTGACCCACCCACCCACTTCACTAAACCCAACAGACAGTGTTTTCAAAAATACAGATTGACCCGCCCACCCACTTCACTAAACCCAACAGACAGTGTTTTCAAAAACACAGATTGACCCACCCACCCACTTCACTAAACCCAACAGACAGTGTTTTCAAAAGCACAAATTGACCCGCCCACCCCCTTCCTTAAACCCAACAGACAGCGTTTTCAAAAACACCGATTGACTCGCCCACCCGCTTCCTTAAACCGAACAGTCAGTGTTTTCGAAAGCACAGATCGACCCGCTGACCCACTTCACTAAACCTCAGTGTTTTCAAAAGCACTCGGCACTATGCAAACTGGTAATAGCAATAACGGCGTCCATATGGAGGTAAGCGGTCAGCTGGTAAGCGCGTAAAGGATCGGCGCCATACCGCATCGTAGCATTCATTTTAAAGACAAAATGCAGCCATACGTACTTCTGGCTACATAATTTACGCTCTCCAGAAATGTATATAAGTGTACTTTTACCAGAATGAGCCTATGTTGCATATTTTTCAATGCACCAAATATAATATAACGTGAAACAAGTCCTTTGTACCAAATGCAACTTTCCAATCTTGGCCAATCAAACCAGCACACATTAACTGAACAGGAGTCAGTTCTTGAAATCTGAATTTTGCATGAACCAGTTATCTCCCATTTGGAACAGCCTTCATGTCAGAAAGCATGCTTAATAATGCAGTCTAGATAGGCAGTTCACAAGCGTGAGAAAATGTACTAATCCAGCCTTATCAGATGTGCTTGTTTGTCGTTGCGCCTCCGTTTCGCTCTGTCCCGATAAACAGTTTGACACAAGATCAACGAGAGACAAGAAACCCCCAAAGAAAACTTCGACGTGCAGAGGCCCAGCGAACAGCTCTTCCCATTTAACACGACAAAAGCATGAGTGTCATCAATATTTGACGGGCTATTTCTAAGGCATGAGATGAATCCGGCAGGCCCTGGGGTTCACACATTCAATTTTTTACAGAGCGCCTATAATTAGAGCTGTTTAAGTATTTCTGACTGGTTGGGAGAGATGAGTGGGATGACCCGGGGAAATTACAGTTCACTGAAGGTAGACGTTTACATGACAAAAACAAGTCAAATGTACCTCTGCATTATTTATGGGTTCTTTTAAATTGATTTCTGTCACATGGATCCACGGAAATGGAAGAAGAAAAAAATTTAGTATGCATGCCAGACCAGTAAACTCTTTTGTTTGCTTAATTCAGGACTTCCCAACCCTGTTCCTGGAGGCACACCAACAATACATATTTTGGATGTCTCCCTTATGTGACCCATTAACTTCAGGTTTTGTAGTCTCTTCCAATGTTCTGATAAGTTGATTCAGGTGTGTTTGATTAAAGAGAGATTGAGAATGTGTACTGCAGGGCTACACAACTAGTTTGTCATGGGGGCCAGTTCATGAAAAGCATCCCAAATGAGGTGCCGGAGAGATATGACTTGCAATATGAGTGATTACACAACAGCATATAAGGGCCCATATGTTGTATTTTTGCTCCTAAGACACCCAAGTTGTATTTTTCTACATTAAAATGTTAATATATTGTATTTTGAAACTACATAACATCACTGCATTGCACAATGTGTTTTTATTTTTATTTTTACAAACATTCAAATTTTGTATTTCAAAGCACAACAAAAGCAGTGCAATGCTTAAGTAGGCTAATACATAAATTGTAAGGAAGGTGTCGTTTTTCGTGGTTAAATATTACTTATAGCTGTTTTGTCACTAAATGTACTCTTGATTGCCTAAGAAAAAAAAAATTCTTACAAGAGAAAAATAGAGATAAAGCTAAAGATTACTAATGCTTTGCTTCTTAGACTTTACACACCTGAAACTTGTCTATAGCACTTGTTCACTGCTGCTCTTATAGTTGTGTAAATTGCTTCCTTGTTCTCATTTGTAAGTCGCTTTGGATAAAAGCATCTGCTAAATGACTAAATGTAAATGTAAATGTAAAGATTGAGGGCACTGTTTTAATGACCTAGGCGCAAAGTCTAAAGCTCATGGTGCAAAAGCATTAAGGGCTTGTCCGAATTCACTTTTGCTATTTTAAGAACAGAAAAATATGGTTTCTGCTGCAGCGCATGGTTTAACATGCATCAAACCAATCAGAGTCTCACCTCCCATTCCCTTTAAGAGTCAGGTGCGTCGAGCCATGCCGCATTTTCTATTTACATGTTGGACTTTGTAAGTGGAAATACTGAATGATAAAAACTGAACGCTTCACTAGCGAGAAAACAGTTAAACAGACCATCTGCAGCGCAAGGATAAAGAACGAGCCTCCTCGACCTCTTTACTTTCTCTTTACATTACTTTTACTCTTCACTCCTTTACTTTCATAGATAAGGAAAGAGTGGAAACTCACTTCACTGAAGACATCCATTAGCCTACACATTTAATTTTGTTTGATAAGCGCAAAGATTTGTTTCAAAACTATTTTTAAATTCAGTTCTAATTTCCAGCAAACGAATAAATAAACAATAATAATGAAGTGTGGTCAAAAAACTGAGTTATATCCAAACACACGTCCTATTCTTATGCTCCTCATGGTGATGCATTAATCTCCAAAACCTGGCAGGTGGACAAATCTAAACGTGTTTTTATTAAAACAAATATAAATATGCATATAATGAATAATACTGCTAATAATTATAACATTATAATAAAAATGCTAATTGTCATGAACAAACTGAAAAAAAGCCCCCCGGACATGAAAAAGGCATATTTATGTAGTAAATAATAATTTTTGTAACATTTTTATCCTTTTTTTTAATTTGTAAAGATATTTGTGTTTTGCTGTACATCCTGTGTGTATTAAGCATTTGAACCTGCATAGGCACATAACTAACGCGCTCGGCTCTGGACTTTAGACCAACATTTTCTTGGTCAATGGCGTGGTCTATTTCAGTATTTCAAAATAGCAACGCGCCAACAATGCGCCTTAACACACCTCCTTTGTAGACCGGCACACCCATGAGTCCACAAAGTAGCTTTAATGGATTTGCTATTTAAACAATGTGGCACAAAACGTGAAAATTAGGGTCGCGTTGGTCTAAAAATAGCAACAAATCATGCAAAACACATCTGCACCTTATTGCGCTGGGTGAATGATAGGGCTGTCAGTTACTTTCACTGGTGTTACTGAAAAGAATGAATTCTTATGGCAGACACTATCAAATTCAATTGGCAAAATTCTAATTAATTTAGATGTTTACAATTTTCTGTGGTTATAAAGGATTGTTTACTTCTCTTCATGCTGTTCCAAACCTGTACGACTTCCTTTCCTCAGCGGGACATGAAAGAAAATATTTTTGAAACGTTCACATCAAAACACCAAGACAAGTTTGGAACAGCTTGAGAATGAGAAAAAGACGACAGGTCTGTCATTTCTGAGTGAGCGTTCCTTTAAACGGGAAAACAATTTTTCAGAGGGAAACATTATACTTATGCCTTTTCACAGATGAAACAATATTCTGACAGCTTCTGCCACAAAATATGTCTCTACGATATCAAAGAAAGTAAAAAAAAAAATCAATTTCTCAATTCCGAGGTCAAAACAGAATCACACATGCTGTATATGCACAAACACACGCTGAAGCACACTTCTGGCGTAGATGTTGGCATGAACACACACTTTCTTCCTCTCAAGCACACTAGACTGAGGGTGTAATCACCAGTTAATTACTCTGCTCTTGACCTGTGAGGGAAATGAGTCGCTTTGGTGCTCCTATCTGTATAAAATGCATTAGTTCAAGCTTTCTCTAATTGCTTTAATTAGTCATGAAGGAAGGCCTGATCTGCTGCTAATTGATAACGATTTAAATAGAATGGCAAATGGTTGGATAATAATGAGATGTCCTGAAGTATTTGGAGAGGTACAGTACTGCAAATTACTCGGAAATGCAACTTTTGTTTATCTGTCTGTCTACAGTGAAGATCAAAATTAGAGAACCACCTACAATTTCCTACAAGGTCAATGCTTGGTTATATTTAAAGTTATAATGGGAATAAAAGAGCAGTGTTAAAAGTGTGTTTCACAAGTCACACTTTCTAAAGCACAGCATTCATTCATTTCCATTCGACTTAGTCTCTGATTTGTGAGGGGTCACCACAGCGCAATGAACCGCCAACTTATTCAGCTTATGTTTTACGCAGTAGATGCCCTTCCAGCCACAACCCAGTACTGGGAAACATCCATACACTCTCATAGTCACACACACAGTCATACACTATGACCAATTTTAATCCAGTTCACTTACAGTTCATGTCTTTAGACTGTGGAGGAAACCA